>NW_012103898.1:1340743-1406735 GCF_000951045.1 Mandrillus leucophaeus
TGGTACCAAAACAGAGATATAGACCAATGGAACAGAACAGAGCCCTCAGAAATAATACCACACATCTACAGCCATCTGATCTTTGACAGACCTGACAAAAACAAGAAATGGGGAAAGGATTCCCTATTTAATAAATGGTGCTGGGAAAACTGGGTAGTCATAGGTAGAAAGCTGAAACTGGATCCTTTCCTTACTCCTTATACGAAAATTAATTCAAGATGGATTAGAGTCTTAAATATTCGACCTAAAACCATAAAATCCCTAGAAGAAAACCTAGGTAATACCATTCAGGACATAGGCATGGACAAGGACTTCGTATCTAAAACACCAAAAGCAATGGCAACAAAAGCTAAAATTGACAGATGGGATCTAATTAAACTAAAGAGCTTCTGCACAGTAAAAGAAACTACCATCATAGTGAACAGGCAACCTGCAGAATGGGAGAAAGGTTTTGCAATCTACTTATCTGACAAAGGGCTAATATCCAGAACCTACAAAGAACTCAGACAAATTTACAAGAAAAAAACAACCCTATTAAAAAGTGGGCAAAGGATATGAACAGACACTTCTCAAAAGAAGACATTTATACAGCCAAGAGACACATGAAAAAATGCTCATCATCACTCGTCATCAGAGGAATGCAAATCAAAACCACAATGAGATACCATCTCACACCAGTTCGAATGGCAATCATGAAAAAGTCAGGAAATGACAATTCTATTTCTATTGCCATTTCCTATTTGAAAAGCTCTTTTTTTTTTTTCTGAAATTATAGCATGCTATACATGAATGCAGATGAAAATCTATTAAGGTAATTTGCATTACAGAATTCATTGTGCTTATATAATAGATTGAAATAGCTTAAGACATATGTTTTGATTCTAAATCTATAACGCAAGTAAATTAATCATAGTCATAGCAACTTAATCTTATAAGTCATTATTCTAAAATATAGATATTTGAATTAGCATATTTATACAGTCCAAATTTCCCGTATAGGTCATAATTATCTTGTAGAGGAGGTTAAATGTACCCTCTACATTTTTAAGGTTTCTGGCAGGGACTAACATAAGACAGATTAAAAAGAAAAAAAAAGCATACAATCTTTATTTGGCAATTTTTACATGTACATGAGAGCCTTCAAAAGAAAAATGAAGACCCAAAGAACTGGCTAAGGCTAAGGTTTATATGTTAGTTTGAATAAAGGTTGGCAACTCTGGAAAATTAATTAAAATAAATGTGACTAAATAGACAAAAGTCATTTTAATAAGCTCTGTTTATACAGATTTTCCCAGTGCCCAGTTTGCGTCTCTAGTGATAAGAATATTATATTCTCCTGGTTTAGGGAGAGCATCTTTCACGTAAGAGTTTCATTTCCTGCTTTCAGGAAGAAAAAGGGAGGTCAGAGTGTCCTTCCTGTATCTGCTATTTGTCAAGTGCCTTAAGTTCAAAATAATGAACATGTCACATTTACATATTTTGGGGCGGTATGTCCTGAACTCCTTCAATCTACACAAGTGCCTATGAGCACCATAGTACCTTAATTCAGGAGTAGATAGAAGTTGAGATCCTTTATATAGTTGTGTGATCTCCTTTCTTGTGTAAAATAGAGACACTCATATATATGCATTAGAGATTGCTGTCAAAATTCAGTGGACCATAGTTTTCAGCACAAAAGAGATTCTCTTTAATGTTATTCCCCCCCATCCTTTCTACGTGTGATTCTGTTATTTTGTATGCATGAATTGTTTTATAATGAATATGCTAACATCACATTTTAAAATCAGTGTTTCTTAACCTTTTATGACTGTGACACTTCAAAATGTCAAAAATTTTGGCAGCAGGAAAAGGATTTGAAAGTAAAGAGGATAACTTAGTAAAGTTTAGAATTCACTTTTTCTCTGCATAATTTCAAATGTTCCCATGTCCCCCACTCTTACTGAGATCAGATGCCTATGTGTATCTAGAAATTGTCCCAGAAACTGATTTAATCCCACCAGTAAACACTATGTTGGAAAAGTAGATCTGAAAATTCCTCTTTGGAAGGGCTGCTCAGCTATTGAAAAAAGCTTGGACAAAGCAAAGTGGTAGCTCTTAACCTGTTTCCCTTCAACATACACATACACAAACTTGGGGTTTTGAACATGATTCCAGTTTACACACACTTTATGTTTCCTCAATGTAACAGTAAATGTGTGATTGGCTATTCTAATACTTCAGATTATAAGCAGTATTTGTAGATAAACATATAAATGTGTGAAAAAACTAGATAAATTTAAAAGACATTCATGTTCATATTAAATTATGTCGGATAAGTGTGGAATTTCTTTGAGTAGAATATAGACTCTGACTTGAAACACTGATTTGGTTTTATGAGGTAATGATTCTTTTGAATGAATAATACTGGAGACTCAAAAATCTCTATTTTAAACCACTTTCTCCCTAGATACTAATTTTTTACTGTCTTCTCTACAAGCTCAAAAATCACAAAACAGAATTCCTTATATTCTTCTGTGCATCCTTCATTTTTTTGTTCCTAGTGACAGAGAACAGCATTATAACATGTTTAAAATCTTCCCCCCACCACTGAAGGAACTCCCTTATCCTTTTTACCTAAAATCTCACCCAAGATTTTTTGCAAAGATGAAATCATTCTTGACATAATTCTTTCTCTATTTTCATTTCCACTTTCAAATTCAAAGCTCCACCATATTTCACTTGAAATTTTAAGGTCATCTTCCCAGATTGACCCTAGTGCTCCTTCCTTCTTTCACCATTCATCTATCATTCCACTGTTTTTTAAATTAAATCAATATTATTATGTAATTTTCATACTTTAACAACTTTGATAATTCCCAATAGGCCAAAGGATAAAGTTCAAGTTTTTTAGTATGGAATCTGTAGACCATATCAATAAAACTAAATCATCCTTCTAACCCTGTCCTACCATGCGACACATTTTAGCTCACAATACTACTCACGCTATTCAAAGATGCTATACATTTCCAGGCTCCAACTTTGATCATGCTATCCCTTCTCTTCTACCAGAAGCACACAGGGTTGATAAAGTGTCATTTCAGAGAGCAATGTCCCTTTTTCTTCTACCAGAAAGTCACAGGATTGATAAACTGCATAATCCCCAGGGCATTATCTACAAAGTTTATGTTATGAGACCTTCATAAAACAGATAGACTAGGATGGTGCCCTTGGAAGCAACAAAGCAACAAACATACATTGAAAACTCATGTTCCTAAGAACCAATTTATTGTTTTGCTTATTCATTTATTCAGTAAATAATAAATCAAAGCCTACTATGGGATATCTCCTGGCCAGGGATTTTAGGATAACAGATATGGATGTTTTTGAAGAAACAGGTACCATATGTATATATTTCTCGTGATCCTAGACTAAACAAGGGCATGGGTAATATCTTGCTTGAATGGCTGCATTGCATATATCTAAGAATAAAGATTCAAGAGATATATTTCTGGATAAAGCTACAATCAGAACTATTCGACTATTCAGTCATATCACAAAATTAATTCATATATGCAACAATAACATAAAAATCAGGGAATCCAGGTGATTGATGAAAGGAGGCAAAAGGAGACAGGAAGCCTAACCAGAAACTATCTTCTGCCTAGAAGATAATTTCATCACTTGTATGCAGTAGTCCAGTGATGAACACATCAACCAAGTTAAATTAATTCTACTGGTAAATCAGAATTAACCAAACTATTTTCTCCTATTAAAATAAACAAGTAAATTCTATTTCACACTCATTAATAAAAAATGTTAGTACTAACTAACTGTTGTTCTCAACTTTCACCTTCTTCAAAACAAAATGTCTCATTCAAAACATTATATTCCACATTGTGTACATACTGGACTATTTAGCAGCCTTCTTGTGACATTGTATTGTAATTATTTGTGGCTTTTTAAGTTTTTTTGTTATTTTTTAATTTAAATTTGTATTTCCCACATATTTAGCTCAGATTAATAATATGCGTGATAGAGAAAATCTGAAATAATTTACCACATTGATAATGGAAGAAAAGTAGATTTGAAAGTCACCTATGTGATATAATTTAAAATATTTGAAAATTGTAGGATGACTTGAAATTATAAAAGGTAAAATAGGAAAGAAGCACTTTAAATGGGAAGAATATATCCACATACACACAAGGAAAGAGAGAGCATAATGGGAGACAACCTTGGAAAATATGGTGCCACATGATGGGATTACCAGAACTCCATATTATACAATTCAAATATTGGGATACAAACAATTTGCCTTATATTTGCAACCAATTTTAATTGCATGACTATATTTCTTCCTGATTAGTTTACTAATTATACCTTCAATTATTTTTCTCATTTGCTGAAGGAATTACAATATGTATCCTTGGCATATTAGGGTCTACCTTGAATTAGTACTTTTACTACTTACCATCTAACACAGGTATCTTACAACAATTTAGGCCCTTTACCCCTTCTACATTTTGTTTTGCAACTCTATAATTTTGATCTCATTTAAGTGCACAAAATACCATGGAACACATAGTTTTTTTAACCTACTGTCATATATCACTTTCCAAACACTGTATTTTTCTTAAACAGGATTTGAATTGCTGAATAATTTTGTGTAGAAATATGAACTATCAATATACCTGACTCCTTCTATCAGATAATTATATTGCTATGTAAAAGTAACATTAAAATGACCATTATTTACTAAATCTCTATTACTTTCTAAGAATACATTATTAAAAGTGCACTTTCTAAATGAAAGTATAAGAACTTTTAAAATGCTTTTGAGATGTATTCCAAAATTGCTCTTTAGAAATGCTGTATGAGTTTATACCATATTTTTTGATAGGAGACTGAATATTTTTTTTATGCTTACAATATTGCATATTGTAATTTAGTAATTAATTTTAAATTGAATTTATTTTTTAAATAATTATATAAAGTTTAATATATTTATCTATTTTTATTGCCTGTTGGTTGATTACTTACCCATTTTATCTACTTTTATTTTTCTATGGAAGTACCCATTACTTTAGTTCAGTTAATATGCAGTTATGTAGATTTGTTGCAAGAATACTGCTTAAAGGTATTAAAATACTTTCATAGGAACACTAAAAATAAAAGCTTTAATATTAAAAAGTTAAAGCAAAAACAGTATCTAGTGTGTCATATTCCCTTCCAGTGGAACTTAGTTTTATTAAAATATCCACATGTTTTACTCATGTTCATTGGGATCACAGATTTAACTCAGAATAAATACCAGGCATGAAAAAAATGTAATTTGTTGTGATAAAAAATCAGTAACTTTTCTATGACAATTAAAGCTGAGAACAAACCTATGGTACAAGCAGCCTTTTGAAGTAATGTTTACTCTTGTCTGAAAAACAGCCTTTTGCATTCCAGCACTCTTTCTTCATATGATATCAGGCTCACATATTCAGGAGTATGGCTTTTAAGGCTTCATGGCATTAGGCTTAGGCACTGTATTTTCCTCATGCTTTTAGGATGATGTTACTGATCCACTTTGCTTTCATCTCTGAGTCTACAGCATATACCATGTAATTGGGTATATTAAACTTTGGTTAGAAACCAGTAGTTATCCATGGTTGACTGTTGGGCTCATAGAATCATCTGGGTTCTGGCTGTGCCTTCTATTTTCTTCAGGGGTTCTTTACAGTTCTTCCTATGAAGTCACTACCTGGTACCTCACTGGTGGCACTACCTTCCATCACTTTTCCAAGATAGTCCAGCCATACTCTCAGCAAATTCTTGTTTCCATCTCTGTTCCTCTTATATCAAGATAATCTTTTGGAAATGCCAAATTCAACCAGACCCAGCTGTGTATAGCCCATCCTCTTTTGGTTAGTGTAGAAAGGAACACATTCTAGACAACTAAATTTGGGGTAGAAACAACATAATATCTCTGTTCTAGATATTACCTTAACTTATCAAAAGAACAAGACTTGTCTTTGCCCTCCTATTTTTTCCTTAGAAATGCAAAATAATGGGTTTTCCAGCTGATGCCACAGACATTGATTCCTTCTCCTTTTTCTTAACCTTTTTCAAACTTTTGCAAAATAATGGGTTTTCCAGCTGATACCACGGACACTGATTCCTCCTCCTCCTTTTTTATTCTTTTAACCTTCTTCAAACTTTTGAATAAAACCATAGACCTGGCCCTTATTAATCTACATAGGATAGAATGAGAAATACCTAAAACTCCATAGTTCTTTCTACATTTTTTCTTGTTATACATGTCATGATGTTATGTCTACCCTAACCACCAAGACATGAATAATATAAATAAGGCAAAGATAAGGTGCTACAAAATTCAAAAGAGAAAAATCACATCAACAATTCAATATTTTATACTTATTATGTATTTATGTTTTATAGTTAAAACAAATAATCTCATTATTCTCAGATACAATAATTAATGCTCCCTGTCAATCTTTAATTATTAATTCTTAAGAAAGCACTATAAAGTTGCCCCCAAATCCATTATGGGTCTTGGAAGTTCTAAGTTGATGCCATCAGGCATATATCACAGAAGTTCATACATTAATCAAACTTAGCTAAGTATTACATTAAACTTGAAATAACTTAAGCAGGCTAATATTTCTTGTTGTACATATCATGTGGATAATATTAACAATATTTAACAAATGTTTGTTCAACAATGCATGCAGTTCTTATAAATGCACATCCTTTAGCAGCCATTGTAAGCTTCAAATAGAAGGTTGCCTCTGGTCTGCTAGAGAAAAGGTAATAGCTTTTGCTTTAGAAATCTCAGTACAAGACCTCATGACTGAATCTTGCCATTGGAAGTGAGCTGCCAGGGATTAGTTTTAAGATAGAGGACTAAGTGGATGGGAAAAGGGGATTTTTCTTAATTGTCCAATGGCAGGGAACTCAATCTCCAAATCCCCGAAGAGTTGTCACTTCACATAACCTTGAATCATTAGGGCCTCTGGATAGAAGTGGTTGTTATGTGTTCCCCCACTGACTGAATCAGCCATCCTTCTCTCTTGCTCTTGGCAATTTCATTTATCCCCATAGTTGAATCCTTTTCTACCTCCCCTTGAATATCAACTCCCTTACCTACTAAGTTACAGTCTATATTTAACTCCCTCAAAAAAGAAATTTTTGAAGACTTATTTTTAAATTGTTTAGACATATTCTGCATTCTATCCATTTGCTTTCTGCTAAGAACTGTTTTCCCATAACCATAGGGATAATAGCTTATTCTTAGAACTATGAAATTTTGGCAGCCCCATGGTGATGGAAGGGTTCAGAGAGGTAGAATAAGGATTTAATTCTGATTTTAACTACCCCCTAATCATTTTGTTGTTTCATTCTCTCAAATCATATGACACTATAAAAGAAATTTAACAAGAGTTTAGTTTAGGCAGTGCATAAAATGATTCTATGATTGATATCAACAAAGACAGGACCCAGTCTTTAGTAAACTTAGAAAGGTATTCACTAGAAATAATCTAACATCTTCTTTATTTCATGAGAGACATTGCTGGTTCTATCATGAAGCTGTGAGCACACTGTGACTCACAGTAATGTCCGTGAGCTACAAAACAATTAACTTCACAATCCAAGGGGAGTTTTGGCAACTTTAGCTTTGCCATGAAATATCACTCTTCTCTGTGTAAAAGTGAAAAGGGGAAGGAAAGTGAAAGAGGATAATTAGCTTTTAACTGGCTTTGATGTTGTAAACACGTTACATATAACATCTTGTTGAATCCATACAACTAGAATATTTGTATTCCACTTGAAAGATAAAAAATTTTCAACAGATTAGTAAGTTACCATAAATCCTGTAAGCAGTATAAAATAAAACTGAAATTTGAATTCAAGCCTGGATTATTACTGTGCTCACGGGATTATAACCATGTATAGCTTTGTAACCAACACAATGGTAGTTAATTACAAAGATCTTAATGGCACTAAGGTGACACAAAATACTATTTCAAAATAGTAATTCTCTACCTTACTGAATAAACTGATATTACAGTTTTACTACTGTTAGGAATCCTTCAAGGAGTTTGAGAAGATATGAAATGAATAGCACATGGACATTGTCTTCCATCAGTTACAATCTGGTAAATAAAACAAAAACATGACATTATATAATATATAGGCTTATTTCTAAACTATCAGAAAGCTACAGTGTAACAATTGTGATAGCAAAGACGAAAGCAAAATACTCTGGGAAAAATACAGAAAATGACAAATTCTAGAGAGAAAAAAGGACATGTTTTAACAGGCAAACACATGTCCAAAAGATGGCTAAGATGTCAACATTTAGCAACGAAAAAGAAGAATATTTTAAGCAGTGGAAAGTATGTGACTAATGAATAGAAAAGGCAATAACATGAAAAGTAAGTAGTCCATTATACGTATACCTGATTATTTTCTAGCAAAAGTCTACAGAATTAAAAATAGAAAAATAAATAGTATTCAGATTAAAGGGAGCCTTGAATGTTCTATTTTGGTGAATTTTATTTGTCATTATACATCTATCAAAAGGTTTTAAGCAAATATTTGACATATTTTTAAAAATAGACTTTCAAAATGTTTCTGTAACAGTTTACTTAGCATGTACTTGAAGGGAGTTGGGATGTAAAAGCAATAAGGCCAGATTTTAAGAAAGCTATTGCAATAATCAAAGAGTGAAAATGAGGTATTGGATTAAGTTTACGCCAGTAGAAATGGAAAGGAGAGGACACACATGATAGATATTAAGGTGAGAAAATTAGTTATTTTCACTAATATTTCCCTTTAGTGCAGACTTTACTTTAATAATCAGCTGGAAGATACTTTCAATATGGCTTCTCAATGATACCCATCCATTTAAGATTTTAATCAGGCAGTTACTGTCTGGTAATAAAATGACATTTTATGTTATAATGATGGGCCTTTCAAAGAGCTCTCATCAATGATTGAGTTGATGCTCAGTAATGAGCTGATCTGTATTCACCACACTGTGCTTAGTTTAATGAACTTAAATTTAATTTTTGCCAGAGCTGAGAGCTTTAAATCAAAGCCATGCCATTGTATCCTGGCAACAAAAGTTCTCAACACTATTCTATAGTATATTATAGATTTATTCTGGGGTGGGCACTTGGAGATTATTTCTAACTTTTTATAAACTTTATATTTTGTTAATCACTGTTTATATTAGCATACCTTTACTCAACTAGTAATGAGACCTGACTTAATAGTCACAAGACTGATGAGAGGAGATAAAACATATTGTCTCCAAATCTCTAGATTTATGAAAGAAGTCTTCTGAAACATTATGTAAGACATTGGGATGTTTTTCAAATGTTTTCTCTATGCAAAAAGTAACAGATGCTGGTGAGGCTGTGAAGAAAAGGGGATACCTTTAAACTGTTGATGGGAATGAAAATTAGTTCAGCAACTGTGGAAAGCAATGTGGAGAGATCTCAAAAAGCACAAAAGACAATTATCATTTGATGCAGCAATCCCATTATTGGTTACATACCCAAAGGAAAATAAATTGTTCCACAAAAAGGCACATACATTAATATATTTATTGCTGCACTATTCACAACAACAAAGACATGGAATCAACCTACATACTCAACAATGGTGAATTAGAGAAAGAAAATGCTGGGAGGCTGTAGAGAAAAGGAGATGCTTTTAAACTGTTGATGGGGATGTAGATTAGTCCAGCCACTGTGGAAAGGAATGTGGAGAGATCTCAAAAAGCATAAAAGACAATTATTTGATGCACCAATTCCATTATTGGTTATTACATACCCAAAAAAGAATAAATTGCTCCACAAAAAAGATATATACATTCATATGTTCATGGCTGCACTACTCACAATAATAAAGACATGGAATCAACGTAGGTGACCATCGATGGTGAACAGGATAAACAAAATGCTGTACATATACAGCATGTAATACTATGCAGCCCTGAGAAAGAATAAAATCATATCCTTTGAAGCATTATTAATGCAGGTGAAGGCCATGATCCTAAGCAAAATTAACACAGAAACAGAAAACCAAATAATGCATGTTCACATTTGTAAGTGGGAGCTATATATTGAGTACATATGGACATGAAGAAGGGGAAATAGACACTGGGGGCTACAAGATAGGGAGAGGGGAAGGTAGGCATGGGCTGAAAAACTACCTATTGAGTATCTTGCTCACTACCTGGGGGACAACAGGATCCATATCTGAAACCCGAGCATCACACAATATACCCATGTAACAATCCTGCACATATACATCAGGAATCTAAAATAAAAACTGATAGATTGCAACACCCAAGTCCCTTCAAATATCTGGAAAGTCTTCCCAAAAAGCATGGGTACAAATGATCCCAGACTGTAAGGCTACAATAATTACCTAATTCTTCAATGCCAAAAGAATGATGAACACATATGTATAAGCATCAAGACCATCCAGGGAAAATGACCTCATTAAATGAACTAAATAAGTCACCAGGGACCAGGGCCCTGGAGAGACAGATATGTGACCTTACAAATACAGAATTCAAAATAGCTGTTTTGAAGAACCATGATGAAATTCAAAATAACAAGAGAAGGAATTCAGAATCCTATCAGATAAATTTAACAAAGAGATTGAAATAACTTTAAGAAATCAAGCAAAACTTCTGAAGTTGAAAAGTGCAATTGACATACTGAAAAATGTATCAATCTCTTAGCAGCAGAATTGGTCAGAAAGAGTAAAGATTCAGTGAGCTTAAAGATAGGTCTTGTGAAAATACAGTCAGTGAAGACAAAAGCAAGAAGCATAAAAAATAAGGAAGGATGCCTACAAGGCCTAGAAAATAGTCTCAAACAGGCAAATCTAGAAGTTATCAGCCTTAAAGAGGAGATACAGAGAAAGATAAGGGTAGAAAACTTATTCAAAGTGATAACAGAGAACTTCCCAAACCTAGAGAAATATATCAATACTCAAATACAAGAAGGTTATAGAACACCAAAAAGATTTAACCCAAATAAAACTACCTCAAGAAATATATTTATCAAACTCCCAAGGGTCAAGGATAAAGAGAGAATACTAAAAGCAGCAAAAAAAAAAGAAACAAGTAATACATGATGAAGCTCCAATATGTCTGACAGCAGACTTTTCAGTGGAAACTTTACAGACCAGGAGAGAGTGACATGACATATTTAAAGTGCCGAAGAATAAAAATATTTTATCTTATCATAGTATATCTAGGAGAAATATCCTTCAAACATGAAGGAGAAATAAAGACCAGACAAACAAAATCTGAGAGATTTTGTCAACACCATATCTGTTCTACATGAAATACTAAAGGGAGTTTGTCAGTCTGAAACAGAAGGATGTTAATGAGCAGTAAGAAATAATCTGAAGGTTAAAAACTTGCTGGTTATAGTAAGTACACAGGAAAACATAGGATACTATAGCACTGTGATTGTGGTGGGAAACTACTCATATATTGAGTGGAAAGACTAAAAGCTGAACTGACATAGACAGTGCAATACGATATAAATAGAAACAAGAAAAAGTTAATAAGTGGAAGAACAGAGTTAAAGTGTATAGTTTTTATTAGTTTTCTCTTTGTTGTAGCATTTGTTTCTGCAATCAGTGTTAAGTTGGCATCAATTTAAAATAAGGGGTTATATTATTTGCAAGCCTCATGGTAACATCAATTTTAAAAACAGAATAGACTCACAAAAACAAAAAGCAAGCAATTAGAACATACCACCAGAGAAAATATTATTCACCAAAAGGAAAACATGAAAAAAGAAAAGAAGAAAAAGACCACAAAACAAATAGCAAAATGGCAAGAGTAAATTCTTACTCATGAATAGTGATACTGAATATAAATGGACTAAACTGTCCTCAAAAGACATAGCATGACTGAATGAATTAAAAAAAAAAAATAACTAAATGATCTGTTGCCTACAAGAAACACATTTTACCTGTAAAGACACATAGAGACTGAAAATTAAGGGATGGAAAAAATATTCCATGTCAATGGAAACCAGAAAAGAAGGAATCACTATACTTATATCAGAAAACAGATTTCAAGACAAAAACTATAAAAAATGACACAGAACATCATTATATAACAAGGGGGTCAATTCAGCAAGAGGATATAACAATTTAAATATATATGCACCCAACACTGGAGCACCCAATATACAAAGCATATTAGAGCTAAAGAGAAAGATAAAGCATGTTAGATCTTAAGAGACACATAAATTCCAATATGATGGTGGCTGGAATTTCTAGTACTGGACAGACCATTCAGGCTTCTGCCTGGTAATGGAAACAAAACATACCAAAAACTATGGGATACAGCAAAAGCGGTACTCAGAGGAATTATTATAGCTAAATATACCCACCTCAGAAAAGTAGAAAAACTTCTAACAAGCAACCTAACAATGCACCTTTAAGAGCTAGAAAAGCAAGAGCAAACCAAACCCCACATTAGTAGAAGAAAATAAATAATAAATATCGGAGCAGAAATAAATAAAATTGAAATAAAACAATACAAAAGATAAATGAAACAAAAATTGGGGTTTTCGAAGAGATAGACAAAATTGACAAACCTTAAGCCAGATTAAGAGAAAAAGAGAGAAGACTCAAAGAAATAAAATCATTAATGAAAAATGAGACATTATAACTGATAGTGCAGAAATTCAAAGGATCATTAGAGGCCACTACGAGGAACTATTTGCCAGTAAATTAGAAAACCTAGAAAAAATTCCTAGACACGTGAAGCCTACCAACATTGAACCGTGAAGAAATCCAAAACCTATACAGACCAATAACAAGTAATGAGATTGAAGCCATAATAAAACTCTCCCCCTGTAAAAACACAGGACCTGAAGGCTTCAATGCTGAATTCTGCAAAACATTTAAAGAAGAATTAACACCAATCCTACATAAACTATTCCATAAAAAGAAAAAAAAAAAAAAGAGGAGAGAATACTTCCAAACTTATTCTATGAGGCCAGTATTACTCTGATACCAAAACCACACAAAGACACATCAAAAAGTGAAAACAATAGGCCAATATTCACGATGCAAAAATCCTCAACAAAATAATAGCAAACCAAATTCAGCAACACATTTTAAAAAAATTATTCATTGTTACCAATTGGGATTCATGCCAAAGATGAAAGGATGGTTCAACATATGCAGTTCAATCAATCTGGTATACCATATCAAGAAAATGAAGAACAAAAACGATATGTTTACTTCAATGAAATGAAGTGCTGGAAAACCATTTGATAAAATCCATCTGTTTATAAAAACCCTCAACAAATAGGTGTAGAAGGAACATACATCAACACAATAAAAGCCATATATGACAGTCCCACAGCTAGTATCATACTGAAATGGGAAGAAGTGATTCTTTAATATCTGGAACACAATAAGGATAACCACCTTAACAACTATTACTCGATGGAGTCCTGAAAGTCTTAGGTAGAGCAATCAGACAAGTGAATTAAATGAAGGGCATCTAAATTAGAAAGAAAAAAGTCAACTTAGCCTTCTTTGCAGAGTACATAATCTTATGTTTGGATAACCCTAAAGACTCCACCAAAAAATATTCAAACTAATGAACAAATTCAATAAGTTTACAAAATAAAAAATCAGTAACATCTCTATATACCAACAGCAAACAGTCTGCAAAAGAAATCTACTTTGTAGAATTGAAAGAGCTTCAGAATAAAAATTATAAAACACTGATATGAGAAATTCAAAAGGACACGAAAAATGGAAAGATTAAAAATTAAAAAACAATAAAAGTCAGTTATTTTTAAAAATTTTTCTCTAAATTATTTTAATATTTTCCTGATAGCATTCAGTGGACAAGAAAATTAGAGTTAAGGGGTATTTGGGAAGATTTGCATTGCATTTCCCAGCACTATCTCTCTCTCTCTCTCTCTCTCTCTCTCTCTCTCTCTCTATCATCTATCTAGCTTGTATCTGTCTATATATCTATATATCTCTATATATAGATATATCCATATTCCCACCACTGTGATTGTGGTGGGAAACTACTCATATATTGAGTAGAAATCTCTGAGATTTATCCAAATGGCAAGCAATAATAAATGCTGAAGAGAATGTGGAGAAAAGGGAGCCTGTCTACACGGTGGGTGGGAATGTAAGTTAGTACAACCACTATAGAGAACAGTTTGGAAGTTCCCTAGAAAACTAAAAATAGAGCTACCATGTAATCCAGCAACCCCACTGCTAACTATATACCAAAAAGGAAGGAAGTCAGTGTATCGAAGAGAGAGAGAACTGCCTTGCATGTTTATTGCAACACTATTCACAATAAACAAGATTAGGAAGCAAGCTATATGTCCATCTACAGACAAATGGGTAAAGAAAATATGGTACATACACACAATGTCATAAGAAAATGAGATTCTCTCACTTATAACAACATGGATGGAACTGAAGACAAACTTTGCATGATCTCCTTATTTGTGGGAGTTGAAAATTAAAAAATTGAACTTACGAAGATGGAGAGTAGAATGAAGGCTACCAGAGGCCAGGAAGGGTAGTGGCAAGGGGTGGGGGAAGTGGGGATGCTTAATGGGTACAAAAAATATAGTTAGACAGAATGAATAATATCTAGTATTTGATAGCACAACAGAGTGAGAACAGTCAACAATAATTTATGGTACATTTAAAAATAACTAAAAGAGTATAATTAGATTGTTTTTAACACAAAGAAAGGATAAATGCTTGAGATGATGGATACTTTATTTACCCTGATGTAATTATTACACCGTGTGTGCCATATCAAACTATTTTATATATCCCATAAATATATACACCTACTACGTACCCATAGAAATTAAAAATTAAAAAACAATAAAAGTCAGTTATTTTTAAAAATTTTTCTCTAAATTATTTTAATATTTTCCTGATAGCATTCAGTGGACAAGAAAATTAGAGTTAAGGAGTATTTGGGAAGATTTGCATTGCATTTCCCAGCACTATCTCTCTCTCTCTCTCTCTCTCTCTCTCTCTCTCTCTCTCTCTCTCATCTAGCTTTGTATCTGTCTATCTCTAGATAAATGTTTCTATATACATGTATTTGTAACTTGATAATTTCAATAAGATGTTCCTTCTTATCTCTTTGTTCATTACTCTAACATGCCACCAGGGCAACAAATAATAAAGAGGAGAGAGAATAATTTAAAGATTTCTATTATTTCCGTATATTTTCTTTATATTATAGGATGTAATGAGAACTGCAATAGCAGTAATGAAATTCTTCATCAAGAAAGGTGATAAAACTTACCTGTCTTTTCAAAAGCTTTCATTTGGTGGTGTTCTCTTAGTGTTCATATGAATACATAACTTTAAAAATTATTTTAGTGTAAATATAATTTTAATGTCATTTTAAGTATTTCTTTTTCAGTCTATTTTGTGTTTCAGTATCACCTCAATATGTGTCTATTTTATTGGTCATACAATATTCCATTTTAAATATTTCCTTAATAAGCTTAACTTGCACCCTCTTGGCATATGTAATTAAATGACAGTGAAGAAGTGGCAACCAGGTATCCTTCAATAAACATCTTTACGTGCAGAAACCTTTTTTTCCTTCAGAGTATTTTAAATACTCTTTTAGAATGTTTTTAGTATAAAACAAGTGGCATGATACAACAGTATCATGGATACTGGATAACACAACAATTTAATCCGTCTACTAACATGGCAAATGTGAACCTTTTTTTTGCCATTTACACTTTGCTCAAGATGCATATTTTATAAATTATTTTCTGAGTATTTTCAGAAGTACTAGCCTTTTCAAAGAAAATAATGTTTATTTAGATCTTGTAGCAATTCTTAAGAGAACTGCTATATTTCAATGCATGAGTTCATATTAACCAATCTTTTGAATTAAATATTCTAAATCCACAATAACTGTCTACTGACCCAATGACTTAAGCGCTGATTATTTATCCAAGAAAATGAACTTTTAATAAGAACTATGAAATAAAAATATATTCTCATTTATTTTGGCATTTGGGGAGAAACACTGTAATAACTAAGAGATTTAATTATGAAAAATGACTTCTGTGAAAAAGCAGTCATTACTTTTCATGAAGATAATGTGACATTTTAAAAGCAGCCCAATATATAGGCTACTGAAACAAGGGTCCCAATGGAAAACTTAGGATGATCAAGTACAGTAAATTTTTAAAAATGTAATTCAGTTATCGTCCTTCTAATTAACATGGGAACAATTGTAAAGTATAGAGTCAAGTCATAAATTGCATCAATATTAAAGAAGGTCTTCGTTGTCTACTGAACCAAAGATTATTTGGGGTTATATAAATTATAACTCTGTCCACAAAATTCACAATGATGAGGTGCAAACTTCTGAAATATTTTGCTATACTTGATCAATATAGATAGTTATTTTATGACTATTCATGAAGGAGATGATCACTCATCAGGGATGATACTTGACTCAAATGAATGATTTCCCTTTCCATCATTATAAATTCACTGAATAATTGTCAATATTTTTCTTCACTTGAAGTTTGAGAACCCATCCACATTCCAGGTATCTGCATAGACTTTTCAAGTTTAATTTCTATTTTCAAAGCTATTAAACATTAACTTTCAACAGCCATTAAGGTTACAGCTAGTGTTACCTCCCACACTGCTGGCTGAAATTTAACAGCTGACATAGAACTTAGTATCTTGGCATAAGTGTGAAAGCTATTTTCTAAGTAATTACAGAATAAAAACTTCAGTGCAAAAGCTCATCTAAGGTAGCTAATCAAGCTCTGGTACATGTCAGTAATGAGCTTAAATTTCAGTGCTTCCAGAAATAAATGGCAGATTTATTATAGTAGCACACATTTGGCATTGTGTAAGTCCTCTTTGACTTTAAAATGGACTATAAAACAGTGATATCTGCTTTTTCCAATCAGGAACCAGCCTCCTACTACAGGCTGAGTAGGAAGGTGAATATTCTTGAGTAGGTAGACATTGTGATTCACCTTTGAAAAAATAGCCCTGGGTCCTCCCCATGGTGTTGTGGGTGAGAATGAAGCAAAAGATGCTTTGGTGCTTGAATTTTCACTTTGAATCTTCAAAGAATATTTGAGCTGTCACTGACATGTTTTCACTTCTGTATCAGAAGTCTACAAACACACACTCGCAAATTATGAATTTTCTGGGTCAGTTCCTCATAATGAAAGGGGAATAGAATCAAGGCTAGTATCAGTGAGAACAAAATAGAATCATCCTATAGCTTAGATGACAAACTTTTTCATTTCTTAAATTTTTTTTCATCTGTCTCTCTCTTTCCTCTTTTGAATTTTTGTTTTGTTTTGTTTTGTTTGTGACCAAGTCTTGCTCTGTTGCCCAGGCTAGAGTACAATGGTATGATCTCAACTCACTGTATCCTCTGCCTCCCTGGTTCAAATGATTATCCTGCCTCAACCTCCCAAATAGCTGGGATTACAGACATGTACCACCACACCCAGCTAATTTTTGTAGTTTTAGTAGAGACTGAGTTTCACCATGTTGGCCAGGCTGGTTTTGAACTGCTGGTCTCAAGTGATCCACCCCACCTTGGCCTCCCAACGTGCTGGAATTATGGGCGTGAGCCACTGCACCCAGCTGCCCTTTTGAATTGTTTTTACGTAAAGCCTAAATATCAAGGCCTTAGATTCCTAATGTCTGGATTCAAACTCGGTGGCACTGCTATTTAGTCAACTGCACATTTCCTCTATACCTTAGTTTTCCCATCTGGAAAGGGTCACAATAAATACATTGACTTCACGGAATTGTTTTGAGTTAATATATGCAAATAACTTAAAACAGTGTCTGGCACATATCATGCAACATAACTAATGCTATTATTGTTACATAGCATTTTCAGTAAAGTTCCATTTGTGGCTTTCCCTTTATTTAGCACTGGAGAGTATAATAAGAATCAACTTATGAAACTACTTCTAGTCCCTGAAATGCTGGTCATGAAGATAGTTTTGGAAGAAATATTATTTTAAAAGGGTACTTTCTCCTAAAGTACAAATCCATTGCAGGCCTGAGGTGAAGAAAAAAATAAGCAGAAAAAGCATTTTCACAGCCAAGGAAGAAGTGATTTAGTAAATCACTAATTTCAATCTCTCAGAACATCTTAGCTGTATAGGCATTACATTAAACCTACCATCAGAATTTATCTATTTAATGAGCAAGATCAAATACCTTAATTTCCAGATTGCTTTTTGACAGGATATTTAATTGAACCATGTCCTACCATAGAGGTTTTAATCCAGTGTTCCTGCTCCCCTGTTGTACCATAGTCCTCTTAAAGGTGAACTATCAATTTTTTATCAATTTAAAAAATAAATGGAGATGACAATAAATTATGTGTGTGTGTGTGTGTGTGTGTGTGTGTGTGTGTGTGTGTGTGTGATGGAAATATCAGGCACAGAGTGGAGGTGGAGGGTATAATTTGCTGGTATTAAGAGTTGTTAGTGTGCTAAAACACTAACAAGCCTGTTGCAAAACTGTTTTTGTTGTTGTTGTTGTTTTAAGAGCAGGCAAGAACACGGCCTTGTGAATATATAAGGGCAATTAACAGTTCTGCTCAAATGCAGTATGGTGCTAAAAGGCTGCAGAGTGAGTAGTAAGTAAATAGAGATGCTTTTAAAGATAATGTGAAACACTGTTTTACTGTGGTTGTTATCTCTTGGCAATTATGCTGACATGTTTTAGTGTTTCTTTGAGTTCTTTTTTAAATTCCATTAAGAATGGGAAGTAATGCTCCAGTGTTCAAGGAGTGCTGCCAACATAAAAGGGTCAAGAATCTTGGCTATAGCAGGAAACAAATGCACACATATGTGCACACACACACTCATTAAGCTTTGAGTCAGATTTGTCTTCCAATTGTAAAACAACTAGCTTTGTGTCTTCAGGCATGGAACTACATATCTGTAAGCTGAGGCATGATGATTGGTAAGCTATACATGATACCTCCCAGACAGCAAGATCTTTTTAAATAAAATAAATGAGACATTGCATGTGAAAAAGGTTTGTAGATAGCACATACATTTAAAAAGAAGAGATTCCCAGAGATCTTAAAACAGAACTCTGTGGGAGTGGGATGTAAAGCAGATTGTTATGGGAGAACGCATGGACACATAGAGGGGAACAACACATGCTGGGGCCTTTTGGAGGGTGGATGGTGGGAGGAGGGAGAGAATCTAGAAAAACAACTAATGATGAAATAATCTAGACAACAAGTTTACCTATGTTACAAACCTGTACTTGTACCCCTGAAGTTATTATCAAAGTTTAAAAAAAAAAAAACCCACGTTCAGACTATATGGCTTTAATGTTAAAGGGAAGGCATTAGGGCCTGTTCAGTTGTCATGTTCAAAGCAAACAGGTAGTAGTCGTGGAAGCCAAGTATTTGGGGTTGTATGAGTCTCATTTTTATCAAAAGCTGATTGCCAGTAGGTCCAGCCCATGAGCTATTGCAGAGGGTGTAAAAACTACAGGGAAAAATCTGTACCTTGACTAAAGGACAATTGTTCCATGTCCTCTCTGGGGAGGTACAAGCAACTGCATCAAATCAGATGATTGGCCAATGTTCCATTTAAAATAGAATTCCCTAAATGTGAATAAACCAGAATACGTAATGGATTATTTAAATGAACTTTGAGAACATTTATGGCATAGATCAATACCAGCTATTTTTTTTAATCAATGATTACTCTGTTCCTAAATGCACCCATTAGCGTATATACAAATGGCCCTAAGGGAAAAAGTTATGTGGCCTTACTTCTGCTTTCCTAATGAAAATGTTAGCACTTAACAATATAATTTCTCCATACCTGAGAGCAGAAATTTGAAACCTACAAAGAAAAAAATATAGCACTGATAAGGTTTTTATTTTTTTCAAGCCCTTTCACTTCATTATTCTAAACCACTGTCAATAGAGATGAAAAGGTTGAAAAACCTAAACTTGTGTCCCTTTTTGAGTGATGTCTTGTTTGGTTAAGTCTTCCCAATAACATAGTTTTTATGTCTCTAAAATATTATTTAAATTATTTCCATTGAAATATTTTGGGGTGTTAAAAGAAAAACTTCAGCCAAATTAAATTTAAAGGAGTTTAGTTGAACTTTGAAGGATTTGCAAATTGGGCAGCCTCCTGGGCCAGAATAGGCTCTGAGGACTCCACACAGCCATGTGGTAGATGATTTATGGAAAGTAGAAGGAAGGTGATATACAGAAAATGCAAGTGAGGCACAGAAACATCTGGATTTGTTATGGATTGATGTTTCTTATTTGAACACAGTTTGAACAGTTGGCTACATTTGACTGGCCAAAACTTGGTGATTGACACAAGTGTCGGCTATGGGTCTGGTTACACTTTCCTTGTTATAGTTCATGATGTACAGAAAAACCTTTAGGCCTAATTTAAACACGCAAGGAGGCAGGTTTAGGCTAAACCTGATTTAACAATTCCCGCCATTTTGGTTATCTTCTCAATTTTGAGAGATTGACCAAAACTTCAGACATTGATGTTACTATCACTATCATAAATGTACTTATTTGGCCTTGAAACTCATTGGAAAATAGCAAAACAGTGGGTTTTGTAAGGTAGAAGTAAGGACTTCAGGTTATTTCATTTTTTTGTTTTTAGAAGGATTAAAGTAGAGGGTACTTCCTTATGCTGTAATGTCCTCTTTGCGGGAGAAAAAACACCAGGTCTGTTCTAGGATCTATTTGTTTCGTTAAAGTCTTAGCTTGATTATGCCACATTTAGCGTGAGTGACTCCACTTTGATTTGCTCTGGTCTGTTAGGACCTAGTACATGAGCTCAGTACAAAACAATGGTCTCCCATCATTTTGTTTAAAAATTCCCCACTGTTGGTTACGATCTCACTTAGGTGAGAATGTGACCAAAACTTAAGGCCTTAACGCCACTTTCATTTACCACCACTTTGGGTTTCCAGTCTCAGCATATCATGCATAGTTTATGGTGTGCCCACGGTCACACATGTCTGTCAGCTCTTGTCATTCCAGTTGAAGAGATACCATTTGACATTCTAGAGATGGCTACCTGCAAATATTTAAAACGTTTCAGAGAATACAGTGTACCAGGAAAACTATTATGACTATCAGGAGAATAATACCAAGAGTTTGGTGTATGCTTCTTACCCAGGGTCCCCATAAACCAAACCACCTAAAATTAAAGAAATCAAAGAATGAACTAGATAAGAGGCCACTCAGTTAACTCAGCAGTCTTTTTGTTAATCTGTAACTGAATCTTTATAATCTACATTTGATGTATTTCTCCATAGGCCACAAGTGCCAGCAGCTCTTCGGATACTTCTCTGTTTAGCTAGTATGTAATCTATAGCAATTCTATTTCAAAAGAGAATTTAAAGTCTGTTGTGTAACCACAGCCTTTACAGTAGAGTCTGCAATAGAGTATATAATGAGGGATACATTTCTAATCATTGCTTTTTTTTTTTTTAAACTCCAAACCATGAAAGAAAAGGACCTAACAAATGATGCCTTTCTAGAAGAGCGAAGGCCCCCTGGCAATGTTCTCTTTAACCATGATGTGGGCTAGGAGGAGTGAATCAATGTTCTGTTTCTAATTATGTGACAATGTAGATACCATTAAGGTTTCTCACCTACATTGGACCTTCATCTTTCATCTGTCAAGATATAAGGTTATCTACATATAAGGCTGGCTGCAAAATTATTCACAAATAAATGTATACCCCGTATGTGTACAAAACAGCCCCTCTTTTCACTTCTATTGTTCATAGAGGCATAAGCAAGGGAAAAAATATTCAAGGATAAGAGTCTCATGATAGTAGAAGTCTTGATCCATGATTTTGGGAAAAGCTGTTCATATCAATATTGTCATCTTCTTCTGGGGAGAAAATTCCCTGGTTAGCTTCACCTGAAGGGTTCCCATGGGTATACAGTTCGAAGAGCATGGAGGAATCCTTCTCAGTTGTAAGATTATGAACCCAAAGTTCAAGGTCCTGAAGTTTTTGCTGGAGTGTACATGGCAAGGACAGTATCTCTGTTGTTCTCAGATGATTCAGTCTTCAGGTTCTAGATTGTGAAGGGGTAGATTGTCCTCAGTCAGTAAACCATTGAAAGCTTTTTTTTTTTTTTTTTTTTTACCTGATGAAAATACACAGAAATAGAAAATACAATCCTAGAATTCCTATAAACCACAAGACTCCAAATAGCCAAATCAGTCTTAAGCAAAAAGAACAAAGCATGAGGCATCATACTACCTTATTTTTAAAATCTGCTACAAAGTTGTAGTCATCAAAATAGTATGGTACTGGCATGAAATCAGGCACCTTGGCCAACAAAACAGAATAGATAGCCCAGAAATAAAATCCTGCAAATATAGTCAGCTAACTTTTTGTAAAGGCATCAAGAATATACAACAGGGAAAGGATAAACTTTTTAATAAAAGATTGTTGAGGAAACTAGAAATCCACATGCAAAAATAAAATAAAATTGGATGCTTCTCTTACACTATATACAAATATCAACCCAAAATGGATTAAAGAATTAAACATAAGGTCTAAAACCTTAAAATTCCTAGAAGAAAACACAGGAGAAAAGCTCCTTGACATTGTCTTTGGCAATATTTTGAATACCAAAGTAAAATATCAGACAACACAAACAAAAATAAATAAGTGGGAAAACATCAAACTAAAAAGTTTCTGCATAGCAAAAGTAGCAATTAACAAAATGAAAATGTTACCTACAGAACAAAAGAAAATATTTGTAAGCCATGATTCCAATAAGGAGTTAATAAGGAACTTACACAACTCAAGAACAGGAAAACAAACTGATTATAAATGGGCAAAGGACTTAAATAGAACTTTCTCAAAAGAAGACATACAGGCCGGGCATGATGGCTCATGTCTGTAATCCCAGCACATTGGGAGGCTGAGGCAGGCAGATCCCTTGAGGCCAGGAGTTTGAGACCAGCCTTGCCAACATGGTAAAACCTAATCTCTACTAAAAATACAAAAATTAGCCAGGTATGGTGGTGCAAACCTGTTATCCCAGCTACTCGAGAGGCTGAGACAGGAGAACCTCTACCACAAGGAAGAGGTTGCAGTGAGCTGAGATCATGCCACTGCACTTTAGCTGGGTGACAGCATGAGACTCTGTATCAGGGTAAAAAAAAAAAAAGAAGAAGACACACAAATGGCCAGCAGGCATATGTAAAGATGCTCAATATCATTAATCATCATGAGAATGCAAATGCAAAAATACACAATCAGTTATCACCTCACACTTATTAAGATGGCTATCATCAAAAAGATAAAAGATCCCTGTTGGTAAGGATATGGAAAAAAGGAAACATTTGTATTAATATACTGTTGGTGGGAATGTAAATTGGTATAGCCATTATTTAAAAAACGTATACTAATTATCAGGGCAATGCAAATCAAAACCACAATGTGATACCACATTACTCCTGCAAGAGTGGCCATAATAAAAAAAAATAGTAGATGTTGGCATGGATGTGGTGAAAAGGGAACACTTTTACATTGCTGGCAGGGATGTAAACTAGTACAACCACTCTGGAAAACAGTGTGGAGATTCCTTAAAGAACTAAAAGTAGAGTTAACATTTGATCCAGCCATTCCACTACTAGGTGGAAAAGAAGTCATTATACAAAAAAGGTACTGGCACATGCATGTTTATAGCAGCATAATTTGCAATTGCAAAAATATAGAACCAGCCCAAATGCCCATCAATGAGTAGATAAAGAAAATGCCACACACACACACACACACACACACACACACACACGCACACCATGGAATACTACTCAGCCATGAAAAGGAATAAAATAATGACATTTGCAGCAACCTGGACTGAATTTAGACCATTATTCTAAATGAAGTAACTCAGGGATGAAAAACCAAACATATTATGTTCTCACTCATAAGTGGGAGCTAAGCTATAAGGACACAAAGGCATAAGAATGATACAATGGACTTTGGGGACTTAGGGGAAACAGTGGGAAGGGGTATGAGGGCTAAAAGACTATACGCTGGGTGCAGCATACACTGCTCAGGTGATGGGTGCACCAAAGTCTCAGAAATCACCACTGAAGAACTTATCCATGTAACTGTTACAGGTAGTCAGGCATGAGCAGGACAAAAGAGGGCTCCCCACCCCACCACCTACCAGGAATGTCAGGCGATTGGGTGATAGTTTGACAATCATCACATTGCCTCTCTATAAGTGATAATTCTGGCAGCCAGTACCAGGAAGAGAAAAAAACCCTCCTTTGTTCCCCAAAAACCTATTGAAATTAAAAATAAAAAAAAAAAACAGTACGGAAGTTTTCAAAAAATTAAAATAGAAGTACCATATGATCCAGTAATCTCACTTCTGGGTATATATTCCAAAAAAATTAAAGTCAGGATCTAGAGGAAATATCTGCACTCTCATGTTTATTGCAACATTATTCACAATGGCCAAGATAGGAGAACAATCTAAGTGCTTATCTGCCGACAGATGGGTGGATAAAGAAAATGTGCTTTGCATATACTTTAAAATTTTTTAAATAGATTTTTTAAAAAGAAATATGGAATGCTTCACTAATTAGTGTCATTCTTGCTCAGGAGCCATGCTAATCTTCTCTGTATTTTTCCAATTTTAGTACATGTGCTGCCGAAGTAAGCACTATAAATGTGTGTGTACATGTGTGTGTGTACACATACAATGAAAGTACATAATTATTCAGCCTTAAAAAGAAGAAGTTTCACTATTTGCAAACTTAGCATGAACCTTGAAGACATTATGTTAAGTGAAAATACACCAGAAACAGGAAGACAAATACTGCAAGATCTCACTTTTATGTAGAATCTAAAAACCAAAATGCTAAGCTCATAGCAACAGAGAGTAGAGTGATAGTTACCAGGGTCTGGGCTTCAGGAAAAGGGAAGATATTGGTAAAATATTGCAGTCCTTTAATTATAAGACAAATAAGTACTAGAGACTTAATGAACAGCATGGTGACTGCAGTTAATAATAATGTATTGGGCATGTGAAATTTGCTGACAGTAGGCCTCAAGTGTTATCACTAAACACATACACACACACACACACACACACAAATGAATGTTATATCAGGATTAATTGAAGTTCTTTAAGAATGACTCTTCCTTTAGTCAGGGACAAATATCTTCTAGCACATTGTCCAACCATCTGTTCATCTTAAAACAAAAGCCTAAAACCTTCAATAATCTATTCAAACAAATTTGAGCAAAATGAGAAAAACTAAGAATTTCACAGTTACTATATAAAACTCTTAATAATCTGTCAATACTTTGAGGCATTGGTGCTGTATTAGTCTGTTCTCATGCTGCAAATAAAGACATACCTGAGACTGGGTAATTTATAAAGGAAAGAAGTTTAATTGACTCACAATTCAACATGGCTGGGGAGGTCTCAGAAAACTTACAATCATGGTAGAAGGGGAAACAAACACGTTCTTCTTTACATGGTGGCAGCAAGGAGAAGTGCCAAGCAAAGAGGGAAAAGCCCCTTATAAAACCATTGGATCAGCCAGGCACGGTGGCTCAAGCCTGTAATCCCAGCATTTTGGGAGGCCGAGATGGGCGGATCACGAGGTCAGGAGATCGAGACCACCCTGGCTAACAGGGTGAAACCCCGTCTCTACTAAAAAATACAAAAAGCTAGCCGGGCGAGGTGGCGGGCGCCTGTAGTCTCAGCTACTCGGGAGGCTGAGGCAGGAGAATGGCGTGAACCCAGGAGGCGGAGCTTGCAGTGAGCTTAGATCCCGCCACTGCACTCCAGCCCGGGCGACAGAGCGAGACTCCGTCTCAAAAAAAAAAAAAAATCATCGGATCTTGTAAGAACACACTTACTATCACTATCACGAGAACAGTATGAGGGTAACCACCCCATGATTCAATTACCTCCCATCAGGTCCCTCCTAGGTTATGTGGGGATTATGGGAACTACAATTCAAGATGAGATTTGGATGACACAGCCAAATCAAATCAGCTGTCAAATGTGGTTCATGCTGGACACAATTTAACAGAATGAATGAAGGCTGACTCATAGCCCACTCAAAAAGTACTATTTAAGAATTATAAATTGAGTAAGCATTTCCCATTATACTAACAAATACAAAATGTAGAGCAGTTATGGAATGAAGGAGGATGAGCTGTTGTTTTGTTTTGATTTGTTTCAATTGTTTGGGTGTTTGGTGTAATAGTTGTTTGCTGTATAACAAATTAGCACAAATCTCAATGACTTTAAAACTATGAAAAACAATAGTCAACCACTGTTAACTTCCAGAGTCATCTCTAAATTTTCTAGGAAAAAAAAAAAAAATCTTGATGCTAGAGATTTTCCTTACTGAATTTCTGACTTACTTGCAAAATACCTCCCAAAACAAAACCTGGCCGAGTGGGAAAAGTAGCCTGAGTAACCCAGCTTCTCCAGTCCAAGGTTGGAGATCTTGGCTCCTGCAGAAGCAAACCAGGAGATTGTGGGAGGGGAGTAAATCTGACAGATGGGCTGATCATTGCATCTGGTGATTTACATACGGAACATATCTTATGGTTTCAGAAGCCCTTGTCCCTGCTGAGATTACTCTAGCCCTCAGAACCTGCATTCTGATCGTTGATGGTAGTGTGATGCTGTACTTTTCCGAACTTTTCTTTCATCTGGATAGGAGGGAGCCATGTCAAATCAGGAATTCTCATTTAAAATCTCTGCCTGGAGATGGAGTTTTTCCTTGCGTCTGTTCAGGCATGGTAGGTATCTCTGCCTAAGCCTCTATGATTCTTCTAAAATCAGGTCAGAGCCTTGCATGTGCCCCTGAGCTGCGGGATCCTGAGTCTACAATATCAGCCCCAATTTCCTCTGGGCCTGGACTTAGCACAGGGGCTGGTACTGATTCGTCTGTTTACAACAGACCTTCCTGCCTCTTGCCTTTGTTCTGAGGACAAAGCCACTGAAAACACCTCCTTTTCTTTGCTTCCCTTTTTCCTTTTGAAAAGGAACCTGTGTGTACTGTGGCAGGACTAATGGGGTCTTGCTTCCAGTTGTCTCAGGCCATTCACTGAACTAGGCACAGTGACCCTTCCCTCTGATGTGGCTATTCCAAAGTCCTTTCTGTCCACGGATATGCTTTCCTGCCTTGAGATACCTAGCAACCTCTTTCTCAGCTATTAAAACTACAAGCCGGCCAGGCACGGTGGATCATGCCTGTAATCCCAGCACTTTGGGAGGCCGAGGCGGGTGGATCACGAGGTCAGGAGATCGAGACCATCCTGGCTAACACGGTGAAACCCCGTCTTTACTTAAGAAAAAAAAATACAAAAAATTAGCCGGGCATGGTGGCGGGCACCTGTAGCCCCAGCTACTCGGGAGGCTGAGGTAGGAGAATGGCGTGAACCCAAGAGGCGGAGCTTGCAGTGAGCCCAGATCTGGCCACTGCACTCCAGCCTGGGCAACAGAGCAAGACTCTGTCTCAAAAAAAAAAAAAAAAAAAAAACCACCTACAAGCCTTTTCTAGATTTCGTTGTAGCGTGAAGCTTACGATGCTCCTACTGGCACAGCCTATTCTTTCTGGCTTTCCTATCAGCACCCAACACCAGGGAAGCTTCCACAGCCCAGGTAAACTTACTCTGGGGATGAGACGCGGAGACTAGCAGCCAAGCATTCTAGGGCTAGAAGTAATGTAATGGGTAGGCCTGCAGCTGGGGCTTGGGCTGGGGTTCTGTGTCCAAATGAAGAATTATGCCATCAAGAGGCTGTTTTTTAAAGCATGAGGGTCCTGTATCTAGCTCAGTCAGCATGTGAGTGGTGTGTGGCATTGCATTCTTTGCTCACTGAAGTCCCTAGACCACACACAAGATCTTATTGCGATTTTCCAGGTTACTAATTATTAAGGAGAAGTTGAGTGTTTGTCCTTAAAATTTTCCAAGGATACTTTGACTATAGTAGGAACGCCTAAAGCCATTTCTATCAACTCCTTGATAGGCAAGCTGAAGTTGAAGATGTCTCCCTTCTTTGATGAGGCTGAAATGGACAAGCCAAAGCACTCAGTGAGATGGATGACAAAGAGGAGGCCAGCCAGGAAAGGTGATTTTTGGCGAACCTCAGTGGAATTGAAATAGATTACAGTGAAATGGATAAATGGATATATAACAATAACTATAAATAAATGCCTACTTATTTTTAAAAGGATAACATAATTTCTACTGTTTTAATCTTTGAATAATGAAAAAACATTTTAATGGTTTGCTGGAAGGGATTATCAACTGATTCTTGGTCATCAGTCCTTTTTTCAATAGGGCACAGAATCTTACTCATCTCACAGACCATCCATGTGGGTGTGGCAGAAGGCTCCAGATTAAATCTCACCCACAGTGATCTACTAGTTAGGGATGATAATATTTAGGAAATTCAGTATGCCTGTAGGATAAGAGAGTGTATACGCAGTTTTTCCACTGATCCCCTTTTATGAGGTGACTCTGGGTCATGTTCTTTCTGTTAGGGCTGATAGGGAGAATGACGATGGATCTTTGGAAGGCTCTGATTGAATGTTAGAGTTCAAGGTTTGACCTCAAGAAGCAGCATCCTATTAGATGGAGCATACTGGTACCTGCAGGAATAAGATAACAGTAGCATCTCCTTATTCCCTCACTGTGACAATGAACAGAGTCTCAAGACATTGTCAAATATTTTCTGGGGAGCAAAATCACACTGTTTTGGCAATAGATCAGAAGTTACCAGGAGATGGTGGAGGAAGGGATTCAGGAATTATTGCTTAATGTGTGCAGAGTTTCTGTTTGGGGTGATAAAAATCTTTGGAAACAGATAGTGGTGATGGTTGCACAACATTCTGAATATAATTAATGCCACTGAAAAATTGTGATAATGGGAAATTTTATGCTACATGTATATTTATGACAAAAATATAAGGGCAGACAAATATGTTTGTGGTTGAAATGTAAAAATATTGAAGTGTTTCAGAACCACTCAGATACAGATCCCTGCTTCCCTACAGTTTGTCTAGAAAATCCAATGTTTATTAAAGAAAAATTGTTGCTTTTCTAAAGATACCTTAGGAGTGACAATGAGAGTGATTAGTGAATAGTGTATCTCCGCACAAATATTTTACAAATATCTTTGTGTTTGTTTTCTCTTGACTTGTTTAGCACTGCTGTATCTCTGAGGGCTATTATCTGTCCTCCTTCCATTCCGCACCTCCCTGACTCCCACCTCCTCTCTCCCCCAGATCCCTGTCCTTATTTAACGGTTTAGACTCTTCTCACTTTATCATACAAAGCAATTTGGGTTTCCCCATTTCCCATCTTGATGTGCAGGCAATTCCATTATTGGGAGGTGAAAATATCCTCTGTTCAACATAATTGAACCTGTTTGGGCAGCATTTCGAGTTATATGTCACAAAACAAAAATAAAAACAAACACACACAAAACACCCAATGAAACTGGAGAAAACAAACAAAAAAAAATGAAACAAAAAAAAATATTTCTTTCGATCACTCCAAAGGTATTTCCATTAATGAAGAGTTTCCTGATTTTCTTCATCTATTTTTGAACTTGTTATTAAAATTATATTGGCCTTTCATCGGTTTTAAAAACAGGAAGATTATATTGTTGATAGTATATGTTTATACACACAACACACACACATATTTGTGTGTATTATATCACCATATTAGATAGGCATACAACAGTTATTCTAACAGATTCTTTATAAAGAATATAAAATGTTGAAATTAAGCATTCTATCATTTTTTTATTTTCACCCATTCTAGTGCTCATTCTAATGGATTAGCCTTGGCTCATGAGATCTAATTCTCACCTATCCAAATGGTGAACCTTTATCAAAATGACACCTTCTTTCTTTTCTTGCTTTTTCCTGCATCAAGAGCTGCTTCATCATCTTCCTTCCCTATGGAATTTACATGTCAAGCCACATCCTTCTTTTTTTTCTCCTTTGACTTTAGCAGAATTATCTGTTTTAAAAATCCATCCACAAACCTGATCACCTCTTGTGCTTCAGTATAACAATTCAGAACATCAATGATAAAAACAATTATTTATTTAAAGTGCCAGGGCAGCAAACACTCTTATAAAATCTAAGGTACTCAAAAAAATAGTTATAAAATCAGAATAATGAAAATACAGAACATAGTTTTAATCAAAAGTAAAACTTTAACCTGATTGTTGAAAATAGAGCTTATTGTGAAAGTCTATTCCTTACCATCCATAGTAAGAGGTCAAGTTTAATTTATGCAATTAATAAATCATGAAATAATGATACAAATAGTATTTTAAGGTGTGGAGGTTAATAATGAATGGAAAAGCTAAAAGTTTAAATAGTTTGGTTACCTCTGAGAAGCATGAGTTGAGAAATAAGTGGTGATGAGACAGTGTTTTTAATGCTTTACTTTTTATTTTTATCAGTTTAATAGAAATGTTTGATTCTAAAACCGTTCATATATTATTCTGAAAATCTGAAAATTAAATTTAAAAGTAAGGTGGGCTTCATCAATGTTTAATGGAGATTTTATTGTAAATTTTTTTAAAAATAAGTTTGACTACAACATAATCAAGTTTTTTAAAGTTCTACTGACTATTCAAATCCAATTTACAAAGGGTAGATACTCTGATACAATCCCCTACCGTAAAACATGCAAATACTCTTTTAGTTAGAAGGAATGCATTTCTAAAACTATTGTTGAGCTCTCACAAAAATAAAGCAAGTCTTCAATGAACAACAGCAACCACCAAAACAAAAATTTTCAACAAACCTAAAGCAAAACAAAAATGGTACTAAAAACCTGGCAACTTGAACTCGAATGGAAAAGGGCACACCAAAGCCAGAGCTGCTCTGGAAGTGTTCTGAATCCTTAGTCCTAACAGTTCCCTGGATAGCAATCCCACTAAGGAGTAGGATTTCAACTTAGCAAATTGGAGAAACTAATGTGAGACCTCCCCACATTAAGTCAGGAATCCAAAATAAGTCTATCTTCAATACTCAAGCAATAGAGACAGAAGAATATATTGACAGCAGCCAACCATTAGGCAAGAAAAACTAAGCAAATGTTAATACTCAGCCCCACAGATGCCGTAAAAAAATGCTTGCTAGTTCAGTGTAGGTATAAATAAGGAAGACAAATATAGCATCAGTAGTTTGTTTATATAGGTTGTACATCTTTGAAGAAATATAGCATCATTTACATGATAAATGAGAAAGTATATTGACTTATCTTTAAGGCGATCCTAATTCTCACAGTGTACAATTTATTTTTGTTTTACTGAGGGTATGATGTGCCCTATTAATACCAATAAATTCCCTTGAAATTAGAGACAGAGGCTGATTTGGTTTTTGGTGATTTCATGTGCCTTTCCCCTGTAGAAAGAGACCATTGGGGATTAGAATGAGCGCCACTTTATTACATTTCTATCTCCTTTGTATCCCTAGATTCAATAAATATGATCTCTTTTTCTATTTCCATTGTATCACTATAACCTTATATTTTGAAGAATATTTTGTTTAAATAGAATTCCTCCTTACTCAGTGTATAACACACTTTTTTTTCTTTTTCACCAAAGTCACTTTCATACCTGTAACACTTGATTGAAATTCCATGTATTTCAGGTGAACTTTTTCCTACAATTCATTTTTATTTACTTTTTTATTTAGTCTCATAGACTTGCTTGTGAGAAATAAAAGGAAGAGAAAATTCACTTATAGCTATTTAAATGACTGAACATGTTCATATGTTATGTAGACTTCATGATAAACTTATTAGATAAAAGATACTATCCTCATTAAAATTAGAAATTTTTTGTTTGCTTGTTTAGCACAATACTTACATAGAAATAATTATTGTTATTATACTGAGTTACAATGTGATACCTTTACATATAGTTACACTCTTACATTTATTACAGCAATGTGCTATGGTAAAGATACACGGCTGAATCATAAGAGAAAAAGACATGTGGAAGAGTCCATTTAAGGTCTCATGTTTTCTTCCTCCCATGAGCAGTCACAGACAGCACACACTTCAACCAGCAATAAAAATGTAGCAACAGCTGTGGGAATTTTCTGCCCAAGGAAGCCCATTAGAGACTCGGTGACCAAGGCTTTTACTGGGGTCTGCTCATGTAGGTATTATCTGCCTAGCATGTACCAAAGTTCTAGACTCCCAGAAATAAAGCACATTTTTACCATAAACCACATTGTACAAATAGTTTAGGCACAGTAAGCCACTCTTATTAGTTAGGGTACGTTTTATATCAATGTATGAAACTGTTTACCAGCCAAGTTCCCAGATACCACCCAAGGGTTAATCTTGCAAGCTGGCATTTCTAAACATAGCAGTCTTAGGCTTGCTTTATTAACTTTTCTGCACAGACTTCAATTTCTATCTAGATCTTTTTGGCCAAAAATCCTTAGGATTCTCTGAATGTCTCATGTGCTTAACCTGTACAGGATGGTATTGTGACATTATGCATGTGGCTTCCAATTCTACCACTTTGAGTAGCTATATAGTATATAACAATCTCCCATTAGCACCTGAGAAAGGTTAGAAAAAAGCAGAAAACTATAAATATCACAAAGTAATAATGTAAAAATACCCATTAGCCTAAAATCTTTAATTTATTTATTTATTTTATTTTTTGAGACAGTCTTGCTCTGTCACCAGGCTGGAATGCAGTGGTGTGATCTCAGCTCACAGCAACCTCCACTTCCCAGGTTCAAACGATTCTCTTGTCTTAGCCTCCCAAGTAGCTGGGACTACAGGTGCGCACCACCATGCCCAGCTAATTTTTCTATTTTTAGTAGAGACAGAGTTTCACCATGTTGGCCAGGATGGTCTCGATCTCTTGACCTCGTGAACTGCCTGCCTCTGCCTCCCAAAGTACTGGGATTATAGGCGTGAGCCACTGCGCCTGGTCCAACCTAAAATCTTAACCTTAAACATCTTAAATGAGTATAGGTGAAATAAGATTTTTCAGACTGAAGTAGTTTACAACACTACAGTTGAATTTAGGAACATGAATCAAGAAAAGGAGTGACGTGAAAAAGAAAAAACATAAAAACAACTGGGTAGAGTTATTTGCAAATATGGTCATTCTGAATAAATGCTAAACATGGGGTAAATTAAAATAATGACAAAACTTTAAATGAGTAAAATACCTTACAAAATTAATGTAGAAACTGAAAAATGATTAAAACACTCTAGAGCCATTTCATTTCCAGATATAAAAATCAAGAAATTGATTTTCTTCTTTGTAGAGTTATTTAATTTTAAAAATGACTTTATAGTGTTCACTACATTAATAAAAATAAAAGCATTGTTTCCAAACCAGAAGCACAAAATGGAAAATGAGGAAAGTTTCACCAAATCAAAAGATAGATAACAAATTGAGAATGTTCAAAAAAAAGGGCGATAAGCCCTGAAACAAGATAAATATTAAATTTAAAACATTGTAATATACAAATAAAACATTCAAAGCAAATGTCACAAACTAAATTTAACAGAAAAACATAAAACATAATTATAATATATTAAAAATATAACAATAATAATATATCAATATACTGTATAAGGTAGACCTCTACCAGTTGCTTTTGGAGGTAAACTAAACTAACAATAAAATAATATTGATAATAATAATTATTTTGTATTGGCTCACAAAACTGCTGTATTCAGAAGGTAACACTAATTAAGAGACTAAAAGGAAGTAGCTAAGGTCCAGTGTCTTTAACCTCAGTCTTTCCTTTCTACATATTTTTGCTTCTTTGCATGTTGACCTCATTGTGTCCTAATGAAAATTGCTTTATTCATTCAACCATGAAATATAGCAGTTATACCTTATGTTATTCATAAACTTCGTGGAAAAAAATGTTTATTTCTCACCAAAAAGTCATGTGCTCCCCCAACATCCTCAACCCTCTAGTTGCAGTGGGGCCATATGACTATTTCTAGCCAATGAACTGTGAGGAGAAATAATTAGAGTTTAAAGCAGGGAGAATTCAGTACACATCCCTCTAACTTTCATTTTCCTTGTTGTGGGAAGCATGGTAGCTTCATGTTGATGAAGGAAACCTATGTAGATTGCGGAGTGATCACATAAAAAATATTCTCTAGAGAATATCTCACTTTTTTGAACCTATAGCTTGAGCAAAAAGTAAAATTTTTTCGTGTTACATCTATAATGCTTTGTGTGTGCATATTGATTGCCAATGTACAATCTAAACTTATTTCTCTAAAGGAACTCTCTTTCCTGATGGTTCTAGTTAACAAGGCACAATGAAGACACACACTATTTTAGCTTGAATAATGTGTTAACCTAGAACAAATCATTGTAGCCAGAGAGATTTGGTACTCTGATAGGCCAGATATTTGATATGTGCCCACTCTTGCGAAAATAGAGGTAATCTCTAAATAAAGCCTGAAATGCGGTCCTCCCAGGAGAGAAAGGTCTTGTTATTAGATGGAAAATTAGTAATGGTTGATAATAATAGCAAATGACTACTTTATTTCTCCTAAAATGTTTTTCTCACAGTTACGGGATGAATTGTGTTTCCCAAAAATTCATATTAAATCTCTAATCCCCAGTACCTCAGAATGTGACTATATTTGGAAATAGGGCCTATACAGGGTAATTAAGTTAAAATGAGGCCAATTAGAGTGGACCCTAATCCAATCTAAGGACAGCTGTCCTTATAAGAAAATCTGAACACACAAACACATACAGGGATTTGCTTACACAGATGAAAAGTCATGTGAAGACACAGTGAAAAGGCAGTCCCCTGCAAGCAAAGAAAAGAGAATTAAGGAGAAACCAAACCCACTGACACCTTGATCTTGGATTTTCAGCCTCCAGAACTGCGAGAAAATAAAATTATGTTATTTAAGCCATGGTATTTCATTATGGCAGCCCTAAGAAACTACTACACTAATTCATAAAAATATCAAAATCTCTACTAGTTCTCAAAATACTGCTCAAAACACATTGCCTTCGTCAAAGTAGGCAACTCACATATCATCCGCTTATTGCAGCACTTCCAAGTTAAGGAACTCTAGTTGATGGATATTTCTCCTAATCAGTTTCAAGGGCTATCCCTGAGAATGCAATAGCTTATAGCTGAATGTTAAAATTTACAGGGAAATTCTAGGAATCAAGAATCAGTATTAAGAAATACCATAGCTTTGAAAAGCAGAAAGCAAAATACCTTTAGCACACAGAAATAAATTGGCCTACATTCAGTAGCTATGGGAATCTTTCACATATTTCCTTCTTTGAAGGGTCAAATAGGCAAAAGAAGTACTGCTGGAGACATATATATTAAATTATGAACATTTCCAATATAATGTATTCCAGAAACTGATCACACATTAAAATAGAGCTTGCTAACTAATACTTATGAGTTACAGATGTGTTCAAATATTGATTCCCTGAGCTCTCTAGGCAGGTAGGTGAACACTCGCATCTCTGTTAATCTTGGTGTAGCACATAATCATTGCAATTTACTTTGTATGTCACCATGTAAAATTTATTGGAAAGCAATACATAGCCTCAATAAATTTCAAACGAGTAATTGTTTAGGTTGTATTGTCTAACTGTAGTATTATAGAAATTAAAATGGCCATCTTTTTTCAATCCTGAATTCTACAAATTTTTGTATTTTAGATTTTCTAAAATTAAGGTGAGTCTTAAACTTGTAGCTGCCACACAGGCACAAGTCATGAGATAATGATCAATTCCTATACTTCTGTGAACTATACATGGTTTTAAAATAACTCAACATAGTCATCTATTCAATTTAAATATTTCTAATAGTAATACATTAATAATAAAATGCTAAAATGTGACTCTATCTCTGTTTCAGTTGTGCCTCCAAGAAAAAATGTACCAGCTTGTCTCAGAATTTCAAAGTGAAGTTGATGGGCAATAAAGCAGGACATGATCATGGAGGTTCTGAACACTACTGTGGAGATCCTTAACTAACCACAGATATCTAGCTTATGAAATTGATGGAGAAGATGAGATGGAAATTTTAAAGAACTTTCAGACTGCATAGAATTCCCATGGTCTAAGATGAGGAATGTATTTCTTCTACTTTAGGAGGGGAAAAACGATGTTCAAAAATCACACTCAGAATTTCACATGCTGACTCTGCAGCTTTGGGTAGAGGTAAGATCTTAAGGAACTGATTTCTCATTTGAGTCTGAGAAAGAATAATCCTGGAATTGACTTAGATGGTGCCCATTAGAATTTCTTGGAGGGATGAAGCTGCCTCAACAGAAAGAAGCTAGAGGTGAACTGCCAATGCGTAGATGGCAAGAAAACCGCTTGAGCTACAAATTGGAGGAGATAGATACATTTACTTAATAGTAAGAGGAAGAGAAAGAGGTTGATAAAGAAACCATCAGCCAACATAAACTTTCAACATCTGCCAAACCCAAAGAAGTCAATGCTTGAACACCCCAACAAAACCATGAGGTAAGATCCTACCCACTGAAACAGCCTCCACTTTTCCAGTTTTAACCTTATGAGAGAAACCAAAATAGTAGAGAATGGGGAATTTGAACACTGTATGTTTTCACTCCAAGAGACTTGTTTTAAGTAGATCTAAGGATGGGGAGAAGAGAAGCATGGAATGAATTTTAAATGTAGACTATGACATTAGAATGCTTATTTTTCTTAACTGTTAACAGAAGTGGTTTTTATTGCCTAAAAGGAGGTAAAAAAAGACATGAGACTTGCTCTACATTTCACATAAAAGGAAGAATACAAATAGCTCCCAGAAAATTATTTGAATAGGTGAAAGGAGAGGCATAACAATAAAGTTGATTGTACTTTTTAGAGTATTTGCTTGTACTTTTTAAGTCTGACTTTTCCAGTGTAGTCATATTTGTGATAGTGAATTAACAATACATGCATGTGAATTTAAACCCAAATTTTGACAGCTAATTTTTACTTTAAAATGCCTTTTGAAATATTCTAGTAATACAGCACTGAAATTTAAAAAGTATATTTTTTATAAAAAAGGATGCCTGTTAAATGCCATGATTTAAGGAAGTCTGATGTTTATGTGATAATATATATAACTTTGATGGTCAAAGGATTCAAAAGATTCTTTAATTAGAGAATGTAAAGAAAAATTACAGTCAAACATGGAGTATGAATCACATTTATTATAATTATTTCCCTCCAAAAGAACCATAATTAAATTGATGGTTCATCTTAAAATTATTGACATTTGAGAATTGAGAAAACATTGATAAAAACTGAAAAAAAATAACAAAAGTATACCACTTGCAAATTACTTTCTCATTAGACAGCAAAAGTACCCATACAGATTATTAGAAAGCAGTCATAATGAATGACAATAATTAATATCAAATCAGAAATGTTGTAGCTATAGGTGGCACTATAAGAAAAAGCAATAACAATTTCAGCATACCATTTAAGGAATAAAGAAGGGGACAATAAAACAAGCAAAAAGTACTTTGGAGGAACACTCAATAAAGGCAGAAACTGAAAAAAAAAACAAAAAAGAACTGTCAATTAGATAAAATTACCTAAAAAAACAACATAATATAAACAATTTTATGTGAATGAACATTAACATATTTAATTTTCTTTTTAGGAAAAGAAATTGATTACCAAAGCAGCCTCATAAGTTAAAAAACAAAACTGATAATGAAGGAACATGAGATACATAAAGAAAAAAGGTAAAGCTTTATTTTCTATTTAAAAAAATCTGCACATTGGAGAGGCACAACCTTCAGAGTCACAGAAAGTGTGTTCTCTGAAGAACAAAGGGAAGATTTGGCTGAAATAGGTAGTTCTCAATCAGGTCAGTTTATGTAGCTAAAGAATTCAACCTTATTTCATTCTGATTGGTAGAAACAGTCAAGCCTTGATTGCGTGGTTTCCAAGTGAAAAACTAGAAATCTCTGACAAGTGTTTGTTTCTCTGTTAGATGTTTCTTTCCTTCTGTCATTGAGGGGAGATGGGTTCCAGGTGCAGTACAGTTTGTCTTAGCACTGACAACAGAAATGGCTTGGCTTGATTGTAGAAAGAGAGGTCCTGTTACGACATCTTTCCAGGAACATGAGAGTATATGACCACTCCTTTACCAGCTATGGCAACCAGGTTCTGTTTTAACTTTGCGCATTTCAGTTAGCCACAGGGAGTCCATTTTGTCCCCTGGCCAGAGTAAGCTTTCTTCCTTTTTAGTGGAAACCTGTCATAGGTAGTGTTGATAATCAGCTTATGTTTTTGTTCCATACTCTTGCCAGAATGATCTGGCTACCTGCACTGAGTCCACCTGTTCCCTTGTTGGGACTCATGTGGCTGAGAGATTTGTGGCCAATTTGAACAAGTTGGTCAAGTTAAGGTGAGAAGATGGGCAGGCACCTACTAGATTTAATTCAGTGTATCTTATTGCTATTCAGTGGCATCTGGTAAGTCTATGGATAAGACCTGGAAGTACGCAGTCAAATTGATGTTGGCAAACTAGTAAAACATTTATTCAAGCAGATAAAACAATTTTAAAGAGGAGCTAGGTGCTTAGGCTTAGTATGAAAAGGATTTAAGAAAATAACTGTGGTCGAGAAAAATTTAAAAGTAGCCATGGTTAAAGATGCAATTAGTAAAAATAATTGGTTATTTTTGTGGCATATGACATTAACATAATAACTATGATTATGGTAAATAACACATATCAATATAAATTCGAATTTAGGAATAACATACAATTTTGGAACCCATATTAATAATACATTTAGGGTTACACTCAGTGGCTCATGCCTGTAATCCCAGCACTTTGGGAGGCTGAGGTGGGCGAGTCACAAGGTCAGGAGATCGAGACCATCCTGGCCAACATGGTGAAACCCTGTCTCTACTAAAAATATAAAAATTAGCTGGGCGTGGTGGCATGCACCTGTAGTCCCAGCTACTGAAGAGGATGAGGCAGGAGAATCGCTTGAACCTGGGAGGTGGAGGTTGCAGTGAGCCGAGATTATGCTACTGTACTCCAGCCTGGTGACAGAGCAAGATTCTGTCTGGGAAAAAAAAAAAAAAAAATTATATAAATATAACTTGAAGAAAGGTACATATCTTTTTGCTATTTGACAGTGTTTCCTATATGATTTAAACACAATGAATAAGCTTAGTATGTCTCTCCTGGATTTTGGGGTATTTCTGTTATGACTAAGTTAATGTCCAAAAGACTTGATTTTGGAATTTAGTTTTGGGAAGCTTGTCAGACATCACAAATTTAAAGTGTTTGATGGCAATAGGATCACAGATCACTATGAAATAAAACCAAAGTGACAAAAGATTTTAAAGGTACAAAACACAAGAAATTATCTTGACAAAACACAAAATGGAATCTGTTTTTGAGGCCCGTTACCTCAAAGGTAAAGAAAAACTTTTCACAATTTTCTATTAGGGAGCAAATTAATGCTTCAAGAAAACCCTTTTGTTTTGACACAGGGGTACACACCCTGACCCTGCATCAATGTGCTTTTGATATTAATGTTCAATTTTTAGAAAAACTTATAATTCTCTTTCCATTTTAGCCAACTTGACCACACACAAAATTTATTTCATCAGATTAATTTTTCACAAACCTTCTGCAACTTGCTCAAACCTTTAGTTTTATCTTATACTTCTGTGTTGTCTCTGTGTGTGTGTTTGGCATTCTACCTTAGGACAAAAATGTACTTTACTTTCCTCTCATCATTTTGACCACACAAAGTTCTCCCTCATGTAAAAGAAAAAAAAAATGACTCCTACTTTCCTTAATATGTTGTGTAAAGTGAACTGTTTTTAGTTACTTAACTGCTATTTGTAGATTAAAACCATTTCATGAATTTTAGCTTCAACTTTTTATTAATAGTTGTAAATATATTTAACTTTTCTATACCATATAAAAATAAGATGTCAAAATAAACTTATCTTTAATAATTAGTGTTCCAATATTTAAACTTACTTAAAGATGACTGACATTTCATGATTATCTATTAATTTGATATAACATACTTCAAGATTTTAAATTACTAAAAATAATTTTGAAACTATGACATGAGTAATTTTTCTAATTCCATCTCCAATTGTCCTGAGTCTCATGTACCCAATTGGCACTCACAGATGATAATGAAGGGCAGGTCCAGTCAGCATCCTGAGTTTACATACCAGGCTTAGAGCTTAGGGTAGAGGACAGATCTATCATCTACGAAGATAACTGTAGGACCCAACCCCTCTCAGCATGCTCAGGAAGTAAAGCTGGGTCAGGGATGATTGGGCCATATTTGGCTTGACTCTACCTTGCAGCTGGTTGTCCAGGCATGTCGGACATGTCCCCAGGTCCCAACATGGCCACTTGTCTAGGCCCCGGAGTTCACAGACTTATTCAAAGACAAACTCAGTAGAAGCCTAGCCGCTATCCTTTATAGCTTTAATTCACAGATAATCAAGCAAGTACCAAAAATAGTATAGGAACAACTGTTTTATGACCTTAAAACATCTATCAAAAACAGCCTAAACTTGTATAACAAGTAAGTCCAGGCAAAAATGCCTGAATTATACTTAAATACTGACAATTTTGAGAACATTCTAATTTAAAGTAGTTTTATTTACCAAAGATCACTAAAGTCATTTGAGCTTAAAGGCATTTGAGTTAGTTTCTATTTTTCTGATGAAATATTTTTCTTTCACATATTTCAATAGTGAAATATCACATACACAAAACACATACAAATATATAGGCATGCAGGTACAAAGAAGTAGATCATATAGCTTTACAAGATTTTTTATTTGCCAGTTTTCATGTAGCTTTTTTCCTCCTTGTAGAGCAAGGTAACTCAAAACTTGTATTTCCAAAAACATGATTTCTTAAGGTGAAATTTTATATTTCGAAGGTACAAACCTTAGATCCAAACACATTATGTGCTGAGACAATCAAGGAAAAGGTCCAATCAAGACAAGATTGGCAGGAAAACTGTCTTAAACAAAGTTAAGGTATTTTATGTAAACATGAAAACAATATATTCTCCATGTTAAAAGTTTCTAGTTCTTTAAGTGCAGGGAGGGAGGTGTCCTTGCAAATGGAGATTACTTTTATAGATGAAAATGTTTCTTACCAAGACTTTCCAAACAGCCAGCTAAATTCCAGAAAGTACGGGAGACCAATTTAGTTAGATAGCAGGTCTTTTAAACTTGGTTTATTCCTTGATTATATTACTGATTTCAGGGTGCGGCCCTTTAACAGGGTGAAGAAAGAATTTTTTATATCTGGACTTAGCATGGATAGCTCTGCAAAAGAAGTAAGCCTATTTTAGCTGTGGGCCTATATATACATATATATATCCACAACACACGTATATATACACACACATATTTATATATAAATATATACATATTTATAGATGTGTGTGTATGTATATAAATAAACATGTATATAAATATCTGAGATGGAGTCTCACTCTACTGCCTAGGCTGGAGTGCAGTGTCACAATCTCAGCTCACTGCAACCTCTGCCTTCCGGGTTCAATTGATTCTCCTGCCTTAACCTCCTGAGTAGCTGGGACTACAGGCACCCGCCACCACATGGCTGATTTTTATATTTTTAGTAGAAACGGGGTTTCACCATGTTGGCCAGGCTGGCCAAGAGCTCCTGACCTTGTGCTGTACCTGCCTCGGCCTCCCAAAGTGCTGGGATTACAGGCACGAGCCATCATGCCTAGCCCTATATTTTATAAATACTTTATCTAGCTTTTTAAAAAAAAACAAAAGTATCTTTTAAAGTGAATCATCTTAACCAACATTATGACAAAACTAAAGAGGAACTAGGCATCTCCAAAGATGTATAAAGTAGTCCTTACAAGATCTAGAACCACCCAAAGGGAGTTCAAAGAGAAAAAAGTCTTAGTAGTTTCAAAGGGATATAACTCACGACTGTCCAGCCATATTGTTTAGGGCCCAGCTGCTTCTTAGCAGAGCACCTATCCTTAAAGACCCAAAAACCCCACATGCACCTCAGATGGAAAAGACTGGAAGTCAAAAGTTTCCATTGGAAAGGATCAATAATAAAAGGGTACACCAAAAGGTCAAGAGTCATACAAACAGTTTTAAAAAATGGGTTTGATTGCTTGATCAGAAATCCAACCTGTGCCACAGCCAGGAAAGCACAGAATTTTAGCCAATAGACCACAGGATGGATTGCTATCTAGTCAATCCTTCAGGGCACTCAAAGCAGACAATTTGAGATTTATTTTAATTGCAACTTGATCCAGCTGCCTCTTCATGGAAAGCGAAGAGTATAATTTTCTAGGTTTAGAATAAATGTTTACAGATGTTTCCTGAAGAGAGTTGGAAGAGGCAATCCCAAAAATCCCCTGGAAAAAAAAAAAATGTACTCCCAGGAATAGACTCACCTTATGAAGGCAGTCCCTTTGAGTGCAACTGAAGAGCAAGTGTCCTCGCAAAACTGAAGTGTGAGCATACCCTAGAAAGCATGAGTGTACCCCAGGGTGTGAGTGTACACAACAAAGTATGGGTATACTCCACCAATGGGTAACCTGTGGGACCGGGTGGGAAGAATCACTAAAAAAATAAAGTGCCAGAAACCTCATCCTAAGATCAGAAGATCTTGGGTCCAAGGGGCCTTACCTCTTTTCTCCCCGGTGCAGCCAGGAAGATAAGTGAGCTCAAGAGGTTCTTGCAGGTGCAAATGCATTGGTCCAAAGAGTGTTGGGAAGAAGCTAGGGTGCCACTTCAAATCCCATCCTCATCGCCAAGAAATGTTAAGAAAAGACCATGAGATCTGTGGAGGAAAAAGGTAGAGCTTTAGTTTCTATAAAAACTAATCTGCAGATTGGGAAGAAACAGTCTTCAGTACAAGTGAAAGTGTGCTCTCCAAAGAACAAAGGAAAGGTCTGGGTTAAATAAGGGAAGTTCTTGCCTTCATTCCCAACCAGGTGCATTCATACAAACGAAGAATTCAAATGTGTTCTGCTCTAATTTATCTAAATAGTCAGGTTCTGATAACCTGGTTTCTAAGCCCCAAACCATAAGTCAGTATAAGATGTTTCTGTCAAAGGTCCTGTGTGTGGGAGTGAGGAGGTGTTTCTGGCTGTAGTTTATCTTGCTGCAGACAAAAGGAAGTGGTTTGGCTTGACTGTGCAAAGGGAGGTCCTGTAACACTTTTACATCTTTCTGAGAACAGAGTATGTGAGAAGTCCCTCACCTCGCTATGGCTGCCTACTTCTGTTTGAACTTTGAGCACTTCAGTTAGCCATAGGGAGTCCATTTTGTCTTTTGGCTGCGGACACACTTTAACACAAGTAATCATGGAAGAATTTAGAAGTGTTATTATCTATAAATTATCTAGTAAAGTTATTATCTTAACATTAGGTATAAAACCAATTTGATAATGAATTTTGTTTTTTAGGTAAATTCTGTTTTCTGCCACGATGGAGTAACACTGACCCTTCCCAACTAAACTACTAAAAGCAAACTAAACAAAATATGTGAAGCAATAATTTGCAGATATTGGACAGGAGGAAATGCAGAAGTGTAACTCGTATGAGAAGAAAACGTGGTGAGTCCCATCATGGTTTCGGCTCACTTCCTGGAGCATTTCCAGGATGGGGTGCAGGCAAAGGAAACCCAAACAGAGCCTGAAAATAAAAAAAAAAAAGAGTGTTAAGAATTTGGGTTGGCCAAAATGGCCTCAGTTTGCTGAGCAGAGTACCAGAAATGAGAAATCTATAGATCTAGCTCGAATGAAGAGAGAGAGAGCACCCAGGAGAGTTCCCCATTAGTCTCAAGCTGAGTACTGAGCTTGAGTACTTAAGGAAACTTAAGTTCTGTGAGGAAACTTGCCAAAATCCAGGAGAAAATAAACCCTAAAAGGCTGTTTTAATGGGTAAAGATAATCATTTTAACAACTATATGTAAAACACAGCCAGAGGCAGTGGCTCATTCCTGTAATCCTAGCACTTTAGGAGGCCAAGGAATTCAGATTGTCTGAGCTCAGGAGTTTGAGACTAGCCTGGGCAACATGGTGAAACCCTGTCTTTAAAATACAAAAAAAACCCAAAAAAAACAAAAAATTGGCTGAGCATGGTGGTGTACACCTGTAGTCTGAGCTAGTCTGGCAGCTGAGGCAGGAGAATTGCTTGAGCCCAGGAGGCAGCTAAAAAAAAATTACTGAAAAAACTAAAACTCACACCTGAAATCTTAGCACTCTGGGAGGTCAAGGCCTATGGATCACCTGAGATCAGGAGTTCGAGACCAACCTGAGCAACATGGAGAAACCCCATTTCTACTAAAAAATACAAAATTACTCGAGTGTCGTGGCACATGATTGTAATCACAGCTATTTGGGAGGCTGATGCAGGAGAACTGCTTGAACCTGGGAGGCGAAGGTTGCAGTGAGTCAAGATTGTGCCATTGTACTCCAGCCTGGGCAACAAGAGTGAAACTTCATCTAAAATAAAAAAAAAAAAGGAAAAAAAAATCTAAAACAAACCATAAAAAACAATCAACACATTAAACTTCATCAAAATTTTAAAAACAATTCTCAAAGATAACTATTACAAAAATGATAAGGCAAGTCACAGACTGGGAAACAATATTTGCTAAACATATATCCAACAAAGGACTTTCATTTAAAAAATAAACTCTTCAACTCAATTATTAGGAAAAAAAATAAAAGTTTTCAAAAAATCTAACAAATGCTTCAACAAAAGAGGAATAGGAGTGAGCAACACGCCTATAAAAAATTATCCAGTAAATGCAAATGAGAACCACAATCAGATGCTACTACAAACATCCCACACACACCCTTGCAAGTGTTAGCAAGGACCTGGAACAACTGCAATTCTTATACGCTGCTGATGGGAATCTAAATCAATACAACCGCTTTGTAAAAACAGGTTAGAAGTTAATGTAAAAGTTCAACATACACCTATGCTATGACCCAGCACTCTACTCTTAACTATTCACCGGAGAGAAATGACAGCATATGCCCACACACCAACTTGCATACATATATTTATAGAAGCTTTATTCGTAATAGCCAAAAACTCAACAAAACAAAATTCTTTCACTAGTACAAATTGTAATATATCTATGGAATGAAATGCTACTAATCAGCAATGAAAACAATAAAATATGGACAACATGGATGAATCTCAAAATAGCTATGTTGTGTTAAAAGTAATTTAAAATGTATAGTAATATTTATGTAAAACTTTAGAAAGTGCAAGCTAATCTATAGTAACAGAAAAGAGACCAAGGGTTGCCTGCAGAGAAGGAGGAAGAGAGAAAGTGAGGGATTGCAAATGAACAAGATGATGTGTGGATGCTATCTTAATTGTGGTGATGATTTCACAAGTGTATATGTGTGTCAAAATACATTTTGTTTTTGAGACAGCGTCTTGCTCTGTCACCCAGGATGGAATGCAGTGGCACAATCTCAGCTCACTGCAACCTCAACCTCAGCCTTCCCAGATAAAGTGATACCCCTACCTCAGCCTGCCAAGTAGTTGGAACTACAGTCATACTCCACCATGCCAGTATAAATCTTGTACTTTTTGTAGAGATGGGGTTTTGCTATGTTTCCCAGGTTCGTTTTGAACTCCTGGGCTCAAGCAATCTGCTGGGATTACAAGCATGAGTTAACACACCCAGCCAAAACTCTTCCAAAGAAATAAATTATTCTATTATTTCCATATAAATTTTGTAAAAGTAAAGGATAGACAAATGGACAATTCCACTACCCATTTTGCAAAACAATGTAACTCTATTCCACAACGATGTATCATTATAAAAATATGAGCTCATTTCAGTTGTGAATATAGTTGCAAATATTCCAAAATAAAATACTAGCTCTTAGTTATTAAAAAGTAGTAAGTGACTTTTTATCAAGCAGAATTTATTTCAGGAATACCAGAATGGTTTAGTAAAGCAGTAGTGTAATAGAGAAAAATGATGCTGAGAGGACATTAGAAAAAATGAAATTTCTCTTAATATTCCTAAAATATTTTCTTAAGAAAAATAAATTCTAATCTCAAACTAACATTCCAACAATCATATAAAACCAGAATTATTAAAGCCATTCACTTTAAAGTGCAGAACAAGATAAAAATACATTGTTAGTTCACATGATTCTGTAATTTATTAGCACTACAATATTTAACTTTTAAAGAAAAAAGTAAAACTCACTTTTTATGGTGCAGTATACTTTAAAAAAGAAATTAATCCAATTAAAAATCATTTTGGTTTTTTTTCTTAGAAGTAATAAAACAGTTTTATACAAATTAAATTTTCCAGTATTAACGTTCATGGTGTTTTACAGCTTGTCATGAGAAAAACTAATTATCAGACTAACCTTCCCATCATAAACAACTAGAAAACTGAATAAAATATATGAAACATTTATTTTCAGATACTGGATAGCAGTACAACTGTGGTGCCTAAGAAAGAAAACAAACAAAATTATCCTTTATGATATTGGAGGCTTTGCACCTGGAAGCCCTTTTTTTCTTTGTTTATTGAGGTCTTTTTTTTGTTGAAACTGAGTCTCACTTTGTCGCCCAGGCTGGAGAGCAGTGACATGATCTCTGCTCACTGCAACCTCCACCTCCCAGGTTCAAGCGATTCTCTCGTACCTCAGCCTCCCCAGTGGTGTACCACCGCTCCTGGCTAATTTTTGTATTTTTAGTAGAGACAGACTGAGTTTCACCCTCTTGGCCAGGCTGGTCTCAAACTCCTGACCTCGAGTGATTCACCTGCCTAGGCCTCCCAAAGTGGTGGAATTACAGGCATGAGCCACCTCACCCTGCTGGAAGCCCTTTTCAGACACCAATACATTAAAGACAGAGAAAGGGACAGACAGACAATTGAGTTTGGGAGGAGTTGCTGAGGATTCAGAGAGGGGAAGACTGAAGAGAGGAGGTTCAGAGATCTTTAAGTGGTCCCTTTGTGAATAAACTTAGGGATTTCACTCACAAAGTTTTATTCAAGGTAAATTGTAACACAAATTTAAAACTTCCTTATACACCGATGAAAATCTGTTAGGATATTTAACAGACAATCATAACAGAAAAAAAAAATCAAAATTCTAGGAGACAATTCTACCTAACATAGAATCTTTTTGAAGAAATATACTATATATTTTTGTGGAATATGAAAGATTATTTGAATAAATGAAGTAAATGAAAACAAACACATGTCATGTTTGGTTTTTTTATCCCAAGGTGTGCCAATAGAAGTGATGTTAAAATACAATATTTTGTTTCGTTAAATAAAAGCTGATTTCTAAAATGAAAGATGTCTTTTTCCTTTCCAGGTTTTTTTCATATTTAACCAATGCCTTCTAAAGACATAATAGTTTTCATCAACATATCTAACAGTTGTTCTTTGTAGAGTATCTTTTTTTTTTTTTAACAAGATACAAATATATTCACCAATCATTATCCTAGAATTTAAAATACAAATTGAAAAGGCTAAGGCTTAGAAATCACAAAAATTTTGACAACTCATGGAAATTATGAGTGTATATTTCAATAATTCTGGAGCTAATATATGATTTTATACATGAGTTTAATTTAAAAGATAAAGGCTATCTGGAAACAAAATGAGAGACAGAGAAAATTCCTTATAATATTCAATTACTACTACTCCTACCTCCTTTCCTTATTTGACATCAATTTTTTACCTAGAAACCAGTGAAATCTGTTGGGTGAGTTTCTCACATATATCCACATCTTAAAATTCATCAATCCAATAATAGCAGTCAACTTTGTAAAATAGCTCTAGCTTCATCACTCAAATGTGTTTCTAATTTGAAACTTCAAGCAGAGAAGAGAAATAATTTATTGATATCTGGTCACATAAGATGCTTAGCAGCTAATAATAAGATGATAGCATTACAAAATAATAACCTAATAGTTTATTAAAGATAGGTAAAATTGTATATTAGATTTCAGTATAGTTACCACATATATAGACTGTGTCTATAACAAGATATTAGCACTGAAATGAGTCAATTGAATTACTTTTTAAGAGTACTAGCAAAGTGCTAAGACCTAGCAAATGAGGTAAAAATGAGGTCGGTGGTGAGGTATCAAAAGACATCAACTCCTATCGAGGAGAAATAAAAACATACGTAATTTCAAGATCAAAGAGGGGGAAAACCCTAGACCTTAGTGGACACACACACAAACAGCTGAACATCAAAAGCAGCAGAGGAACCGAGCAGCAGAGGAACAGAGCAGCGGAGAATGGTGGGGTGTCATGGCAGAGAAGGAGGGAAGAGGCATCTGAACATAAGCCGAGAACAGTCAGACTCCAGAGGAAGATCACCTTCGCACTCCATTCCCACCTTCTGGCTCCCCATCCATTTCACTGAGAGCCACCTCCACCACTCAATAAAACCTTGCACTCATTCTTGGAGCCCACGAGTGATCCGATTCTTTCAGTATGCTGGGCAACAGTTAAGGATACAGAAAGCAGTCACACTGTCCCTCTGCCCTTGCTATCGATAAGGAAGAGGGTTCATTGAGCTAATTAACACTCACACCATCTGCAGATGGCAGAGCTGAAAGAGCTTTGTAACACTGGGGTTGCAGGCACCCTTCCCTACACATTACCACAAGACTAGAGCCCAGAAGACTGGCCTCTGCACCTGCCCACCTGCTTTTTCCCAGCACGGGTTTGAGTTGCTGGGTGATGGAGCAGGTGAGCCACACCCCTGTCACATGCCTGAGAGGGGAATCAGGGAATTCTCCTGTTTCAGTATGGACTGAGTTTGAGCCTTCCTAATTGAGGGAAAAAAAATATTAAAACTACTTAAAAGCTCCACCTTCTGAGACTTTGGGCAGAAATCTCTACCATACCTAAGTGCTCAGGATTCAAAATGTGACAAAGATGTTGAATAAACATTTCTGTGTTTATCTCCATGCAATCCAATTAAGTGTCGGGGGAAATTAAGCTTTGAAAACATGGAAAGTGAAAGCAAGAATCATTGATGATAAAGGAGGCTGATGAGGCTTACCTGAATGGCCTTCCAGGTATAAGATTTACAAAAGTAAAGTCTAGAACATGAGAGAAATAATCAGTTCTGGGACGTAGAGTAGCTTGGTGTACCAAGGAACTGAAAGAACCTCCCTCTGCTGGAGCATAAAAAGGACATGAATTCCATGTAATCAAACATAAAAGAGAATTTATGTAATGAGTCATATTACACAGAACCTCATGGACTGCATTGGGATGGTCAGGCGTGAAGGTCTTTGAGCAAAGGAACTGATTTGATCCAAGTTACTTTTTACCACTATAAAACTTAAATTCAAAGTTCACCATTTTTAAAAGTAAGAAAGGAAACAGGAGGGAAGGAGGGAGGACCAGTCTATTGATGAAGTCTATATCACAATACAATACAGTCAATTTTCACTCCTTTTCTTTCTCTCTATATAGATATTTTAAAAAACAAAATTGATGGTATGTATGCATATATATATCATATATAACATTTTATATACACATAACATTTCATATAAATATATAAAACATTTCAAACACATACATGTTTGGTTTTTTGTTGTTGTTGTTGTTAGAAGGAAACAAATCAACAACCATAATTTATATACCGATGGTGTATGAAAGGTGCCAATACAGCTGGAGGAGATGAGAAAGTTATATGCAAGGAGAATGGTGGGGTAGTGGTATATGTTGTTACAGAATTCATCAGGTTCAGAGAGTTGTAAGAAATGGTCTAGTACCTTGAAGCAGAGATTGTAGATTGTAGAAAATGTGATCATACTTTGTCAATTTTTTTTTTTTGAAAGGAGGAGGCATTACTCATAATTACACTGGGAAGAAGAAGAGTAAATATATTTAAACTAGAATGAAATACCCTAGCTATATTAGAATGTCTCTTATTGCTTTTAGTAAGTGTCATGGGGATAATTTCTTTAATAATTTACAGTAGATAAAGGAGCTAAGCCTATTGCCTATGGCATCATAGTAGACCCTTCTCAAGGGTAACAAAGGCTTAGCACCTCCCCAAAGTCCATCCCTGAGTGAAGATTAGAAGACTTAATTTGGAGTAGAGGACAGAAACTGGAAGGAAGGTGGAAAGTTTGAACATGATGAAGGGTAATGGGAAAACTTTAAGTTTGGAAAAACTTGACAGGTAGTCTCAGAGTCCAATCATTCCCTCTGGGAGAATGTGATTTGGCAGAGCTGAATGTTACACCCATGGGATGGTTCCTCAGAAGCTATTTCACGAACAAGACATGAATTGTGGAGTCCATTATCATCATAGGTTTTGTAGAAGTTATGGCCCAGACTTTAGAATCTTATTTAAACTAAAAGAGACTCCTTTGGGAAAACAGAGTTGCCACTATATACTTAGGCCTTTGTGCCCTTCTAGAGCTTTTACTATAATGTGTCCTATCAGCAAATTTTTCCCCAGTTCATTCCACAGGGTAAACTAGGTGATCTTTGTTCTATGATATGACTGGCTGTAGCATACACAAAAGCCCCAGAGGATGGACCTGGAAAACAAACTGGGAAAAACACAGTGTGTAGAGTGACCATGTTCCTATCCACAGAATGGGCAAGACTACAGAAGACAGTGTGATCCAGTACTTACTGGCTATAGAGGCCACAAAGAGATAGACTTGGGACACAAGCCAAGTAATGAACTACAAATATCTCATATTCTTGATAATCTCAAAGTCATAGATATTTGACAGCAGATACAGTCTTGCTTTTTATATACTATTCTTGCCAGGTACATGGGAGAGGCTGGGTATATTTTGGCTGACTTCCCCTCAGTAGTCATAACTGTCCAAGAACAATATTACTAATATAATATCCTTACAGCCTTTGTAACTTAAAAACGTAATGAGGAGAGAGGATTTTTTATGAGGCCAACTATTATTTTCAAGACTTAATGTAGCTATTAGAAACTTGATATGAACTCTCAAGATTCCACAGCAGGGCAGAAGTATTAAAAGTGCACAAGTCCAACTGTCTTCCAGTCAAGTCTGAGACAATGACACATGGCACCAAATGACAAAGAGAAATGGATATTCATTCTTTTGAGCAAAACCTGGCAGCAATGTAGTGATTTAATGGCATGAGAAGCTTGGAGGCTTATCACGCAATAACGAGTCATCACAGGATAGTAATCAGGGGTGAGAAGAGAAGAGAAAGATCCATTTGACTGCTTTTTTGGGCTAGCACTTCACCTGTTATTTTCTACCTACTATCGAGCATAACATTCTCAGACAAGCTGATATGAGTAAATATTGGATCAATGTTGATGGTTGGGGAAGGAGAAACATAAATTCAAAGGGAGGCTCACCTGATTTACTGGGATCCTTATGTTTCTAATGATACAATAGAAAGTTAATGGGTTTTGGGGTCACAACTCTCTATACATGGATTCTAGCTTTTGTCACTACTCAGATGAGACCTCTCATGTGACTTACAAACCTCAATTTCCTCATACACATAGTGGATCTAAGAACATCTACCTCTCAGGGTTTCTGTGCAAATTACATAAGGAAGAACAGTTAAAGAATTGTTATTCTGCATGGTGCTTAGAAGTCATTTACTATGGAGCTAGAGAAGTACTGCAAATGCTGTATAAGTTGCTTACAAGAGCGCAATAAAGTGATGTGAACTTAAGTCCCAAAGAAGAACAGCTAGGAAGAGCCATTTCCAAGTTACATTTTAAGATCACTGTGACAGCTGATTAAATAGCAGAATGAAGAAGTGGAGGAATAAAACTTTTGAGACCAGTGAGCAGGGTACAACAATGATCTAAGTATGAGATGCTTATGGCTTGGAATAGGGAGGTTGTGGTGTGGTTAAAAAAAAAAAAAGTGGACAGATCAGTTGCCTCTTGTGAAACATGGCATCAGTCTGATCTGGTGATAAATCAGAATTGGGAGGTGAGTAAAACAGTCAAGGAACATAAATTTTGGGGTGCAGAGGATTATTTTCGAAAATTTAAGGTTTACAAATACAAGCAATAAAGCATATTTTTAAATCTCTTGCACTTCATATGGAAATGGAAATGCTCATTCAACTTGGTCAATCACATACTTTGCTACTCTAAAAGGTATTGCAATAGTTTAGAACGTCTTAGTTAATTAAACTTTTATTTGCCTTATTATAGATATCGCCTGATATATACATAAAGCAGTCAGAATTCTCAATTCAAGTATAATTTTACGAACATGAAATATCAAACATAAATGCTATCTGTCATTGTAACCTCTTTCAAATCTCATTACTCCTTACAATCATTCAAATTCCAATGGCCTTTTTGTGTTTTGTAATTTAATAAGCCATACTAAAATGTGTATCCTAATTATACACTTCAGCTAACTCATGAGCGCATATACTACAAGCATTCATTTCACAGTCAGACAATTATTTACTACAGCCTTCAATTTATATCCAAAGATCTACAGTTTAAGGAAAGCAGTTCTTTGCAATGTCTAATATTAATGATTCATGAGAATGCTTACAGAGGGCTGAACTAATAAAATCCATTTCAAAGCAATCCATTAAGTATGTTTCCTTGGTTGGAATTGGCAAACCAACCACTAGAAGGCAACGAAACAGAAAAAGGACGTAAAACATCTCGAAACAACTGTTATTCTTTTGAAATATCACTTTTTTGTAGCATTAACTTGTGTGCTTTACCATGTGACTTTTATTAATACATTTTTCCTAGTGTATCATGAGCTATTTTAATGTTATATATTTATTGCAATTTTATAGCACCACTCCAAGCCTATAGAATACTTGCAGAATATGTACTTCTTAAGTATATTTTTCTTAAACAGATGTTTTCACATACATATGTAATTATATATATTAGGTATATATTCATATATATTTTATAACATAGAAATTGTAAGATGCATTATAGATATAAATCATATTACTTTCAAACACACAAGTCTAAATCTATAATTCAAAATTAATATTTTTTGCTCAGTTTTTAAAAATATTCCCCTACTGGGCCAGGCGTGGTGGCTCATGCCTGTAATCCCAGCACTTTGGGAGGCTGAGGCTGGTGGATCACCTGAGATCAGGAGTTCGAGATCAGCCTGGCGATTATGGTGAAAACATCTCTACTAAAAATACAAAAATTAGCCACGTGTTGTGGTGGGTGCCTGTAATCTCAGCTACTTGGGAGGCTGAGGCAGGAGAATAGCTTGAAACTGGGAGGCAGAGGTTGCAGTGAGCCGAGATTGCACTATTGCACTCTATCCTGGGTGATGAGTGAAACTCTGTCTCAAAAAAAATAAATAAATAAAAAATAAAACTATATATATATACACACACACACATACACACACATATATATATATAAAATAAAATGAAATACTCCCCTAGGATGGCTTTGATACGAAGAAAGTTAAAATTATCTATTCCAACAATTATGTTTTATAATTGAATAAACCATAATTCAAAAGAGTTAAATGATTTATCCAATATTGCATACTAATCAACTGACCAATCTCATGTTACAATACCTGGTGATCTTTCAGTCTTTCTTTTTCTGCACATGTTCCATTCTTTCCAGCCTCCTTTATTTGCTCTTTACTGTTTACACAGTGAAATGTGTAGCAAAAATAGGTATCTTAAGAGACAAATGGGATACAAGGATTTCTTTCCATAGTCAATATATTTAAGAGTGTTGATTTTTAGAAAGAAACATGGAGGTAGTTTATATCATCCAAATTTACAGGTAAATTGAAATCATAAAAATTTACGCAGAAACCACAGTATTCATTTATTTAATCGCACTTACTATGTGACAGGCACTATGAATTTTTCTGGATACTTAAGACCAACAAAAGAGAAATGTTCACTATAAAGCTTATAGTGGACTGAGGGAGACTCAAGCTAAATTTCTCTTAAATTTTCTGTATTTATAATCAATATTGGTAAGTGAAGAAAAATCAGTGAATGGATATTGACATAGAAAATTAGGAGCAATTGGGAAGGAAATCTTTCTTTCTACAGATTGGTCAGAGAGGACCTCTCCCTGACAAAGTGCTTTTAGGTGGGGCTAAGAACAATAGAGCCCTGTAAATAATTGGGTGAAGGGTGATATGAGCAGTGGGAAGGGCTTGAGTTACAGGCTTGAGGAGGGAAAGTCTCAGGCATATTTGACGACCTACTGATGTCCAGTGCATTTGAACAGTAGTAAGCAGGGGAGAGATAATCACCCACAGAGGTAGAGAATTCGCATGGGCATGAGTAGTTTCTGTAGAACACCAGTTTCTTCCTCTTTCCCCAGGCTTATATGAAACTATCATTACCTCCCTAATTTCCCCACCTATTGTCTATGATTAACCACTTCATGGGCAAGTCATATTTATAGAGTCATTTGCATTTCCAAATTACGTTCACACGTTTGTCATTTTATTTAGTCCTCGTATGAACCTTCTAAGGCAGCCAGATCAGGATTTAAAAGCAGCATTTACACAGGAGTTAACTGAAGTCTAGTGTATAATGTTGTAGTATTGTGTTGTGTTATGCATTTTATAACATAGGTCTTGTCAGCACTTTCTATTTTCTGTGTTTTGTTTTCATTTTCAAATCTAACTACCTTATGTTCTAGTATGCAGAGTTTTCTACCTTGTGGAGAATCCTTAGTGTTATCAAATATCTTTTGCATGCAGTTTGCAACTGCCACATTTGCTTGTGTCAGCTATTTTTGTCACTCTGACTCATACGGGAAAAGCCATTTTTATCTCTAGTAACCCCTTTAGGCTCCATAAAATTCCTATAGTTTTATTTTGGAAAGAAAAATTGTGAAATATTCCGTCATATACTTAGCTATTGTCTTAGACTCTTCAGGGTGTATGTCCAGAGGGACCTCCCAACATAGGGGAATTGCTCACATGGGGCCACTGAAAAATAAAACCCATGGTTCCCAGTCTGGCACTGTGGGGGAACTTTGTGCTAACACTGCATTCTTTTCATAATAAGCTCTGCAAGAAGATACCAAGTAGCAAAGTCCAGAAATCGCTCTGATATATCATAGGGCCTGATATTAACTTGAAGAGTAAACTCTATAATAGTCCAGTAACATAGAACAGAAGAACTTTCTGACCTTCCCTATGGTGTTATAATATACTTGGATTTGCTAAGAAAGAGGAGGTTATTTTCCCTTACATTTTTATTCTTTGAATTCTAATATTTTCCATAAGGTGGAAGTGGAACTCCCACCTTTGTACTTTCTAAATGGGACTAATTCCTACACAATTGTTCATGTATTAATTGAAGTTATTTTGAGCACCTTCTCTTGCAAATACTATTCTAGGTGCTAAGATTGCAAATAAAGATTAATAAAGAAGAAAAATAAGCAGACATTGTCCTTATGGTGCTAGAAGACATAGATAATGAAAACATGCAAGTTATACAGCCTAATAAGCAACACAAATTAGAATATGATAAATGCTACAACAGTGGCACACACATCGTAATTTTTACCAAATAAAAATTGCCCTTGACCCAGAGTAAAGGAATAAAGTAGGATATCTTAAAGGAGATGATGACTGAACTGAAACTAGAAAGACAAGTAATAGGTTAAAATTAAGTTCCAGAAATTAAAGTACTTGATAGATTTCATATTAGGAAATCTTATTATGAATAAGCAAGAGACATCATATAAGGAGTAAAATTTCAGGAATTAGATTACCCGAGGACAAGTTAATGACATACTGCTATTATATCAGCATCAATTACTGTCTAAAATAATACTCTGTTGTATCTTTTGCACTTTTTGCAGACTTTCAGGCACAAAAATATCCTCGCCTACATTTGTATTCCACCATCTCTATCAAATTTTAGAGTAACTAACTTTATAGTAAACAGCTTCTAGGTTTATTTTACCCTATCAAAGCTTCAAAAAAAAGAGGTCTCTTTGTAGTTTTTTAAAAATATATACATATATTTTAGACTAATCTTGCTGCTGTATAAATTTTCTAAACTTGCTTTTGAAGGCAAAACCCAGATAATGGCTTATTGGCTCCAAAGAGCTCAGAGCCTAATTATCCCTTCTCTATAAAACCCATGAAACTTTTACTGTACTATAACTGTTATTCTTTCTGTTATTTTCATTAATAAAGACAAAACAAAATAACCTTCCTGGAACTGGTTACACATTGGGGTCTCATCAGGTTCCACAACAGTGAACCTCAATTTTGTAACTACTGAATATTTATTTTATTTTGATATACTTGCCCCATGTTTTTGCATATCTTCCAATAATGTCCTAAATTATGCTTAAAATATCATACTAAGTAGACTGGTAAAATTGTAAGCTACTAGAGGCTTTGGATTTTTTTTTAAGTCTTTTTTTTAACTTTTAGAAAAATAAATTGAACTTGAAGAAAGTAAAAATTATGTGGTTAGTACAATATTTTAAATCAAACCCATTATTTGTAGAATTATAATAACACATAAAATAGATCTGGAATTAATCTAATCAGCTTCACACTGCAAAAACAAAACAAAAGCAAAACAACAACAACAACAACAAAGAAACCTAATACGATATCTTTGAAGAGGAACACGATAGTGATATGTTTTATCTGTTTGATGAAAAGCTAACAGATAGAATTCATTTTGGAAAAGTGATAATGGCTTTTCATATAGATCTTTGGTCAAATCTTATAAGTAAACAACCTGATAACTGTTACTTCCTTTCATAAATGAATAAATGATAAAAAATAACTAACATTGTTTAAGCAATAATATACAACAGACACTGTGTTGTTTAATATGTAAATATGTTGTCGTTTTAGTTCTATAATAAATAAGGTAAGTTCTCATCAATATCCCTGGAAATTCATGACACAGAAAAGTAATTCACTTGCCTTTGGACATGACTATAACAAGTGGCAAAGTTAAGTACTCATAAATAATGGGTTATATTGCTTTCTTAATATGTTATATAGGTTACACTAACTCTTAACTTTATCCCTAAGTAAACATTTATACATTAAGCTATATTTTTCATCTTGTATATTAAAATTTCATTTTTATGCTTTTGATAGATGACTACTTTGCAAGGACTTTCAGTTTTTAAACTTTTCTTTTTCTCTCTCTTCTTTTTATTTATTTATTTATTTATTTATTTATTTATTTATTTATTTATTTTCAGACGGAGTTTTGCTTGTCACCCAGGCTGGAGTGCAATGTCACAATCTCGGCTCACTTCAACCTCCGCCTTCCAGGTTCAAGTGATTCTCCTGCCTCAGCCTCCAGAGTACCTGAGATTATAGACACCCACCACCATGCCCAGCAAATTCAGCTAATTTTTAGTAGAGATGACGTTTCATTATGTTGACCAGGCTGGTCTTGAACTCCTGATCTCAGATGATCCACCTGCCTTGGCCTCCTAATGTACTGGGATTACAGGCGTGAGCCACTGCACCTGGCCAAATTTTTAAATTTTTCTAATCTCTAGCTCCTTAGTAGATACAAGTATGAGAATATAGAAACACAATAGCATCTTTACTTAAACAGTCACTGTATTCGTTTGTTAGAGCTGCTGTAACAAAATACCACAAACCAGGTAGCTTTAAAACCACCTTTGCAAAATTATGACTGAAACGGTGAAAGAGAGTTAACCTAACCAACTCCATCTTGCTTCCAACCTTTAAGCTGTCCCTGTTCATTCCTAGGCATAGTCTGAACTAACTTTGGGAGGAACTTAGTCTGTAGTTTAAAACAAAGATGATAACAACCCTTTCCCAAAACAACCCTCCTTCTTGCCCAGAGACTAGACTGCCTTTGTAGGACTAACATTAGCCACAAGACTAGAACTTAAGATTTAGGCATCATGCAGCTAGAGGATACAAGATTCTCACCCTCCCTAAACTGCTCCTAAAATCAGTACCTGAGATATTTTGCAAACCCTACACTTGATGGATCAGCCCCACCCACATGTATTAACTGGCTCATCTAATCTTGTAGCCCCCACCCAGGAACTGACTCAGTGCCAGAGGACAGCTTCAATTCCTTATGACTTCATCTCCTACCTAACCAATGAGGACACCTGGCTCACCGGCTTCCTTCCACCCACCAAGTTGTTCTTAAAAATTCTGATCCCCAAATACTTGGAGAGACTGATTTGAGTAATAACAAAACTTCAGTCTCCTGCACAGTCAACTCTGTGTGAATTATTCTTTCTCTACTGCAACTCTCCTTTCTTGTTAAGTCGGCTCTGTCTAGGCAGTGGGCAAGGTGTACTTGGGAGGTTACAAATTGAATACGAGAAGTTCATTATCTCACAATTCGGGGGGCTAGAAGTCCAACACGAAGGTGCCAGCAGAGTTGATTTCTTAAGAGGTTTCTTTCCTTGGTGTGTAGGTGGCTGTCATCTTTTCCCTTATTCATGTGATTTCTGTGAATGTTTGTGTCTTAATCTCTTCTTTTAGGGACACCCGCCATATTGGACTAGAACCAAACCTTAATTACCTCCTTAAAGACTCTATCTTCTGGCCAGGTGGGGTGGCTCATGCCTATAGTCCCAGCACTTTGGGATAGCGAGATGGGCAGATCACTTGAGGCCAGAGGAGTTCAAGAACAGCCTGGCCAACATGGTGAAAACCCATCTCTACTAAAAATACAAAAACTAGCTGGTCATGATGGTGCTTACCTGTAATCCCAGTTACTCAGGAGGCTGAGGCATGAGAATCGCTTGAACCCAGGAGGCAGAGGTTGTGGTGAGGAGAGATCATGCACTGCACTACAGTCTGGGCAATGCACCGAGACTCTGTCTCAAAAAAAAAATAATAAAAATAAAAATAAAAAAAGATTATCTTCAAATAAAGTCACTTTCTGAGGTAGTAGGGGTTAGGACTTCAACAAATGAAATGGTGGGCGGCACAATTTAGCCAATAACAGTCACTAAATTTGATTTTGTTTTGTGTTAAAGATTCATTGACTTTAGCATAGAATCAAAGTCACTGAATATGTGCATGACTCCATGGGGCACCATATTCATATAGCAAAATGTACACATTTCTGGTCATATAGTCATTTTCCTAGAAAAGATCTTAGAACTGCCACAGCCACTTTTCAGGCAAAACACTTTTTATTAATTTTATATAGCTATGACAATATAAATCTTTCAGTAAAGCTAATGATTAAGCTTTGTATAGTTCTTTTGTTAAAGCTAGTAATTAAGCTTTAATTTGCTGAATTATAAATGGATTGCATTTGTTTGCTAGAGGTCAATTCCTTCGTACTGAAACAAAGTTATGAGAGCCAAAAATATATGTTTCAGAAAATCAAATTGTTTTGATGCTTTTAAAGTAGATTTCAGGATTTTACCAAGCACCATAATTCCAAAAATAATATGTTTATCTTAAATTAATGATTAATGAAATTGAACAATACTGACATTTTAAAACCAGTATTATTTAAATTAATATGTCTGTGACTATTAACCTTTAGAAAGTGTTTCAGACACAGAAAGAACAGAATAAAAACCTGACAAACACTATAAAATTAAATAATGTAATTCATATACATAGTATTTTACACAAATAATATAAATATATTAATTTCACAAATAATGATTTCACAACAAATGTTATTTTCATTTTCATCCCAGAAAATTTAGAAAGTACAAAATGTTTAAAGATAGTGAATATTACAAACGATATTTGTGAATACTCTGCATTCTATAATGTTCCTATGAAAAGTGAATTCTGTTCCATCAGACAGTTGACTTGACTGAACCCAAACTCTAATCTATACCTCCTGTTTGTTAGGCAGAAGCTTAAACATACTCCATTTTCTTTCTCAGCTTCTAGTTACTACATTTACCTAAATCTCCTGTGTTCTCCCAAGCATTTATACATTGACAGATAACCACATAGCTGAGTAAATTTCAAATGTAGACTTTGGGGCCTGTCCTTTCTGTGACTTCATCCTTTCCAGAATTTCCCGCCAAGCTTTTTGTCTCTTCTTTTAGGCACAAACTCTATCCTCTGACCTCAAGCCAAGTATATATGTACAAATGTGTATATATGTATACCAAAGTGATGGGCCAGCAACTCCAGGAAACCTCATCCAGTTATCCAGCTTTGGAAGAGCAACTCTGGATGCCATCTTTCATCTTAGTTTCAAATTCTCTAACCCTAAGAACCAGAAATAATTAATATTTGAATACCACTACTCCAAATAGAAACCACAAAAGAAGAAATGTAAAATTACTACCTTATGTTGATAACAAAAATTAAAAATGCATCGTCCATGCATGATTTAAATAACATAAATTTAAGGAAAAGCAGAGCCTAGGTTTTTCATATAAGAATCAGGTCTACGTTAGGTGGTCTAACTAATCTCTGAAATCACTGTCACTTTCAATAACATAAAACTTCCAAGTGTTATATATCTTTTTATCACTTAAAATGTTATTTCTCGGGATATCTAAAGCTCTAGCCATCTTTAGCATTCATTCCACAATTGAGCTGAGTGTCCAAAACAAAACCACATACAAAATATATTGTGCATATCATAGAGGCAACTACAGATGAGATTTTGCAGTTGTACCATATCTTCTACTTATGATATATGTAAAATTTTCTCTAGGGGCAGGATTCCTTTAAACTGGGAAACGTTAGTAAGGTCTTAATTTATGTGGTTTGATTTTCCCCATGTGATCTTATTTGTCATATAGGCCTGACCATATTTCTTTCTTTTCTGGTTCTAAAAAAGAATGTCAGCATAGGTTTCTTGTATTTAAAACTCACTATACTATACAGGCATACAGTGTGTAGTGAACAAATAAGGGTAACTCCATCACATCAAGCATTTATTATTTATTATATGTACCCCATACATATGTACAACTATTATGTTTACATAATAATTTAAACAAAAACTAAAAGAAAAATAAAATGCCACTATAAGTAATACAGTTTTGTATAGTAATCTTTCAGAGGAAAAAGTAAAGTATTATCAAATACAATTTTATTATTTTATTGCAGCATTGAAAATAAAACAAAATCAAATACCATTTCCACTCAATTACTTAGAGTAGCATAGTTCCTTCTTTATGAATTTCCTTCCAGCTTAAAACACAATCAAAAACAGTTTGGACCACCCAAATTATCTAAGAGTGTCTTATTTGTCCTGTTCTGCCTAGCACTGGCAATTACTCTCCTCTGGCAAGTAATTTTTAATGAATTTTCAATCTCAAGTGTTTATCTGATTCTTAAAGAAGACATAAGTAAAGTCAGGAAGAAATATATCAATCATGTCATTTAGAAATAAGTGAGAATGAAAAAGGTGCTTTAAGTGAAGTTTGTCTTTTTTCTTATACTGGGAGATAACTGATGAGTTTGAGAAAATAAGATGAACAAATTATTCTAGAAATACTTAGGTAGAATTTAAAGTGTGAGAAAACATTATTTTCCTCATTTTACTTCACCTCAGCCTAATCTTGTACAGCTCCACAAATCATTCTGCTGTATCTTGCCTCTTTTCTTGAGTGTCTGTGGAAGACACTCAAGGATGGCTTATCCAACTCATTTCCAACCCTCTTGCCATCTTCTCTTCTGCATATTAGAGGATAGAAACTAAATCTCTCTTTCTGTTTCTACTCTTTCTCACAGCTCATGTTCTACATACAGCCAGCTTCTACTAAACAAAGGACCATATGTGATATTATGTAGGGGTAAGGGATCACTGAGACGTGTCCCTGAAGTTTCTTAAAGCTTTTGTACAGAAAGGCACACATTCCTCATACTTATATTTTATTAACCTATATTTTATTGACCAGTGCAAGTCATATGCGTAGCCTTAATTTGTTGCATAAAATACACTTTCACCAAGGACAAGCAGCAAATATTGGAAAATGATGATATAGACATAGTACTTTAAACAGGAGAATGGCATCATCTTATTTATAGCAGGGAATGGATTGCAGAGAGACAAGTATGGAAATCAGTTAGTAAATTATTTCAGAAGTCAATGCAAGATACAACCTTAGCTTCTGTAGGGCAGCTGGAAGTGGAGAGAATTTAACGCATTTTGGGAAATGTTTTGGTGGTAAAATCAACATGACTTGTTGGTGCATTAGATGTGGAGGATCAAGGAAAGGGTTAACTCAAAGATGACTCCTAAATTTTTACTTCACCAACTATGATCAACATTAACCCAAGAAAACACAGGATCCAGGAAATATAATTCACTTCCCCATTTCACTATGAAATGAAATGCTTTCCACAATTACCACAGAAAATGTGCCAGGAGAAGATGCAACTACATATGTCTTCGAAAGCATTAAGGAATATACAACACCTATGCTGTTTACAGTAACCAGGGCCAAATATATTTTACAAAGATATTATAATGCTGATAACAAAATTTAAGAAAGTACCCAAATGGAAAAACAAACAAACAAACAAACAAACAAAAACCTTAGGCGATAAATTTAAGGTAGAGTTACCTGAAAAAGTCTAAATTTATATTAGCAAATTAGACTCCAAAGAAACTTAAAATAACAATGTACAATGATTAGTATCTAATTCAAAAATGTAATCTGAAAATTATAAAATCTCTAATATGATAATTACATACAAGGGTCAAAGAGAGGATAAATCACATCACCTCTTACCGCTTTCTCTTATGAGGAGGTTTACCAAAGGTTTTGTTCTAGTAATTTCTTCCCAAAATGTTTGTCTAATAAGGCAGTTAGAATAGAACAATGAGATTCAACTACTTTTCACTCAAATGTTCCCAATTCAGGTCTCCAGTGAGTAATTTGTATCTCAGTGATCGTCAGTCTAATTGACTCTCAGTTTAATGGCCCCCAAGCTTTTCCACAAAGGATTAATTACCTTAGGGTACTTTCAAAGACAAGGCAATAGTGTTTTTGGATTGTTCTACTTAAAGTTTCTTCCTCTTATTTATTGTCAATAGCAAATGGGAGAGCTGGAGATAAATACATATCGTAAACACAGAAGGCAACAAATAACTACTTAAAACTAATTGAAGCTTTTATTTATGCTATTTATTTATTTACATGCTCACTCATTCACATTTATTTCTTCACACACTCAACAAATATTTACAGTGTTCCTAATGTGTTCTAAACACTGATAGGGTTTGGAAGAAAATTTCTAAGAAAAAGAATCTTATTACTCTAAAACTCTTTACATCTAAACGTAGAAATGTATTTAAGAAAAAAAAGTAAGGCTCAAGTTAACTCAAAACAAATATTCACAAAATACTATTAATAGATAGATAGATGAAGTGTGATAATGTAGCCAAGTATTTGGTTGATAATGTATGCGAACCACGTTAAGTCCAATATGGATAACATTCAAAAACAGAACACAGAGAACCTGTTCAATTTGTCATTGTGTCAGTATAATCAGAAAACAATTGACACATATTTAAATCATTATAATTCAGGAGGATGTAATAAAGGGATTAATTAAAAAGTTCTAAGGAAGATGAAGCGTAAGCTCAAGGTATACTGAAGCCACTAATGCAATTAGGGACAGTGTGGTTGTTACCACTCCTAGGTCTAAGAGATACGGAAAGGTGGCTCTTAGAACAGTCTTGGAGAAAGGACTGCAGAGGTAAGCAAGACCAACAGCCTAAGACTAGCAGAGAGAGGATCAGGAAGAAAAAAACCCACATTTCACATTCCCTTTTCCCCTTCAACCTCCCATTCTCCTTGCTAGCCAGACCCAACTAGAAGCTAAAGCAAAACTTGATGTAGTCACTACAAATCTATTCTTCCAAGGCAAAGAAGAGGACTGAGAAGACCAGGAAGGAAAAAGAAAATGGATATCGACCAGTCATCTCAAGTACAATGCAAATTTGTAAAAAATTAAACGTATAATAAATACTATAATTATACTATCATAGTTATGAGCCATACCACACCGTTAAAAACTCAGTGTTTACATTATAATACAGTAATAACTCTAATACGCACATATTAGCTCTCCAGAAATTGTCTCAGAGGTTACTGAAGCTTTATTCAATGTCTACAGTGTATTTTTCCTCTCTCTCAGATTGGAGAATATGTGTTGGTTTATTTTTTAAGTTTGCTGACTTACTGCCATTATTGCCGTTCTGCTGTTAAGACTGCCCAACAATTTTTTTTTATCACACATATTGAATTTTTTGGTTTTGAAATTTGTACGTTTTTATTTTTATATATTTATATATTCCATCCGTTTGCTGAGATTTCTTACTCTTTTATTCATTATGAGGACTTTTTTTTCTTCCTACTAAGCTCTTTTGACTGCTTTGCCAAAATTAAGTATTGCCATAAATTTTATTTTTTAAATATTAAAACTGTTGGCAAAGTAGATAAAAGGTAAATGTTACCTACTTTTTAAAAAATTTTGAATATGACCGGGTGCAGTGGCTCAAGCCTGTAATCCCAGGACTTTGGAGGCCCAGGAGGGTGGATCACAAGGTCAGGAGATCGAGACCATCCTGGCTAACACAGTGAAACCCCGTCTCTACTAAAAATACAAAAAATTAGCCGGGCTTGGTGGCGGGCGCCTGTAGTCCCAGCTACTCGGGAGGTTCAGGCAGGAGAACGGGGTGAACCCGGGAGGCGGAGCTTGCAGTGAGTCGAGATCGCACCACTGCACGCCAGCCTGGGCGACAGAGCGAGACTCCATCTCAAAAAAATAAAAATAAAAATAAATAAAAAAATAAAAAATTAATGCATGGCTAATATGGCTAATAGCAGAATTTGGATATATTTCTGATTTCACTATTGTTTATTAAATAGAATAATTTAGATCACTTTTAGTTAAAGTTAACAAAGGTAGCTTTTAAGGGAAGAGGATGGTTAGAAGAGTATGTTTAAACTCCTGATAGAATTGACGGAGAACAGATGCTGTTCATGAAAGAATTCACTTTGAAAATAAAAGATTCATTGAATTCTGAAGTATAACAGAAAAAGTATGTTCTACCTTTGGATAGACTGGATTGCTTTTATTTAAAGTTAACAAAATAGCTTGTAGGGAAGAGGAAGGTTAGGAGGAAAGCACTTACAAACTTCTGATAGACCAATTGCATTTTTTAGAATGAGATGACATTGTGTTATTTAGTGAATACATATAAAATATATTTTAAAATAATGTTAAGTGATAATCAGGTACAAGAAAGTGAAAGAAATAAATGACAAAATACCCACTGTATCTTTATCTATACTGTAAAAAAAGAATCCAAGCTAAAAATATCTAAATTGATATACTCATGCAAAATATTATTATACAGACATTTTCAAAAAGGTAATGTGAATATAAAGACACATGAACAATTTGCATAAAATATGCAACAAAAAGTTGAAAAAGCAGTATATAAAGTTGCTTCTACAGCATGGCTACAAATGCAAATTTAAGTCTCAAGATGAATACAAACTGGAAGAAAAATTGAAACAATTTTTTTATTTGTTGGGAATATAGATTGTGGCTAAAATTGTATCTTTTTTAGGGTTCTATAAATATTATAATGTTGATTGTATAATCAAAACATGTATTTTAACCTACTTTTGGTTTTTATTTATAAATAAAACCATTTTAGCGAAGTAAAATCTATTAAGCTCTAGACTGTTATATTCAAACCTCAAATTTAACTGAGAATTATAGTCATAGCAGAAACTTCAATTTGGAAAGTGATGATATCTACTTTATTTGAAGAATTCAGTATTGCTGTAGAGACCTGCCAAATGCAACTTGAAGTAATTCAAGAGCCAAAAATAGTATCCATTATTTATCTCTTGTTTTTTTTTTTTTTTTTTTTTTTTTT
>NW_012103898.1:1406785-1409792 GCF_000951045.1 Mandrillus leucophaeus
TTTTTGAGACGGAGTCTCGCTGTGTCCCCCAGGCTGGAGTGCAGTAGCCGGATCTCAGCTCACTGCAAGCTCCGCCTCCCAGGTTTATGCCATTCTCCTGCCTCAGCCTCCCAAGTAGCTGGGACTACAGGCGTCCGCCACCTTGCCCAGCTAGTTTTTTGTATTTTTTTAGTAGAGACGGGGTTTCACCGTGTTCTCCAGGATGGTCTCAATCTCCTGACCTCATGATCCACCCGTCTTGGCCTTCCAAAGTGCCGGGATTACAGGCTTGAGCCACCACGCCCGGCCTTATTTATCTCTTTATTCATCTATTTGCTTATGGAACAAGCACTCATTAAGTTTTTACTTTTTGTCAAGTACTGAGATGTGTATTGGAATGAGTAAAACATATTCCTTCCCCTCAAGATCTTAGAACACTGGAACAGGCAGACTTATAAAGAGACACATACACAAATCTTTAGTAGAGATTTGCTTCATATATAATTAACATACAGATGATATCTCTAGTTGGCCTAGAAAGACGTGACAGAGAACAGATGCTGCTCATGGAAGAATTCACCTTGAAAATAAAGGATTAATTGAATTATGAAGGATGACATAAAAAGTGTCAAACATGGAAAGGGGGAAAGCAGAGGGTAGTGAATTTCTTAGTCAGAATTAACATTTGAAAAACTGAAGGTTGCGGCCAGGATGTAGCTTGTAAGCACTGGAGCATAAGTAAACCTATAGAGTGACATGCTATAAAACTTGAAATAGAGGCAGGAAAGTGAATCATGAAAAATCCTGTATGTTATTAATATTAAACCTTTAAACTTTATAAATTATTTACCATTATATATACATTAAAATTATATTTAATAATATTACATTCTATAATAAAAATAGCTTCTTCATAACATCATTAAATAACACAACTGGGATAATCTCAGTTGAATCATATTCAAATAGGACAAATTCTAAAATATCTCTATAATTTGACAAATCTAATGTTTAGTTTTTGTTCCAAGATGGCTGAATAGGAAAGCTCCAGTCTACAGCTCCCAGCGTGAGCGACACAGAAGACAGGTGATTTCTGCATTTCCAAGTGAGGTACTGGGTTCATCTCACAGGGGCTTCACGGACAGTGGGTGCAGGACAGTGGGTGCAGCACACCGAGTGTGTGCCGAAGCAGGGCGAGTCATTGCCTCACGCAGGAAGTGCAAGGGGTCAGGGATTTCCCTTTCCTAGCCAAGCGAAGCTGTGACAGATGGCACCTAGAAAATCGGGTCACTCCCACCCTAATACTGCACTTTTCCAAAGGTCTTAGCAAACGGCACACCAGGAGACTATATCCCACTCCTGGCTCGGAGGGTCCCATGCCCACGGAGCCTCACTCATTGCTGGCCCAGCAGGTTGAGACTGAACTGCAAGGCAGCAGCGAGGCTGGGGGAGGGGCGCCTGCTATTGCTGAGTAGGAAAACAAAGCAGCTGGGAAGGTTAAACTGGGGAAGGTTGAACTGGGTGGAGCCCACTACAGCTCAAGGAGGCCTGCCTGCCTCTGTAGACTACACCTCTGGGGGAAGGGCATAGCTGAATAAAAGGCAGCAGAAACCTCTGCAGACTTAAATGTCCCTGTCTGACAGCTTTGAAGAGAGTAGTGGTTCTCCCAGCACAGAGTTTGAGATCTGAGAACGGACAGACTACCTCCTCAAGTGGGTCCCTGACCCCCAAGGAGCCTAACTGGGAGGCAACCTCCAGTAGGGGCAGACTGACACTTCACACGACTGGATACCCCTCTGAGACAAACTTCCAGAGGAACAATCAGGCAGCAACATTTGCTATTCAGCAATATTTGTTGTTCTGCAGCCTCCACTGCTGAAATGCAGGGAAACAGGGTCTGGAGGGGACCTCCAGCAAATTCCAACAGAACTGCAGCTAAGGGTCCTGACTGTTAGAAGGAAAACTAACAAACAGAAAGGACATCCATACCAAAACCCCATCTGTATGTCACCATGATCAAAGACCAAAGGTAGATAAAACCACAAAGATCGGGGAAAAACAGAGCAGAAAGCTGAAAATTCTAAAAATCAGAGCACCTCTCCCCCTCCAAAGGAACGCAGCTCCTTACCAGCAATAGAACTAAGCTGGATGGAGAATGACTTTGATGAGCTGAGAGACAAGGTTTGAGACGATCAAACTTCTCTGAGCTAAAGGAGGAAGTTCGAACCCATAGCAAAGAAGCTAAAAACTTTGAGAAAAGATTAGATGAATGGCTAACTAGAATAACCAGTGTAGAGAAGTCCTTAAATGACCTGATGGAGCTGAAAACCATGGCACGAGAACTACACGACGAATGCACAAGCTTCAGTAGCCAATTCAATCAACTTGAATAAAGGGTATCTGATTGAAGATCAAATGAATGAAATGAAACGAGAAGAGAAGTTTAGAGAAAAAAGAGTAAAAAGAAACCAACAAAGTCCCAAGAAATATGGGACTATGTGAAAAGACGAAATCTATATCTGATTGGTTTACCTGAAAGTGATGGGGAGAATGGAACCAAGTTGGAAAACACTCTGCAGGATATGATCCAGGAGAACTTTTCCAACCTAGCAAGACAGGCCAACATTCAAATTCAGGAAATACAGAGAATGCCACAAAGATACTCTTTGAGAAGAGCAACTCCAAGACACATAATTGTCAGATTCACCAAAGTGGAAATGAAGGAAAAAATGTTACTGGCAGTCAGAGAGAAAGATTGGGTTACCCACAAAGAGAAGCCCATCAGACTAACAGTGGATCTCTCTGCAGAAACTCTATAAGCCAGAAGAGAGTGGAGGCCAATATTCAACATTCTTAAAGAAAAGAATTTTCAACCCAGAATTTCATATCCAGCCAAACTAAGCTTCATAAGTGAAGGAGAAATAAAATCCTTTATAGACAAGCAAATGCTGAGAGATTTTGTCACCACCAGGCCTGCCCTACAAGAGCTCCTGAAGGAAGTACTAAACATGGAAAGGAACAACTGGTA
>NW_012103898.1:1410497-1410847 GCF_000951045.1 Mandrillus leucophaeus
AAAGATCAAAAGAGACAAAGAAGGCCATTACATAATGGTAAAGGGATCAATTCAACAAGAAGAGCTAACTATCCTAAATATATATACACCCAATATAGGAACACCCAGATTCATAAAGCAAGTCCTTAGAGACCTACAAAGAAACTTAGACTCCCACACAATAATAATGGGAGACTTTAACATCCATTGTCAACATTAGACAGATCAACGAGACAGAAAGTTAACAAAGATATCCAGAAATTGAACTCAAGTCTCCACCAAGCGGACCTAATAGACATCTACAGAACTCCCCACCCCAAATCAACAGAATACACATTCTTCTCAGCACCACATCGCACTTATTCCAAAAT
>NW_012103898.1:1411157-1438304 GCF_000951045.1 Mandrillus leucophaeus
TTAAAAGAACTAGAGAAGCAAGAGCAAACACATTCAAAAGCTAGCAGAAGGCAAGAAATCACTAAGATCAGAGCAGAACTGAAGGAGATAGAGACACAAAAATCCCTTCAAAAAATCAATGAATCCAGGAGCTGCTTTTTTTGAAAAGATCAACAAAATTGAGAGACCGCTAGCAAGACTAATACAGAAGAAAAGAGAGAAGAATCAAACAGATGCAATAAAAAATGATAAAGGGGGTATCACCACCGACCCCACAGAAATACAAACTACTATCAGAGAATACTATAAACACCTCTACGCAAATAAACTAGAAAATCTAGAAGAAATAGATAAATTCCTGGACACATACACCCTCCCAAGACTAAACCAGGAAGAAGTTGAATCTCTGAATAGACCAATAACAGGCTCTGAAATTGAGGCAATAATTAATAGCATACCAACAAAAAAAAGTCCAGGACCAGACAGATTCACAGCCGAATTCTACCAGAGGTACAAGGAGGAGCTGGTACCATTCCTTCTGAAACTATTCCAATCAATAGAAAAAGAGGGAATCCTCACTAACTCATTTTATGAGGCCAGTATCATCCTGATACTAAAGCCTGGCAGAGACATAAGAAAAAAAGAATTTTAGACCAATATCCCTGATGTACATCGATGCGAAAATCCTCAATAAAATTCTGGCAAACTGAATCCAGCAGCACATCAAAAAGCTTATCCACCATGATGAAGTGGGCTTCATCCCTGGGATGCAAGGCTGGTTCAACATATGCAAATCAGTAAACATAATTCAGCATATAAACAGAACCAAAAACAAAAACCATATGATTATCTCAATAGAGGCACCATGTGTTCTCACCCATAGGTGGGAATTGAACAATGGAACGTTTGAACACAGGAAGGGGAACATCACACACTGGGGCCTGTTGTGGGGTGGAGAGAGTGGGGAGGGATAGCATTAGGAGATATACCTAATGTAAATGACGAGTTAATGGATGCAGCACACAAACTTGGCACATGTATACATATGTAACAAACTTGCATGTTGTGCACATGTACCCTAGAACTTAAAGTATAATAAAAAATAATAATAATAATCTCTGTTATTCAGTTCAGCGTCTTAAATTTATTCATTAAAATAATGGCGACATTTAAAAATATTTAACATTGCAAGACATGTTATCAAACCATTCCAGATGGAAAATAATAATTTTATGTACTACAAATGGGAAATGCAAATAAAAGCAATTGAATTTCCATGAGCCAAATCATCAATAAAATCCTGCAGGCAAGTTATATTTGAATATATTATTTTAATTATGCTGATTGTCTTAGATTTGTAGCTATTCCCTAACAAAAAGAACAATATGTATGACATCCTTCAATAATTATAAAAATGCTACTAATTATTGCTAACATTTATTACATGGTTCCTGTTGCTAGGCCTAATACTAAGCATATATTTCTCATCTCATCTCATTCTCACAATAACTACATAAGATAGATACTATCACTATCCATGTTTTAAAAGGAAAAAATCTGAGACTTAGAAGGTCTGAATAGCTGTCCGAAGTAGCTTAGCTAAGTGTTAGAGCTATGATTTAAACTCAAGTCTCTGTTTTCAGAGGCTAAGATGAGGAAAAACTTGGGATCAGCTCACTTTGTATCTGTGGTGATCTATTTCAGGTTTCTAAAATAAAGTAATTTACTAAGTTGGGAAAAATAAAAAGCTAGCAATTGTTTGGATAGGTGAATTTTTTCATGGGAAATAATTTCTTTTCCCCCTTAACAAATCAATTATTACTCTGAAACTTGAAAATTTATCAGATTTGTCATGGTATGCCTAACTGTGGGCTGTTACTAACAAACGTAAAATTATCAGGACAGAGTGTTTGACTTCATAACCGGAAGTGATCAAAATTCCACAGGTTAATATTTATGGTGCCTACATTAGTATTTCCATTTGTTAGTTCTCAATTGGTTGATACTAATTCCAGCAAAGGGGAAAAAAGAAATTCTTACAGCTACTGTTTGTTTCCCTGGAACAGTATTGCTTTTGATCACATTACTTTACATGATGAAGTGTCCACAGAGATTTATCTATATAAAATTAACATTCCATAATTTTTTTATTCAAAACAATTTTAATTACAAATTAAAGAATGTCTTCAATGAAGAAATGGATTAATTGCCTATTCTGATTTGCTTTTAGAATCAAAATAGTTCTTTCGTAATAATAAACATAAGAAAGTTGCTTCCTCAATGTAGCTTACTTCTTTGTAGATACAGATTCAATACTTCTCACAACAATACAAAAATTAAAGTTTTAAAACCAGCAAAAATGTACAGAAGGTCCTAAGAATATGAAGATGATACATATCTGGGAGAATAAAAAACAAAACTAAACTCCACCTATTGACATTGAACCAATGAAACCAGGCTGTAGAAATATATTTTTTCTTGTCTCAGAGCCTAATGAAAACATTTCCTTTGACAAAATCATATAGAGATAGCGATTATCTCTCTCCAATAGCAGAATTTAGAATTTTTTTTAAAGTGAATTTTTCTTCTGCCATTTGTTTCTTTTACGGATTGTCATTCTTATACTTTGTTTGCTTATGGTGCATAAAGACCAGATGCATAGTTTACAATGAATTTGCAACACTAATAAAAAGTAAAAAAAGTTATATACTTTGGGAAAATTATTTTAATGCTCACCAAATATGTGTTGGTGAGTGCATAAACTTTAAATATTCTGGGGCCATGAATAATACATTTCAGAAAATAATCAGAAATCTAAACCAGAATAAACATTAAGTTTGGGGATAAAAGTTACAGTCAGAAAATGGAAGAGATTAAAACCTATCAGTTTTCCTTTCCCCCTCATCCATCCCATATCCCATGAGGTATCACTTCAAAGCAGTCCTGTCAGCACCCTTAACTCTCTTGCCACATACCCTGTATACATAACCAATGAACACCTCAGATACTCTTCTACTTTACTTTACAATTCTGGTCACTGTCATAGAAATTCACATAATTGTTTGGATAGGTGTTTCTTTACATTTATGGTATTAAATCCATGATACTTCAGTTAAATCCTTTGATACTTCTTGAAAATTTTCTTTTTTTCTTGACTGCACTTAGTAATTTCCCACCACCATTTTCCTCAGAGATATCGTCAAACTTCTCACACTTTCTTCAAACTGCTTCTCTAGTTCCTTACACACTCAGAATGTCCTGGCCTCTTGTTAAATTAATATTTGAGTACATTTTGTGCAATGTCCTATTTTCTTGCCAACAAAACTATTTGCAGCATTATATGTTTGCATATTTTCCCTCATTTAATTACTTCTTCCAGGCCTGTGAATATCAATGGCAGCATGTCTTTCTAGATTTGGACATTCATAGTTATAATATGCTACTGCTAGAAGAGTTGGAGTGTCTTGTGAAGTCCTGTGGTAGGAGAGAAATGATTTGCCATTGTGCTGCCATTACAAAACAAAACAAACCAGAAGAAAACATAGTGTCAAGAGGTCCTATCATCCTTTTCCTACCTATAACTTCCTTTTCTCTATAACAGAGATCTTAGCATTTCCTGAAAATGTACATGACCTCCCAAGATTTTATCCAGGAACTGCACAGATGAAAGCCTCAACTCCAGTAGGCAAGCGCCGCCACATTCGTAAAACAGGCTCAGATCTAAAGAGGTTTTGTTTTGGTTTCTATTCCACCCTTGTTTGAACTGCATTTCAACTTATGGCCCCAAGCCATGATAGTAAAACAGGTTCAGATCTAAAAAGGTTTTGTTTTGGTTTGGTTTTGGTTTTTATTCCACCCTTGTTGGAACTGCATTTCAACTCATGGCCCAAAGGCATGGGGTAGGGATACAAGTGAGTATCCCTAAAAACTATCAATTCAGGTAATGGATTCTAAACAATAGTATCCCTAAAAACTATCAATTCAGGTAATGAATTCTGAACACCCTCCAGGGTAATTAGGGAACTGATATGTGGAAATGGAATGAGATTGGTCCATGAGCAATATAGCATAGGACCACTATCATCTAGTGGAAAAAACTGGATTAAAGAAAATAAATTGCTGCTGAAGAATTTGAAAGTTCTGTGCAGTGAGGCAGAAATTAGCAGTAAAGAAACTGGGAGAAAATCACATGCATGAAGCCAATGTTAAAGGTGTTGGAATTAAGGCAATGGAAAGAGACTGGCAATATTTTCTGTGGCGTTGGACATAAGCACAGGTGATTTTTAATGGGGTCTTCTGACTTCACTTTTACAGGAAAATGGAGACTGATTTACTTGAAAGTAACCAACTTAATTGCTTCCTTTCTTTTACATTTTGAATTGTTGAAGATGGCTCAGATATGTCAGGCTTTCAATTATGTAAGTGTTCTTTCTGATATAAAGAGAGATTGAGAGATGGCCAGAGTCCTACTCCTTAGTCAGCTTTCTGCTGCCACTGCAAGGCTCATCCATAATGCAAGAATATTCTTCTCCCAAATCAATAAAGTTTATTACTACAGGTATTAGGTCCCACCCCTTATGTAGACTTTCTGGCCATGATAAGTTGGATTGGATTATTTGAGTTATGGAACAGATTTTTTCTCTCTGGCCTATCACCTATGTTTATTAAGTAAACAAATATTTATTGAGTACTTAATAAAGTATTTAGAAGGTACAGACACTACCCAGTTTATGACGGTTCAACTTATGATTTTTCAACTTTATGATGGTATAAAATCTACGTGTTCAGTAGAAGCCATACTCAGTACTCAATTAATTACATCAGACATTCAACACTTTATCATAAAATAGGCTCTGTGTTGGGTGATTTTAACCAACTGCAGGCTAATGTAATTGTTCTGAGAAAGTTTAAAGTAGGTTAGGCTAAGCTATGATGTTTGATAGGTTAGATGTATTAAATGAATTTTTTACTTATAGTATTTTTAACTTACCATGGATTTATTGGAACATAAGCAGAAGAACACCTGTAGTTATAAAGCACATGTAAAGTACCTGTGGGTACTGTCTGGACGGAGGGAGGAGAGGGACAAAGAACAAAAGGGACTAAGATGGCGTATTTCCGGGTTCTTCATCACCAACTTTCCCGCGCCCGGGAAAAAGACACAGGTCAACTGCGCAGGCGCACCCTGACGTCCGACCGAGGAAACCGAAACCTACCTGGCTGCGCCTACTGCATGGCGCCCAACCCGCCCATGTCCGGCCTACTGCCCTACCACTCCCAGGCCCAAGACATAAAGCGGCTCCGGGCAGACACGCGGCGCGAACTTCCTTGGCCCCTCCTCATATGCGGATCTAGGAACTTCGCCCCAGAGCGCTGGAGTGACTTCCACCGCCTCCGCCGCAGGAGACCGGTGAACTTTGCCCTTTCTTCTTTCACATTGGCTAGCTAATAAAGTTTCTTTTTATCTTGCCTACTTGCCTTTTCTGTGGCGCCTGCTCTGGTGGTTGCATAAAACAAATCAGGTACTTATAAAGAAGCTATACGCAATCCCTGACTTTATTAAGTTCATGGATGTCTTCGTTGGCTTGGACAGTCATAACAATATACTGTAGACTGAGTAGTTTAAACAACAGAAATTTATTTTCTCATATTTCTGTAGGTTGGAAGTTTGAGATGAGGGTGCCAGCATGGCTGATTTTTGGTGAATGTTCTCTTTCTGATTTGCTGATGGTGGAGAGGAGAGAACAAATAAGCACTCTTTTATCTCTTCTTCGAAATGCACTAATCTCATCATGAGGACCTTACCCTTATGACATCATCTAAACCTAATGGTCTCCCAAAGGCCCCATCTCTAAATACAACCTCACTGGGGATTAGGGCATCAGCATATGACTTTTGGGGTGGGGAGTGACGTAGTTCAGTTCATAGCAACAGACAAGCAGAGAATAGAAATAGTTAATTGTTAAGATGGATGAGCTAACTCCTTCTCATTCTAGAACAGTACGACCAGAATGAAAATAGAGGAGCAGCTTCTGAGGAGCAGCTTAGTGACAGTTTCAGTGATGCCGAGTTCTCAAGTGTGAAAAGAAACAACCATATGCTCTTAAAGTCAGTAATTGAAGGCTGGGTGATAGGAATTAGTAGGGGAAATGTTATTTCCCAAATGTACAATTAAACTGTATGGTTTCCATTGATAATTGTCAGTAGTTTCCATGTAATACGCTTACCGCATATTTGATATAATATGAAAATATATCTCCCTGTAGGTAACTAAGTGGTAGCACTATTGATCTAGAATTGTAGGATCCAGGAAGATTACAGTCCTCTGTTCTCAGGAACCTGTTAATAGTGAAAGAGGGGAATGTCAATCTTCACTCAAATGAAACCCAAAGAATAAATTTCCTTTCCAGAAAATTGGAGGAAACAAACGAACAAAAAGAAGCCTATTCCCATAGAAGATGTAGTTTTTTTTTTTTTTTTTTTTTTTCTAAGAGAGGGAATCGGGTAGATACCTGAGAAGGTAGTATAATGGAAAAGGAAAGGGGTACTCAAGGAAGAAAACTCAGATCAGAAGCAGAAAGAGTCTGTACAGAGGATCCTGTTTGTTATAGCTGAGTCTGGACGTTCTTTCCTTTAAGATTTTATGTATTTGTTTTCCCAGCTTCTAATATCATACTCAGCATGATAACAGTATGCTGATTTTTTTTTTCAGAGAAACACACTATCCAACTGTTAGATAGTTCCCCTGTCAGAGTTATTTACATCCTCTGGCTCTATGGAATAAGAGGAGGCAATGAGGGAGATGCATAAATTCACTAAAACGCCAACCTTTATTCTTCTGTACATGTTCAACCTGTTGGATTATCTATGTAGAAAGAGAGATTGTCTCAATGTAGTGGAGAATTGAGTTCAGAGTAGTAAACAGATGGACAGGTGTGTTCTGTCCAGTTTTCCCTTCAGGGCCTTACAAAGAAACTGGATAAGAGAGCAGACAGCTTTGGGTGGATAATATGACATCCTTGGTGATTATTGGCATCCCTGATCCAGGAAGTCCCCAGGAAAATTAAGGCGGAAAAAAATCATGTCTAAGGTTTCTTGATTTTTCTGTGAGTGAAAACCCCCTTTAGGAAGAAAAAGAGAAGGAATTGATAAAACACTGATAAAAAGAAAATGATTTTAAAAGTGATTAAGATTAATGTGAAAACTGCAGGAAACATGAGAGCTCACAGTTGGGTTCAGAGCTCATTTGGATTCTACATCGCTTTCAGGTTACTCTGACACTCATGCTTTCAAACTCACAGGTGAGCCTTTTCTACTCACATCATGTCTTCATGTTCCTGTGCTCTTTTTGTCTAAGACAGAATTTGAAACAGAAGCAAAGAAAAACAATACAGGTTAACACTCCACTTGTTGAGAATATCACTGCTAAACTGCTTACTGAATACTCTGGTTACACATGCATTATGAGAGTCACAGGTTTGTAGAAAAAGAGAAAAATCAAGCCTAATTAAAGGATTTTAGGGTGAGCGAGAATAAGGATTTACTAATCAGATCCTTATAAAAGTTTCTCTCTTCCGGCTACTAGAAAATGTGATACCTAAGTTCAAGTTCCAAAAAAGACACAGTCAATTCAGAATGGGAATGCTGTGATTAAGAGTTCAGCCTGTTAGAGGAAAGATGCATGGTGGCAGAGGTAGTTCTAGAAGCAGAGTCGCTGGGTAGATGGTAGAAATGCTATAATCAGAATGAAGGGTTCCAACAGTACTATCTAGTTGAGTAAAAAACAGAGGGAGAACTAATTGCCTCTCTTCCAGCTCCTTTCTCCTATGCTCACTACTGCCCTTTCCCTGTCTGCAGTGATTAGGACTGAGAGATGCAAGAAGAAAATAGGTCCGAGAACTGAGGGCACAATTCTAGACTTAGTGAATGCAGAACTCAGTGAAGCATCTGACCAGTTCACATGTAACCCAGCCTCTCACATAGTGTTTCAACCTCTGCTCAGAGGCATGGAACATGGAGAATACTTCCAAATAAGGCAGAGACTTTCAATAATTCTTGCTTGACCATGAGAAAAGCCAGTGGAAAAAGGAAGAATCAAAATCTGAGGAATCTAGGTTCTTATGAGTAGGTTCAGGCCAGGCCAAGAACAGGGCTAACTCATAGACCCAGTCCTTCCTTCTCTGATGATAACCTCAAGTTCTCTCTTTTCAATATTTTTGTGTTTGTCATTTTAGTTTAGTTTTGTTTTATACTATTTTATTTTCCTGTTCTGTTACCTTTTAAATAAATGACCATTGTTTACAAGAAAAGTGGGAGGAGAGTTAGCCAAACCAGAAACATCTATCTCCTGAAGACATGCTTTTTTAGCTAGCTATTGAATCATCCCAGTCCTTTTTCTTTTTTTTTTCCCTCCACCTGGATTTTATAGTACTGAATTTATTATTAAAAATAAAGTTCTTATCACTGACAACAAACAGACATTCTTAAAACTATTTTAAGAGCTTGATATTTCTCAAGAGGATACATATGAATTTATAAACATTCTGAAATCATGATCCAAATCAACCCACTTGATGGAAAGGTTTACTTTGAAAAAAAAAAAAATAACTGAAATTTTGTTGTCTATCCCCACAGTAGCTAGAATTTCTAAATAAGTCAGTAGGAATTCCTCATGCATTTTTCAATAGTTTTGTATGTTTTTTCTTCTTTTGTAGGCAAACATTTTTCAATTCTGTCAATCTTTTATGGTGAGAGATGGCTTATTTCATAGATAAATTGTTATTATAACTCACAGTGGAATTCAAAATAATCCAAAACACAGTAGTAGGACAATCCCCTGGAGAACATGGGAGCCAAATAAATCACATGGTGCAGCATTACTCACCTCACTACAGGAACATTTTTATCCAGGTAAAATACCAGAGGCATTCATGAGGAAGGATATAATTCAAAAGAGCAAGATGGGAACTAAGAAAAGTGGGTAAAAGAGACGAACAGGATGCCTTGGGTTGACAATGTGGTGTCCTCAAGGAAATCAAATTGAGAAAAAATATGGTTTCTCCTGGGTAGTTATGTTATAAACCTTGACATAACAGATTACATCACAGATATTCAAAATCACCTTAAAAAAGACATACAAGGAGCAAGCAGAGAAATATGATACTGGAGAAAACCATTCTCCCAGGTGACAGAGGATACACGGTTCATCCCAAAGGATAAGACCATGGCTGCAAAAGGAACCACTTCCAGTGGAGTCGAGGAAGGTACATCCTGAGAAGTTGCATTGACCTTGCTAATTTGCCAGTACTGTCTAAGGGATTCTTAGAAATCAGGCAAACTTTTTTCTTTCCCGTAATCTCCCTGAAGGATCTTAAAGCAATTAGCTTTAAAAGATGAAATACATATTTTTTACATTTGCCTTCCCCAATAATTGATTTTGAATATTATGTTTTAAACAAAATGCCTCCAGGACATAGACTTTTTTACAGCACCTTATATAAACAAGGCAGGAGAAGTTAGAGGATGTGTACCTGCACACACACACACACACACACACGCGCGCACGTACACGCACAGATATTAGAAAGACAGATGTGCTCAATTGAGAAATAGGAATCTAAATTTTTAAGAAGTAGCTTGAGAATATACTAAAAACGAACAAATTTTTCTTTCACTTTGAGAATGGAAAGATATAGGAAAGCATAAAAAGAAATACAGGTAAATCCAAAGATGGAAATGAGAAGATAGAAAATTGTAGAAATTCATGCTGAACAGACTTTTTCCCTGTGAAGTAGGAGACAAAGGGTCTGTTACAATGAGGGAATTATATTTGGAGCCAAACAGAAACATACCGTAGTATTGGTTTGTTAACGGACACTGTGTACTGTCTTTTGCCATTTAAATTTCCACACAACTCTCCACTTTTGACTTTGAGCTCAGGATTGTGAGTGCTTTGGTCAAAGGATTTTAGATGTGTTGCGAGCAGATACGTAGAAATCATTTGCATTATTAGACATCATTCTTTGATCCTCTGTCACAGCTGTGAGACGAATTCTCCAGCTGGCCTACTTGACCAAGAATGAGCTAACTTGTGGAACCAACCTAGACCCATAGATATCAAACATAAAGTGGAGTCACCCCATCTGACCCAAAAATCTGTGAGAATAAATTAATTGTTGTTTTAAGTCACAAAATTTTGAGGTGGTTTCTTACACAACATTACTAAGCAGTATGTCCTGATGCATGTGTCAAAGATCTAGTCACATTTATAGAACACACAAGTCTAATAGCCACAACATATAAGTTATACCATTTTCTCCAATAGAATTTGAAAGTCTAGGTACAGATATAGAACTGGGCATTATTGAATTGACAAAAAAAGTTCAATTATAAAAAGATAAGGCAATTGCAGATAATGGCAGAAACTGAAGTGATATATGAAAAAAAATTAAGATTGATAAGAAGGGAATAAATCCAAGAGAGTCCGGACGGTACCACGACCACCAGAAGTTCTTGGCGTGAACAGATGTAGAGAATAAAGAAATAAGATTATTGGCTGGGCGAGGTGGCTCACACCTATAATCCCAGCACTTTGGGAGGGATCACGAGGTCAGGAGATCAAGACCATCCTGGCTAACATGGTGAAACCCCATCTCTACTGGAAAAAAAAAAAAAAAAAAAAAAAAAAACGAAAAAATTAGCCGGGTGAGGTGGCGGGCGCCTGTAGTCCCAGCTACTTGGGAGGCTTAGGGAGGAGAATGGCGTGAACCTGGGAGGTGGAGCTTGCACTGAGCGGAAATCACCCCACTGCTCTCCAGCCCGGGTGACAGAGCGAGACTCCGTCTTCAAGTTAAGGGCATGAATTATGAGAAAATAAAATTCATGATGTGGAAATATACTGAGATAACAAGTTTTAAAGGATAGTCACAAGAATGATGGAGTTGTTAATTGTTGGTGTCGTGAGAAAATGGAAAGTCTAAGTGATAAGCTGTGTTAGAACATACATTTTTGACTATTCTTGTGTAATTACAAAAGTTAGGTATAATGGAACCAGGGAATTAAGGCTCAAAGCTTTTGCTTTGTGAAGAACTCGATAGGAAGTCAATGAGTGGTAGTACTAGCTCTTATTAGAACAGAAATTGCTACAATCAGAAAGAATCAAATAACAAGGGAGCCTCTGTCATTTGCATGGAAAAAGTCTAACTTAAGAAAAACCTGGAGAAACAGTGATTATACCATATTAATTTAATGGTATAATTTTTCCTTATTTTTAGAAAAAAAAATTTAAATCTTTTTTTTAACTTACTTTGCAGCTCCAGCACAAAGGATTAAATTTAATTTAAGATCCTAATGGACATGCAGTAAAATGCCGTAACATAAATAAATAGCTGGACTTATTTCCACAAACTAAACATATCTGTGAAACCAGCATTCAAATTCAGAAAAAGAGCAACTGCCACAGAACCCCTATCACACTCTTTTCTAGTCCTTATCTCCCCCAGAGGAGGCCCACTAGCTCGATTTATAACAATTTTGATTTTCTCTTCCAACACACACTTAAGGTAAATGAGATAATACAACGTGTATTATTTTGTGTCAGAATTTACTTATTGAACATTATGTTTTTATTTTTACCGTTTTTTCAACTTTTATTTTAGATTCAGGGCTACCTGTGCAGGTCTGTTACATGAGTAGATTGCAAGTCACTGAGGTTTGGTGTGCAAATGATTTCATCACCCAGGTAGTGAACATAGTACCTCGTAGATAGTTTTTCAATTCTTGCTCTACTCCCCCAAGTAGGCCTCAGTATTTATTGTTCCCAGCTTTGTGTCTATGTGTTCTCAATGTTTACCTCCCACTTATAAGTGAGAACATGTAATATTTGGTTTTCTGTTACTGTGTTGTTTAGGATAATGGTCTCTGGACCTAACAGATACCTACTCCACCCAACACAATAAAAAAATACATTTTTCTCACCTGCACACCAATACATACTCTAAGATCAACCACATGACATGCTCAGCCATAAAGCAATTCTCCAACAGATATTTTGTTTTTGAAATTCACTGTTTTTTGTTTTTTGTTTTTTTTTTTTTGAGACAGAGTGTCACTCTGTCACCCAGGCTGGAGTACAGTGGCCGATCTTGGGTCATTGCAACCTCCTTCTCCTGGGTTCAAACAATTCTTCTGCCTCAGCCTCCTGAGTAACTGGGATTACAGGTGCACGCCACTATGCTCAGCTAACTTTTGTATTTTTTTTTTGAGTCAGTGTTTCACCATGTTGGTCAGGCCAGTCTCGAACTCCTGACCTTGTGATCTGCCCACCTCAGCCTCCCAAAGTGCTGGGATTGCAGGCATGAGCCACTGCACCTGGCCTATTTTTTAAAATGTATTTTTAATTGACAAATAATTTTATATATTTATGGGGTACAATATGATGAATACATTGTAGAAAGATGCAATCAAGGTAATTAATAAATCCATTACCTCACCAATTTAGCATTTTTTGTTGTGAGGACATTGAAAATGCATTATTTTAGAAATTCTGAGATATAGAACTCACTATTATTAACTGTGGCATCTATATGGTGCAAAAGATCACCAAAACTTATTCCTCTAGTCTAACTGAAACTTTGTACACTTTTGATTAACATCTCCTTTTTTTCCAGCCTTTTTCCCCCCTTTCCTACTCTAGCCTCTAATAAGTACCTTTCTAGCTTCTGTTTGGATGAGAATAACTGTTTTAGATACCACATATAAGTGAGATCATACCATACTTGTCTTTCTGCACCTGGTTTATTTCACTTAGCATAATGTCCTCCAATTTCATCTGTGTTGTCACAGAAGACAAAATCTCCTACTTTTTAGAGGCTGTATAGTATTCCATTCAGTATACATACCACATTATCTTTATCCATCTGTTGATGGACACTTACACTGCTTCCATCTCTTGGCTATTATTAATAATGCTAAAATGAACATATGAAATGAATGCAGCTATCCTTTTGACATACCAACTTCAGTTCTTTTGGATATTTACCCCAGAAGTAGGATAACTGGATCATATGTTAATTTTATTTTTAGTTTTTAATAAATTTCCATACTATTTTCCAAATTCACTATATTAATTTACATTTCCACCAACAGTGTACAGACATAAAAGAAAATGTTCAGTATCTCTAATTATCAGGGAAATGTAAATTAAAGCCACAATTAGATATCATCCATGCCTGTTAGAATGGCTATTAACGAAAAGATGAATGTCAGTAAGTTTCTATATAATTATAGAAGTCAGATGTAATGCGAACCAGATAATTAAGGCTCATAATTTTTACTATTGAGGTATTTGACAGGGAGTCAATAAACCATAGTGTTACCTTTTATTAGAGTGGATGTAGAGAAAAGGGAACCCTAACTGTGGATTTTTAAAGATTATTTATTCTTATTTTGGCATAATTTCCCTGATTTGACCATGTCATTATTTATTATCGGTCCATTCTATAATTGATGGCCTTTGGGTAGTTTCCAGATTGAATCTATTTTAGACAATGCTGCTACAAACATTCTAGTGATTATCTTTTGGTAAACATCCATACACATTTTTGTTGGCTATACAATGTCTGGATCATAAGAAGAATATATTCAAATTTTGGAGATACTGTCAAATAGTTTCCAAAATGATCCTACAAGTACATACTGTCTCATCACCACGGTATGACAGTCTGTTGGTTTACAGCTTATATAACACTTCGTATTTTCTCTTTTCCTTTTTAACCATTGTGGTATGTGTGCAGTATATCATTTTGTGATTTTGATTTACATTGTTTTGATATAATAACGAACGTATTGGAGAATCTCAGCTACAGAAAACAAATAATAGACACTATATTCTTGGGTAAGATGGGGAAATTGCAGAGGAAGGGTAAAACTTACTATGGGAGACTTAACACCCTCAACAATATCAGCATGTAAGTGGGGAGGGAGTGTGGGTATTATAAGAGAAGATTTTTGGAGAGCTTTTAGCTCTCCATAGAGGGATTAACAACCTCTCACACTAACATCACTTCAAGCTTAGGCAAAAGATTCTGACAGGACAAGTCATAGAGTTTTTACGATCTCTTGTATTTTGGAAGACACAGTAAACCGGTGTGTAACTGTGGCACGGAAAAATCTTAAAAAATAACGGGTAGGCAGAATAACTTTGATAGCTGACTTACAAAGAAAATGGTAGAACTGTTCTCCCTAATAATGTATCACTATTGGTTCATTAATTATGACAAACACAGAGCACTAAGTAAAATGTTAATAATAGGAAAGAATGGGAAAATTTTGTACTAGTTTGCAATAATTTTGTAAAAATGGTATTGTTCTAAAATGAAAAGTTTAGAAAAAAAAAATGAATGAAAATGAAATGAAATGAAAACTAAACATCAGTATTTTTTCCATAACACTGATTTGGGCCTTATGTGAAAAACCAACTATAGTGTTATGTTAGGTTTGATCTTCCAAAGAAGTGGGAGTATTCCCAGGTGTGTAAGGAATGAGGAAAGACCCAGCCATTCCCAGAATAGAGACGCATCTCTCCATATTTTTATATGTTTTAATTTATGTCTTTTAGTCTGATTTAATCAATCTACATTGTAAATACAAATCAAAACATCATATTGCATCTAATAACTGTCTCTATTATCTGTCAGTTCACATAATTTAAAAATGTATTAATAAATATTTGTTGAATGAAGGAAAAACAATCTATCACATTAACAAGCTAAAATAGAACAATTCTATTATCTTACCAACACATGCAGAAAAAGCATTTGACAAAATCCAAAACCAACTTGTGATAAAGCTTCTCAGTAAACTAGGAAGAGAGGACAACATTTTAAACTTGATAATGAGTATCTCTAACAAACCTGCTTAGGTTGGATTGGAAATCTGTAGAAGAGACCTCTGCCATTTCTTGGTCAGGCAGTACAATGGTTTAGATAGAAGATGGAACTCTTCTCAGGACTCTGGCAGCAAAAGTAGTTATAAGGTAACTATAGTATTTGCTTTCCATTTGGGAAGGGATGTGGGAATAGAGGGAGATATGGATACTGATTATTTATGTGGGGGTATTAGACATACACATGTATTTGTGAATGAGAAGGTTTAAGGAAGGAGATATAAATATGAATCATAGACCTTAGTCTAAAGGGTTCCACTTGAAGACGGAATCCCATACAAAGGTTCTCTGAACTAAAGAGGCTGCACTTTCAGGAAAGTTGACAGGATGGTAATAGCCTCAGAACTTTATATATCTTGGCCTTTGGTAAATTTTGTAACTTCTCTTTAAGATCTCTTATATATTATTCAATCATAGATTATTCAGATTTGAAGGTAAGTTGAAGATTAGTTTGTATTGCCCAGTTTAAAGTGAGAAAACAGCCAAGAGAAGTTTAAAGACAGCCAAAGTCTTTTGAATACTGTGTCCTTTTAGTGATTGAGATGTTTCGGTTATGAAATCTGATTTTGATGTATCAAATATTTTAATTTATAGATATCAAAGTATAACATAAATTAGTCTATTAATCAATGTAATATAGGTGTGTTTAAATAAAATACAAATAATACAATAAAGTACCAAATATGACTTCTGGACTAAGACTACTCTTATATCAATGTCCTCTTTTCAAAATTTATTCGCATGTCCCTTTCTCATTGCCTTATAATCCTATGCAACAGATAATCAGCCCTTCCTTTATCATGTTCAGTGTTTTCAACTTGAGAGTTTTATGAGCATTTTGGTTATTTGTGGATTTTTTTGTGCTACTGATGCTAAAAAGCTTCTCATGTTGTTATATTTGTCCTGATCACCATGTATTTTGTCCCTGAGAGTTTTGCTTGATAATTAACTATAAGGGAATATGAGCACAAGTGGTATAATGAATGGGGACAGGGCAGACTGACAAAGTAATGAGTAAAACATTTATTTTCCAAAAATAAGCACGACAATTTTGGTAAATAAGTATACAAGATCCCAGTCTTTGGATCACACACTCCACAAATACACTACATATCAAATACAAATACGCTATTTTCACACACTTTTAAATAAATGCAGTTGCAGTCTAAAACTAACTGTACAAAGTAGCATTACCTTCAGGATGTATTAATTGGAATATAATATGCAGAAAAAACGGTATAGCAAACCCATTGTAACTGGCATAAATTATACTACATCTCCCATAATCACCTCTGTGAATAAAAGTTTTGAATTACCAGGATAATTTTTAAAAGTGGGATAATTTCCTTTCATCCTAAAATGAAACAAAACAAACTAACAACTAAATGGAGGATTTAATAGCTCTTTCCACAGACTTAAAGGAATATCAAAGAAGAGATTAGACTTACCCATTAGAGTACAAAATCTAGAAGCTGAACTAATAAGTACAAGTTACTGTTATAGCAACACTGAATTTTCTTACCCATTGTTTTTTAACCACAGAGTGAGATTTTTTGTAAAGTAATAAATTCTTTGTTAATGAGACTGTACAATGGGGAGGGCATTTTTTGCTGCAAATGTCATTTAAAAGGGTATCTGCATTGGAGGAGGATTATTTGTAGGGTGATCCCTTGTAACTCTAAGCTTTTGTGCTAGACACTTATATTCAAGATTCTACTATGTACAAATTCTGTGTATACATACAGTAATATATTTAAATTTACTCATAAGCCTCACTGCATTTCATTAATAAACTAAATGATTCATTTTTGCTGGCACATTGAAGATTACGAATATAATGTTTTAGAGGCCTGTATCTTCACAAATTGTGTTAACTATCCAAAGAGAATACATTAGCTGGTATTTCATTTTTTCAAAAATTTTCTTTGTGGTAAAAGATATAACATAAAATTTACCATTTAACCATATTAAGGGTACAGTTTTGTATTCTGTATATAAAAGTTTGTGCATATTTTAGAACAAGATTTATGCATTTCAGTATTGAGTATATCCAGAACAGATTAAAAGTTACATGGAATCTGAAAAAAAAATCCCCAATTTTGTTTGTATTTATGCAATATATTTTACATTGGAACATAGGAAAATACTACATCTTAAAGTTTTAAAGCAGCTTCAAGAGTTACCTAATTTGTTACAGAAATAGAACTTAAAGTTAGGTAAAACTATTTTTGTTCCAAAATAAAAGCAATATTTAGAGAAACTCTAAATATTTTAAAGTAAATTACTGACATGGTCCCTATATTCAGGAAAATTGCAAACTGAGAAGAAAGTATATGTAGAGATTAATATAGGTAAGAACGAAAGCAGAAGGCTCACAAATATATAAGATCTAAGTCGTTTCCTTTCAAAGCACATCCTAAAATGCAATTATTTTTAATTCACCATATTTATCAACAGAACAGATAAACTAATGTATGTTGTTTATCACCAGGAAACAAATTGTTTTATCATTAAAACTATGGAGGTAGTAACACAGCAGTTAACCTATCTTGTGTTTACATAACAGAACTATTCCTTTATATACATTTTCACATCAGATTATCGTAGCAATTCTATGAAAGGTAATATTAAGCCCTCTCTTGGGATGAGAAAACTCGTGACTAAGGAGATTATTAACTAACTTATCCAACTGTAAAAGGTTAGCACCTGGATTCAAATCAAATCAAGAGTGTTTGCTATCATGCAAGCTGATGAACACTGTATATGCTGTCTTTCCCATATTCCAGTTAGGGTCACCATGCATTTTGGCTTGCCTATGACAATCTCCTTCACATCTGTCATTCCTGAGTAATTATAAGTAAAGCCACCTTTCACTTTCAAGATGTTCTGCTTTAGGTGATAAATTATGTGGTCATTTAATTATACTCCATATTGCTGGAATCAAGCTATTTCTACTTCAAAGTTTGAAACAGTATGTAGATGTGTGTGTGTGTGTGTGTGTGTGTGTGTGTCTCCGCATGTGTGCTGCATTTGCATATGTGTGTCTGTGATTGTGTGGTTTGCTAAGTCAGGTAAGGGATTGTAATATGACAAGTCATTTATAGATTTGATGTTGTATTCCTCATTTTCAAGGAACTTAATAAAACATTAAATAGAAAGTATATAATTATATGGTGAATCTAGATTGCAAGTATAATTAAATTAAATAATTACAAGAAAAATTTAGTCATTTGACTGTAAAAGATGCCCTTAATGGAATTTATAAATATTCTTTCACAAAAGGTAGATTAACGTTCATATGTCAATCAAGTGCATTTTACACTCACTAATATGAGGCCTACTGAAGATTGCTCATTCCAAAAATAATAGAGATTTTTCTCCATAATATGATACTCTAATGTCAGGTTACTCCATATAGAATGTTTTCCTCTTTTTGATTTTATGGATAGAAGGATAAAAATATAAATTGAAAATAATTTAATTTACTGTATAGAATCAACTTTATAAAATGCCCCACTCTCAAATATTTGAACAAAAATGTTAAATAAAAATATGCAAAACTTACTTTATACATGTGATTAACATATATTTCTATAGTAGTCATAATTTTGCTGGCCTATTACATACATAATTTATGATACAGATGTATTTTACATATCAGCATTTTATATGCTGTTTATATAACATATAATGAAGAAACTAATTGTATGAGCAATTGTTAAATGCAAGACACTCTTTTAAGCACATTGCATTTATTATATTATCTAATCCTCATAATGATCCTATGGTTTTGAGGTACTGCTATATTTATTATCTCAGATGATGAGGAAAATGAATCTCTCTCCAATATTATACCACTGTTAAGTATTAGGACCAGAAATCAAATCTGAGCAATTTGTCCACAATGAACTGCCTTCATAACCACACATGCAAAACTGGAATTTACATACATAACTTTTAGTTTTAAACTAACATTAACTTCTAATTTATTCATAATAGTCTAGAGAAAAAAATATTTTTTCATCATTCTTTCTGGCCTGTTGCTGGTTCCATATCACGCTGTGGTCCATTACTGTAACCTACTCTGGTCTGTATTGTGAGCTAACACTCTGGTCGGTATTGTGTGTTAACACTCATCAATATAATCACCATCTCCATTTAGGACTGCTACACTAATTGAAGACAAATTTTAGTTTAGATAGTTCATTTCTCTGTGCAATTTACTCAAGAGTTTGTGTAAATTTCATCATCAATATTTATTTGCCCTTTTCCTTTGCTTTACTAATATTTTATAATCACATATCCATGCAAATATTAGGCTTTAGGCAGTTTGGGACAGTTAAAGATATCTATTCTGCGAATATTCTTATTGCACCTTATTGGAGAAAGTTGTGTCTCCCTTCTATGTGACAAAAATGTAGAGAAGATATGGTTTATGGATTTCCTTGCTGCAATGCTGTCATATGTTGAGAACTCTCTTTAAGAATATCTTGCTCCATTGCCCATAAATAATCTACCATGACATAATACAACATACTATTAAACATTTTTTGTGGTTACTGTTAGCCCAGGCCTTTGTAACTTAGACACAGTTTCAGAATGTTGTGGGTGTGTGTGTGTGTGTGTGTGTGTGTGAGTTATTTAAAAGCAGTTATGACATCTACTTAATTCTTTATAACAATGAGAATCTTTTTGAAATAGTAAATGTTTCCCAGAACCATATGATTGCTTAGGTCTTTGTTTTATGCATGATGAGAAGATATTGGATATAAGTAAATTTCTTCCAATTTTCCAACCAAGTAACTAAATATACATATTTTCCAGTTCAAGCATTTAATACAATTTAATTCTGCATGTAATAAAAATGCTATTTGTGTTAACTGCTGTTAACATTTAAAAATATCTACATAATTTTAATTATTGTCTAGCTAAGATTTCATGGGGCATCAGGATTTCCAGATTTACAATTTTTGATTCTTAACTATTGTCTCACTCCTATGCAACCTTGTCTAAGTTTTCCCAAATGGGTTCTCTATGGTTAATTAACACTGAATATATCATTACATCAGACAAGCCTATAGGGGAATGTGGCATTTACTCGGATAACTTAGACTGGGACCCTTTAACAGCTGGAGGTATTTTTAGCCATCTCTGATTTTCTACTAACTTACATCACCAAATCATTGACATAACAAACGAACATTAAAATTTTGGCTTATGACAACTTTGTCAGTAACTTTTAAGTACTAGTAAATCAGATGAAATCAAAGAAAATTCATTTTGATTAGGGTATCTGCTATCAAATGTAACACTGAAATTTTTCAAGGAGGGGAGTTGTTTTGTGACCGAAAAATCAAGGTAATAATTACTATTTTCACTAAGACAGCCATATATGTCATGCTCATACAAAATATATTCTAATTTTGAACCTTATTTGAAAACAAATTATTGAAACACTATCCGCCATGACAAAAGAATACCATACTCATCCTATTATCTCACTAGTAGACACCAATAACATATCATTTTTAATCAAAGGATACTGACTTTCAATTTCAACTTCAAAATGTAGGGTTGGAAATTGTCACTGTCATCCTTAAGTAAAAAAAAATGTAGATCTATAGATTCAATCCAAGTAAATCGAAATCATAGGAAACAATTTTGTAAATATTAACAAACTAATTCAAAAGTTTATATGGAAAGATAAAAGAATAAGAATAGCCAACAAAACCTAAAGGAGAACAAAGTTGCAGGACTTACACAGCTTCATTTGAAAACTTAGTATAAGCTACAATTAATAATTAAGCATGGTATTGATGAAATAATAGACATATAGAAAACTGGAATAAAATATGGATCACAGAAGTGGACCTACACAAATATTGTCAATTGATTTTTAGCAAAACTACCAAGGCGATACATTTGAGAAGGAATAAACTTTTTAATAATTGATGCTGGGGCAATTGGACATCCACATGCAAAAAGCAGAGAGAAAAATGCCAAATTTCTGTTTCATCAAAAACACTCTTAAGATAATCAAAAAATAAGTCAGACTAGGGGAAAATATTTTCAAAGCATATATTTGATAAATAATTTAGCCAACATACACAAGTCATAAAACCCAACAAGAAAAACAGAGAACCCAAATAAAAATGAGCAAAAAATCTGAGCAGATATTTTACCAAGAAAATATGTAAATGGAAAATAAATCTGTAAACACACTCTACTTCATTATCCATTAAGGAAATGAAAATTTTAAAAATGAGATACCAGTGCTGACCCAGTCTAATGTTTACAAATCTAGAAACTGACAATACAAATTATTGGTGGAGATGCAAAGCAATAAGAAATCTCAATTATTAATGGTCAAAATGCCAAAGGGGATAGCCACTTTAGAATATAGTGTGGTAGCCTGTTATAAAGCTAAATAAAGCCTTGCTATGTGGTGCAGACATAGCATTCCTTAGTATTTCCCATCAATTTGAGAATTTATGTTCATACTAACATATGCACACAAAGATTTACACTTCTATTCAAAATCACTAAACATGGGAAGCAACCAAATGTCTTTCAATAAATGAATGGATAAGCAAGCAGAAGAACATGCATAAAGTGGAACACTATCTTTCAGTGATAAAACACTATGAGCTATGAAGCCATGCGAAAAGATAGATGAATCTTAACTATATTTTGCTAAGAGAGAGAAGTCAAACAATGATACATATAGTATCATTCTATTTATATACAATTTTGTAAAGGCAAAGTTACAGAGATAACAAATCCATCAATGCTTACCAGAGATTTGGGAGGGTGGTAGGAGAGTCGCCTGAATATCCAGAGGGGATTATTTTTAATGTTAGTTAGACTATACTGTTTGATTTTGTAATGCAAAATAGCATGCTATTGTGCATTTGTCAAAACCCGTAGAACTTCTCCACATAAAGAGTGAACCTTAGCGTATAGAAATTGAAGAATTTGGGATTTTCAGGAATCCCAGCATGGAATGGGAACCGTAAGAAAATAAGTCTATCTGCATTACAAATTATGAAACAACCTCACTGAAGAGGATAGTGGGGGGTGGGGAAATACAGTGACCTTAAGTATCTTTGGAAAAGAATGGGGACTACATGACTAAAGTCAAAAGGGACTGCACAAAATAAACCTTCATTTCTAACTGATAACATTGCTTCCCACGAAAGTAAAGGTTAACAGTCCTAAAACCACAATACATGTATATACTAGTATCAGATAGTTAAATAGATGGTAGACAGTGAAAGCCAGGTTTCAAACTATTGGAGTGGGAGGTTACAGATAAGCAAGAGAAGAATATTAGAATGATCCATATGCTAATGGTTTAGAGTTGGAGGCATCAACATGACCTCATGTTCAGTTTAATATAGACACAGATGGATGTGTTATAAATATGTTCAGATATTCACATATATATGCATTTGTATACATACAGTTATTTCCTTGCTCAGTCAGCTGAGAGGGCTTAGGCAATGACACTCTGGTAGTAAAGAGTGCTTCTAACGCTCAGATCTTATTTTCTAATACCATTCTCTAATCAAAGAAACCAGGGATTCTGGGAGGAATGACTGATTCTAGAACTGGGGCAGGAAATGTACAACATGGTCCTGGAGCATTTTGTAGTGCCTGAAGATAAATAAATGCTTTAAACAAAAAACAAAAATCATAATTATGGGGGTATCTGAATGCAATATGGGAGCAAAATGAAAGAACTACCAGTGGTCAAATCTGTAACATTATGCAACACATAAACATAGTATTGGCTCCTAGTCCGAAGTATAAATAAATGTCCATCAGTCTATGTTAATATAAACAAATGGTTTAATAAATAAACAACTGGAAAGAGTAGACAAATATTTCACACAGAAAAAGTGCCAAATGGCTTATTAGGATATTTTTGCCCTCAAAGAAGTGGAGTCTAACTTTCCACTCCTTATGTGTATGTTGCACATAGTGAAATATTTCCAAGGAGTATGGAAAGAGGGGGAAAAGCAGTTTCTGTTACAGTGGAAAAATACGACAAACACTATCACAGCCAAGTGATTATTGTTAACATCAATAGTGATAATTCATGTTAACAGTGTGCACCCTACTAGATATGATGTATCCAGAATGCCACTTTACGTCTGTGGTCTTCCTCACAAAAAAGGATAACTTCAGCCTAATCATGAGACAAAAATCTGACACATTCCAATTACAGGGCGCTGTAAAAATGCCAGAATAGTACTCTTCAAAAATGTCAAGGTCACCAGAAACAAGGGAAATCTGAGAAACTGTCACAGTAAACAGGAGCCTGCGTAAACATGAATATTGAATGTGTTATCATGAAAGAGAAAGTGGACATAGTTAAAAAGTGAGAAAATCTGAAAACAGTATGAACTTTAAGTTCATAAGAATGTATCACTACTGTTTCACTTATTGTGACAAATGGACCATAATAAGGCAAGATTTAACAAGTCAAAGAGTAATGGATATAGAGAAACTCTGTACTACCTTCGCCACTAATCTCTATATCTAAATCTATTCTAAACATTTTAAAAATTCATTACAAACCTTTTGAAAAATATACCCAAGAATGACTGATGGTGAAGAAAGAGATTTGAGTAAAAAAAAAAAAAAAAAAAAAAAAGTTTAAACATTTACATGTGAATATGTAGACAGAATTATATTTTAGACAAAAAGAAATGTGGAACATATATTATTATTTAATCCAGTATACCTTTTTATATAGGTGTATAGATAAACTCAGTCCATGAGAGCAAAACCGGTTTGATCAAGGTGATACTTTTCGATTATTTCTGGAATCTACACAGAAACAGAATCTTGAGGATGAGATTGTCACTCTTCAATTTTTCTGAACCTTACTAGTATAAGTATTGCTAAAAATTGCTTTTGTTTCTTCTGATTTGGACATGACATTTTTATTTTGTAAAATGCTCTTACCAAAATAAATTGATAACAATTAAACCTAAAGCAACAACAACAATAAATTAGATTTTATAAAATGAATACCTTCTCTGTTATTCTTTTATTATCATCTATTTCTACATGTGACAAAACATCACTCTACAACTGCATATTTGCATAAAGTGGCTTCTTTGAGTAAATAATTCTTTCCTATATATTTAGGACTGTTAAAGTTTTTGGAATACCATTTACTCGCTGTTATTTGAATGATTTAGTATTCATAAATAAAAGTAGCACTGTATAAAAATTTTAAAACCAATAGCAATCTTATGGCTTTATGAGGCTTTCAAAATATTCTGGAGTGACAGAATTGTATTACATTTCTCAAAATCATATTTACAGTCCAGGAATACCTTTAATCTAGTAGAAGGTAAAGGCAAAGGGAGAGCATATTATCCTTCCCCCTTTCCTCAGCTACAGCCTAAAATCTTTGTAACTACTGCTTTATTTTTGTGAAAGATTTAACAGTGCAGATATCTTTCCTAAATACATAGTTGGGATTGCAATAGGGGAAATATAACAACTGTTTGATAAACAATTTATTAAAATGATACTTGCACATGTATGAGTATAGAACAGTATTTTTTTTAAACCACAGCATGACTACATGCTTCTAAGTCTAAGATAAACAGATCACACTGAGAGCTGAAAGAACTCTCCCAGAGACCAAGAGCAGTTTCTCTGCTTTTTTTTTTTTTCCTTCCTAACATTTGCATGTATCATCAAAATACTTCCATTAGAGCAGGTTGCTCCTGTTCCAAAGAGAGTTCCGCTACTGGGCAGAGTTGTGCATGAAGTTATTTGAAAAATGCTTGGACTTCTTATTGTCATAGTTGTTTCTTACACACAGTAACCATCACCTCACATGTTGGACAGTCATATAAGTTGTAGTCAGGAACAAATGTATTCCTCCTACTCACAGTATGAGACACCCGAGATTAAGCAAAGAAAATAATCACATGGAGATGCAGGTTATTTGAGTTTTCATGTCATTTCTATGGTGATAAGTGGAGTGGTAAGGAAATATAATTTCTCTTTGATATAACACAATGCATATAAATCCATCTAATATTAATCCATAATTATATCCTATATACTGTAGATAATTGTCACTGTTAAATCAACAGGAAAGAATTTATTTTAGAAAAGTTTTAAGTTATGTAATGTTATTAAAAGCTGGGCCAAAAAGAGCAGAGTAGACATATATGGTCCACCTGATTGTGAAAATAGCTTTTTTATGTAAATGAATTCTGGGTGATGCCATGGGCTGTAATGCTATTTCACCTGTATTCATGTGCTTAACCTGTCACTGTTCCTGCAATTTCTAGATGAAGAAAGCCATTGCATATTCCGAGCAGGTCTGCTCACTGATATGATATTAACAAACAGTGGCACCACATCAAGTTTGGAGGTGGACCAGCCACAAGGAAGTTATTTATGTAACTTATTCTGGGCTGCAAACCAAGATGCCATGGCTCTTTAACAGCCAGAGCCAAGAATTAGCAGATCAAGGAATGTCTTATACCTGACAAATCAATACAGTGAAGTGTTTCACTTCATTCCACTGGAGTAATTAAAACATTTGTATCCAAGGGGATCCATAGGACATGATGCGTAACAAATGTTAGCAACCACCTATAACTATTTCTAAACAGCATTATAGCCAAGCATTTCCAAATTACAGCCAAAAAGGACAAAAAGAGCATAAAGCAGCATTTTCATTAATTCATGCAGAGGAGTACTGTAGTGGCAGCATATGTTTTGGTGGTGTATCTCCTAATTGAAGTGAAGTAATTCATAACATGATTATAGGAGCAAGCTACCTAAGGTTTATCATATGCTCATAGAGATTTGGTTTAGATGTTATGGATTATGAGGCCCACAGTATTGCCTAATGGGTTAAACTTCTTTTGTTGACGTTTAACTATGTTATAATTGTTAAAAGTATAATGTATATAATTTTAAAATAAAATAATAAAGATCTCTTAATTAAAAATCATTTTGCTCCATCCTCAAATACCTCCCTTTAATGTCAAAAACTACATTTAACGTTTTATGTTTTCCAATTGTTACTTTAATCTCTTTGTATCATACATGCATACAGCTCCTTAGTAAATTACTGATTGTACAGCGGTTTTATTGGTTTCCTACTGAGATAACTGAGAATTTTGCTTAATTATACTCTCCCTTTCTTCCTTAGCCTGCTTTTCTCTCATAAACCATATATGCCCAGATATAAGAGAAGATTGCTCCCTAAAATCTTTCTTCTGAAATGAGTCATCTTATGTATGGGTTTTAAAAATGCTTCCTTCTTAGTAAGAGAGAACACAAAATTGGAAAAACACTCCATGCTCATGTTTAAAAAGAATCAATATTGTGAACATGGCCATACTGCCCAAAGTAATTTATAGATTCAATGCTATTCCAATCAAGCTACCATTGACTTTCTTCACAGAATTAGAAGAAAATTACTTTAAATTTCATATGGAACTAAAAAAGAGCCCGTATAGCCAAGACAATCCTAAGCCAAAAGAACAAAGCTGGAGGCATCATGCTACCTGACTTCAAACTATATTACAAGGCTACAGTAACCAAAACAGCATGGTACTGGTACCAAAACAGATATATAGAGCAATAGAACAAACAGAGACCTCAGAAATGACACCAGCCATCTACAGCCATCTGATCTTTGACAAACCTGACAAAAACAAGCAATGGGAAAATGATTCCCTATTTAATAAATAGTGTTGCAAAAACAGGCTAGCCAAACACAGAAAACTGAAACTGTACCCCTTCCTTATGCCTTATACAAAAATTAACTCAAGATAGATTAAAGAATTAAATGTTAGACCTAAAACCATAAAAACCCTAGAGGAAAACCTAGCCAATACCATTCAGGACACAGGCATGAGCAAATACTTCATGACTAAAACACCAAAAGCAACTGCAACAAAAGCCAAAATTGACAAATGGGATCTAACTAAACTATAGAGCTTCTGCACAGCAAAATAAACTATCACCAGAGTGAACCTACAGAATGGAAGAAAATTTTTGTAATCTATGCATCTGACAAAGGACTAATATCCAGAATCTATACGGAATTTAAACAAATTCACAAGAAAAAAAAAAAAAAAAAAAAAAAAAAGTGGGCGAAGGGTATGAACAGACACTTCTCAAAAGACATTTATGTGGCCAACAAACATATGAAAAGCAGCTAATTATCACTG
>NW_012103898.1:1438422-1472936 GCF_000951045.1 Mandrillus leucophaeus
TATAACTCAAACAAATTTACAAGAAAAAAAAAAAAAAAAAAAAAAACATCAAAAAGTGGGCGAAGGGTATGAACAGACACTTCTCAAAAGACATTTATGTGGCCAACAAACATATGAAAAGCAGCTAATTATCACTGGACATTAGAGAAATGCAAATCAAAACCACAATGAGATACCATCTCACGCCGGTTAGAATAGCAATCATTAAAGTCAGGAAACAACAGATACTGGAGAGGATGTAGAGATACAGGAATGCTTTTATACTGTTGGTGGGAGTGTAAATTATTTGCACCATTGTAGAAGACAGTGTGGAGACTCCTCAAGGATCTAGAATCAGAAATACCATTTGACCCAGCAATCCCATTACTGGGTATATACCCCAAGGATTATAAATCATTCTGCTCCTAAGACACAAGCACTCGTATGTTTATTGTGGCACTATTCACAATAGCAAAGACTTGCATCCAGCCCAAATGCCCATCAATGATAGATTGAATAAAGAAAATGTGGCACATATACACCAAGGCATACTATGCAGCCATAAAAAAGGATGAGTTCTTGTCCTTTGCAGGGATAAGGATGAAGCTGGAAACCATTCTCAGCAAACTAACACAGGAACAGAAGACCAAACACCGCATGTTCTCACTCATAAATGGGAGTTGAACAATGAGCATATATGGGCAAAGGGAGGGGAATATCACACACCGGGGATTGTTTGGGGGTAGGAGGCAACACGAAGGATAGCATTAGGAGAAATACCTAATGTAGATGATGGGTTGATGGGTGCAGCAAACCACCATGGTACATGCATATCTGTGTAACAAACCTGTACATTATGCCCATGTATCCCAGAACTTAAAGTATTAAAAAAAAAAAAAATGCTTCCGTCTCATAGGCCATTTCCCCATTAACTTGTTCTAAACAAAATAAAATATTTTGAGGAAGGCACAATATGACCTCAGTTGTCTGAGATGCTCAAGAAAATCTGGTGCTATGAGTAAAAACAGAAGGCAAAGAGATACAACAAATATTTAGTCACTAACACTTTATATGATATCACAGTCAGCTGTTAGTTGTCTTCACAGATGTGTCTTTAAAACTCATTTTTAAAGGTAATAAAAAATTGTGTTATGAAGAAAATACTTCTTTACAACAACAAATCTGTTAAAAGACAATAGTATTTATACTGGTACTAGAATTCGGTATCAGTATTGGTTAATGCTACTTGGAACTTGGCTTAACTTTTCCAGTGAGATCATACTTGAATTTAAAAGTTGCTACATTTCAAATAATGCAAATGGAATTGAGGATGATGGGTATTAAAATTCCATGCTAGATTATTTGAAAAGTGGTTCTAATGGTCACAACGAATGATATAGAAGATGCATGAGAGGAGTTTGAATAAAATTGTTCACAAAATTGGAGGAAAGAAAGTTAAATCTGTGTGTGTGTGTTTTTACACATATGATTTTAAATATGCAACTAAGTTACAAAACTAAACATTACAAAAAGTAGAATTTGACATATTCACCTAAATCTTTAAATTTATTCATAGAAATTTGGCCAAAAAATTTTTAAAGACTTTCTCATTCACAACAATGGAGGATTACCTTATATTTTATTGTTTTTTCTTTCTCTTGCTCTATCTATCTACCTACCTACCTATTGTTACCCTATTTATTGGCTGCCTGTGTAATGTATTTATATATTAACAATATATTTAATTTATATTATATTAATAATTAGCCTTAATTATCAAATATTTGGTACCTCTTCCTGGAGAAGGATTAAACCCCCAATCTTGTTCAAATCACATATGTGAGAACAGTATGTCATTTCTAAAATAAAACTTAAAATTTTTTCTCCCTCTGTGAGAGCAACAGCGTCTCACTCTGTTGCTCAAGCTGGAGTGCAAGGGCATGATCATGACTCAGCAATCCTGATTTCCCAGGCTCAAGTGATCCTCACATCTCAGCTTCCTGCGTAGCTGGGACCATAGACATGCACCACTACACCCAGCCAAATTTTTTATTTTTTATAGAGACAAAGTCTCACTTTGTTGCCCAGGAGTCTCAAACTCCTGGACTCACGGGATCTTCCTGCTTAGGCCTTCCAGAGTGCTGGGATTACAGGCATGAGGCATTACACTTGGCCTGGAATAAATTTTAAGAGTCCGTCTGTGTCATGATTTTTTTTTCCTCTTCCAGAACAACACACACTTATCCACATAGAGGCTACTTCATAACCCTGGGTTCCAGAGTGAAGGAAACATGAAACTGAACCACAGCTGACCCATGAAAGACAAGTGATAGGAGTCAGTTGAAACCTTTGTTGGTATAAGATGGTTTATCAGCTTTAATATGGTTTTGCCATTTTTTTTTCCTGCAGCATAACCAAGTTCATCTTGACTGATGCATGTGCTAATCTTTATTTCATGAGGTAAAGACTCTGAGGCCTTTCCAGAAAGATATAATAGCCCATACTATTCTCCGCCTCTCTTTGCTGTATTTTATTGTCCACTTTATGCCAGCATTATTTCATTTTTAAATTGTCAAGACTGGAAACATTTTCATCCTGGCTAACCATACGTGGTAGACTGAATAATTGCCCCTGCAGATACTAGGTACTAATTCCTAGAACTTACGTTACCTTACCAGGGGGAGAGGTTCTTTGCAGATGTGATTGCATTAAGGATCTTGAGAGATGGGGATATTATACTGAATTATCCAGTGGGCCCTAAATGCAATTAGAAGCATCATTATAAAAGATGGGCAGAGGGATGGGACTCACATAGAGGAGGAGACAAGGTGAAGACAGAGCAGAGAGAGATACGAAGTTGGTGCCCTTAAAGATTGAAGTGAAGTGGCCATAAACCAAAGAACGCCAACTACCACGACAAGCTCAGGGAAGTAAGAAATGAACTCTCCCAGAGCCTCCAGAGGGAGTGTGGTCTTGCTGAGACCTTGGTTCCATATCAGTGAAACGATTTCAGACTTTTGGCCTCCAGAAGTGGGAGAGAATAAAATTTCTGTTGTTTTAAGCTACCAAGTTTGTAGTAATTTGCTACAGCAATCACAGGTAACTAACACACCATACTTACGTCCTCTGAGCTTTGGCTATGTGTTGTTTCCACAGATGCAAATTAACCACATAAATAGTGGTTACAAAAACACAAAATTAAAAAAAACCCTGAACAAACCGAATTTTAAAAACTGCTTTTTTTTTTTCAGGTTAGTAATCCAATTAGTCAGCACTTTTCAAGGAATCCGATTTTTTAAAATGTAATAAAATGGTACATGCTATCCAAACGCATCATTATAGACTCCATTGAAGCTCTTTATAATAACTACATGCAAAGTCACTTTCTAAAATTTCACAGCATCTTAAATGTCAAATAAGTTTTAACACTTAATATGTAGTATTGCTATCAGAACATTCACTATAGTGTAGTAAAGGAGGTATAGATTTCACAGTCTGAAGAAAATGGGTTATAATCATAGCTTTTCTACTCAGTAACTGAGCGATCTTAGAAATGTTTTTCAGGCCTCAATTTCCTCATCTGTAAAATAAGAATAATGCCTAATTCACAGTGTGATTTAGGTGTTAAATCTGTACAAGGCACATGGCATGGTGCTAAAAATTTACTTAATATTATTTCTACCTCTTTTTAGATCTGTGTATCTACTGAGTTGTCAACATTCAAGGACAGGAAAATTTCAGATTGTTTTGTTTCTACCTTCAGGATAGTCAAGTAGCTCACACTTACCAGTATTTGACATGTGTTTAAGAAAATGATAAATGGATGGATGAAGGAATGAATGGCTTACAGGACAAGATGTGCTCCGAAATTTTACTCATCCCTGCACTCTTGAAAATGACAAGAAAAGAAACTCAGATTTCACTAACCAACTCTGAACAGCCATTTCTTGCTTCTGGACGTTAGAGTTCCAACCCTGACATTTCCTTTATTTACTTTTAGGAAAATGTCGTTCAAATTAAAGGACACAATTGGAAGAAAGAGGGGGAAAAGTGGGAGACAGAGAGGGACAAAAAGGTAAAGAGGAAGAGAAGGAGGAGGAAAGGAAGAAATAGAGGAGGGGGAGAAGCAGCAGCAAGAGGAGGAGAGGAGAAATCATGAGAGAAACTCATCCCTCCCCTTAGGGTTCCCCTAATTCAGAGACTTTTCTCTCTTTACACACTGTACTTCTGTGGATAGACCACAGTTTCGGATCCTGCAGGTCTGTCATGTTCATGCAAAGCAACTGATCTCCATGGAGACCATTGTCTGAGGAAGATAAAGATAAAGACCCGCTACATGACAACTGCTGACTCTAGTTCTGCTAATTTTATTCCCTTTCACTGAGTTCCAGATACTAAATCTGAATTCTGCTTACTTATCTTGGAAACCTCAGCCCAATAACAAAAGAGATGTCCTATAAATATCTGGGTACTAAACACCTTTTCTGTGTATATCTTGTCTGCCATTAGTCTTTGTCCTTCCTTAGTGAAGGTTTACTTGATAAACTTATGAATCTTTTTGAATATGTAGTTTATCATTTTTACAAAGCAATAAACATGCTTATTACATGAGGTTGTTGTGAGAATTCCATGGGGATCTAACCACAGCCCCGCGGCCCAGTACAGAACATTTGACAAATGTTAGAGCTCTTTTAAGTTTAAAACCACTCATTTTCATTAGAATGCTGTATAGTTTAGTCATTAAAAGTAGAGTTTTCTAAAAGTATAGGTTTCATTTTGAATCCTTGCTCTACATTTTACCATGTAATATGTCACAAGTTACATAACATGTCTGAATTTTCTTATATGTAAAATGAAAATAATGATAGCACCTCCATCATAAGATTCTTTGTAAGAATTAACTAAACTAGTCTTTGGAAATTTTTGAGATATTCAGGTTGATTGCTGAACAATTTATCAAAATATATAATCCTGGAAAGATAATAAATTTCACGGGGAAGAAAAGGTACTAGTTGAGGAATAAGTATACTGTTTTGAAAAAATGAGTATTTTAGAATGTGTCAAAGAGATACAAGTGGTGATATGAAGGAAGAAGTTTGATATAAAAATATAGAGCTCATAAGACATTTAAACTAAAAGATGAAAATGGGTTGGCAGCCATCAGCACATAGATGGTACTATATATACAGCGTGAGACTGAATGAGATTATCTCAGAAAGTAAATCAAATCTTCTTTTAATTAAAGAAGAGAAATGCTTTCAGGATACCTGATGTTTACTGTTTGAGGTTGAGCAGAAGAAAAGTTGTTAGCTGAGAAGACTCCAAAGTGGCAACAAGAGAAATAAAGAGAACAAGAGAATGTTACAGAAATTACATCATACAGAATTTAGTTGCAGGTAAGAGAATAAGAGAATATAGACACAGGAAATTAGATGCTTACAAATTTGGTGGTTGGGCTTGTTCCATAAAATTTACTCCCAGAACAAGGTAACTGAGGTTGCCTACCAAGGGAATAGTTTCGCATGTTATAGTCATACATCTGATGAAAAATATTGGCATCGTCTCAAGTGCTGGCTACAGGATCACACTTCCTTGGCCACAATGTAAAGACAAGAAGTCACCACCAGATTGATTTGCTTTATAATCATGCTACACAAAAAGAATGTTTCAATCTCTATACTTTGCCACGGTCATTACTAAAATCCCTGCATATGTAATTTTCAAATAATAAATTACATATAAAATACTGGAACACATATCAAAAGAGTCAATTTACCATACGGACCAAAAGGTATGCAAGGGGAGGGAGGTATTTCAAGAAGAAAGGAGCAGCTATTTGTGTGCAAGGGTACTGGTGAGGCATGTAAAGGACCACAGAACAAAAAGTTAAATTTGGCACTAAGAGATATCCTTGCTGACCTCAACAGTAGTAGCAGAGATGTGAAAACTTGAGGGAGATGCAGTAGGTTGAAGAGTGAAAGAGTAGCAAGGAAATGGAGAAAAGAAAGAGAAACAACACATTTTTGGAGTGTTTTTGTGAAAAGAAGCAGAGAAGTGGAGCAATGGCTGGGTGTGAATGGAGGGGTCAGTATAATTTTTTTATTTTATTTTATTGGCTTTACATGGCATGTATTGACAAACTGATGGGGATAACTCAGTAGAAATGGAGAATAATGTTTCAGAGAAATAAGAGATAGCTGCAAGATAAAATACTTAAGAATATTACAACCCAAATTAGGGTGTTCTCAGATAGAGAGAGTAAAGGGAGAGAGGAATAAAAGGGAGTCCAGGAGATTGCTTGCAAAAAACTGGATAAATAATGGGTTATGAGCTTAAGTGTGTACAAAGAGAAATGAAGGTAGCATATGGAGACTGGATAGTGGAAAAGTTTGACGGATTGATGGATTGGAGGTCTAAATTAGGTAAAAAATAGCTTGGAGTGGACCAATTAGAGTCAAGGGCAAATGGAAGGGGTCAGACTGATACAGTTATGGTTCTGGATATGAACAGGTCTAGTGTTAATTATCAGAACGTTAAATATAGGAGATTTTTTAAAAGTTTGTTGGAAATAAGGAAGTCAAGAAACAGAACTGGGGGTGATGGATGGGTCTTCTTGGCTATATCACTGATAATACAGTAGCACTAATTGAGAGTAAAACCCTGAGCAAAGAAAATATTCATTTAGTGAGTGAAACAAGGTGACTTTAAGATCTAAATGTACAATGGCAATAATTTAGCAGAACTATATGGGCATCAAATAAGCTATGGTTTAGAATGAGGAAAGAGAAAACATATATATGTTGATTTTAGAACTGTCATATGGACTAAACGTGATAATTGTTATAAAGCACTATAACCAAACTCATGCACATAAACACACACACAACACACATAGACACACACACACAGACACACACAAACACACCACAGAAGTATCAGACCGCTAACTAGAAAAATCTCACAACATGACATAAATACAAAAAGTTTTTAGAGCAAGTGGAATTTTAGCTGCTATATGTTAATTGGTGGTAATCTCAGCAATAAAGACAGGGTAATCAGAGAAACTTTTTCAAAAAGTCTACACATTCTGGCCGGGCGCGGTGGCTCAAGCCTGTAATCCCAGCACTTTGGGAGGCCAAGACGGGCGGATCATGAGGTCAGGAGATAGAGACCACCCTGGCTAACACGGTGAAATCCCGTCTCTACTAAATATACAAAAAAAAATTTAGCCAGGCAAGGTGGTGGGCGCCTGTAATCCCAGCTACTCGGAAGGCTGAGGCAGGAGAATGGCATGAACCCAGGAGGCAGAGCTTGCAGTGAGCTGAGATCCGGCCACTGCACTCCAGCCTGGGCAACAGAGCGAGACTCCGTCTTAAAAAAAAAAAAAAAAATCTACACATTCATTGACACGCTGTTTCTTCTGCAATGAATTCTTGATGATATTGAGTGTCTTACTAATATCTCTCTTCCACACAACTGGCATGAACTCAGGCACACTGAATCAATATTTATTTAATTTCAAGTTTTAAGAATCTAAATTATATGAAGACATTTTTCTCCATTTAATAACTGAAATATGGAAGAATTTAAGAGAGTCTAAATTTACCACTCCATAGCAAGTAGAAAATGTATAATGCTATAGTGAATCACAAGAAATTTAATAGTATTCTCACTTATCAAGCATCATATCTGCTGTATATGATGCCTACCATATTTCCAATTTACTAAAATAAATGTGGATTGAAAATGTAAATATTTATTATGCATAGTTTCAAGAAAATCAAAAGATAGGACCCTCCCTGACCCTGGAAATTTGTTCAGACAATCTGTAGTCATGGTTCATTAGTGACATGCCCTACCAAGCTGGTGAATAAATAATAATTTTCATTCCCTTTCATTGCTTTTCCTGCTTATGGAGACTATTAGTAGATAAAAATGACATTAATGCACATTTTGTATAATAAAGATTCCATGAACCTAAGAATCTTATTTTCACTGTCAAGCACCCATAACCACAGCAGGGGGATGATGAATAAGAGATAAAAACCAGAAATAGCAAAATTCAATATAATTTTAAGTGAAGTGTAACCAGAAATGTGAGTGAAAAAATGCAATTATATGCTAGCAGGAGACTGCTGATAATTAAACATAAATGTATAATATACATATATGTAACAAATATAAATACATAGCCTAGATAAGTTTTGCGACCATAATGTATATGTAGAATTCTGTGTGTGCATATATATATATATTTTTTTCTAATATATATTTAAGTATGATTACATGAACAAAACAATTTTCTTAAGCCTTGCTTGACAGCTGTTAAGGATCTCCTTTACATTTAGAAATAACTAAAATAAGTAGGCACAAGAGAAATAAATGTAGAGCAGATCATTTTAAACACTTACACAAATAGGCACATATGATTCAATAATGACACAGGCAATAACTGTGCTAATGAAAATTACCTCCTTGATTATTGTCTTATTTCTCCATTTTCTTCTCATATTGGTAGAAACCATTTGTAAAGGCGTTGGCTTTCCCCAAAATAAAGTATCATGCCAGTTGTTGATGTCTTGCTTTGGTAAAATACAGTTAGGGGTATCTACTGCTCCCTGAATATTATAAGAGTCAGAAACAGATAATTTAACTTTTAAAATATTCATGTCAAATAGGGAAAATTTTACTGGCCTGATGAATTTTATATTTTTAAGTATAATGTATAGGGCAAAGGTCTTTGAAAAATATTTTATCTCATATGATATTTAGCCACATATGTGATATTTTTGGTAACAGTCATAAGAAAATAGACGGTGGGTCCTACGTTCCTGTGAATCACTACTCAGTAATAACAAACATGCTCAGAGCTTTACAAGGAAAGGAGGACTTGAAAGATCGACTTACGGTCTAAAGATGTGCATCAACTATTTACAAGAAAACGTATTTTAAAAATGACCCCACCTTCAAAAGCTTGGAATAAGTCCCTGCTCTAAACAGCAAATCAAAATTAGATAAGCTTAGTTGAGTATACAGAGGAGCCCTAATTGTCTTTTTTCAGATATTCAATTTTATTTCAGGTTAGGATAAAAAATAAATTTCAAAAGGTGATTCATGTTTGTTTGATTCTGTTTTAATGAAGAACTTCTTGGGGAAAGTAAAATGTCACGTAACCTTCTCAAAGGGAATACAAAGAAATAAAATTTTCAATGACTCATGAAGATGCAAATGACAAGAAAATATCTGAAGTAACCTCAAAGTGATTCTCTGCCCATGGAAGTGAAGAACTAATATAATCTATAGAGGGTGGTATCAGTAAGATGGTCCACCAGAAGCCCTTGGTCCTGATCCCCAATACAAAAACAGCCAAAACAAATAAGCAACTACATTTTAGTGAAGATAACTTAAGGGGAGCACAGAAGTACATCGAAGGGGTAGCAGAAACTCTGATGAGCACAGAAACTTAGGAAAGTCACTTAGAGAACAGAAGGAAACACCTGACCTCTATCACCCCATCACCCAGCCCAGGATCAGATAGGAACCAGGAGAAACCTCTCCCTTTAGGGAAAAGATCAACAAGAAGGCCCCAGCAGCCCTCATCAACACCTTGCATGCCTACAGTTCTCAAAAGCACTAAGCACACCTGAGAGAGCTGTCCGGAGTCAACAAAGCTGTGCTCCCCAAGAGAAGTAGCAAACATTGTACCCTAGCTGTTGTGGCCTGCAAGGCAGCTACACTACACCACTGTGGAGATGCAACTACTACTCGAGTGTGTCTTGGTCAGGGAGCAAGTGGCCACACCCTGTCATCCCTGAGGCTTAGCCCTGCTCCTGCCAAGCCACCCTCGCTTAATGGCTCCACATCCCCAAGCCAAGCTGGGAGCTGCTGTTATACTCTACCTTACGGGGCCAAAAGGCAGTGGAGGTGCCCCACCTATTCCTCCCAGTCAGAGCTGTGCATCACTCTCTCAGGCCCAAGCTGAAGCTGCTCACTCCATGCTGGGGAAATGGTACCTTGGCAAAGCTACTCCATATACCCCACCCAGTAGCTGCTGAACCCTGTCCCACTGTGCCAAAGCTGAAAGAATGCCCCCTTTCTCCTGGGAAAATAGTACCCTGGTGTCCCACAGCTGTCACAATCACCTCCTTAGTGCCTAAGTTGAAGCAGCAACCTGCCTCATTGGAAAAGGTAACTTTGTTGCCCAGAGTGGCTATGCACCCTTGTCCTTAAACTGAAGTGGCACCCAGCTTCCCAGATAAATGGTGCCTGGGCCACTCAAAGCAATCACCATCCTTCTGGCTCAAACTAAAGCAGCACATAAAGCCACCTGAAGAATTGATACTTTGGCCAAACTGAGCAGTTGCACATCCTGTGGCTGAGCTGCAATGGTATCACATGTCCCAGGGAGACAGAGCAGTGGCTAGGCTGAAACACCCAGCCTACAGGCCAAACAACTCTAGTACTATGTTTCCTTGATGCTGGAGTAGCCCATTAGAGTACAAGTTGCTGAGGTAACCTCCACCCCATAGAATAGAGTCATCACTATACTGTTCCCTGCTCCCCAAAAATGAAACCACAGTTGTGCTCCAACATTATGGAGTCCTTGCTGCTGCTGAACCTGGCCGCACAGAGTCTGGGGTACTGCCAAGTTTCAGAGTCCAGAGTCACCACTAGCCAGTGCCTCATCACCAGGGACTTGAGTTGCCAGTGAACCGTATTGCTCTGATTCCCAAATGGTATGTATACCCCACTTCCGGGGCCCAATCATTTATAGCACACCTTCTTCTCGGGAGCTGGGTCAGTGATGTGCCCTGTCGCCAAGTGCCACAATAAGTTTATGACACCTTGAGATCAGAAACCCAGCTCCACAGCTATTCTGAGCACCTTGGCCATGGATCCTAGTGCCACTGAAGCTGCTTATAGGCTGTGTCAGATGCAAAACCAAGAAGGATCCCCTCTGCTAAGTCTCCCTATTGTGGGGGAAAAAAGAATAGAAAAGCCTCTCAATCCCTTGCCACCAAGCACCCTAACAACTGTTGTTACCACTATCATGGCCACAAACTTCTCTAACCTAAGTCACCAACACACCCACAGTTATCGCTGACATTGTTTGTCCCTGAAGAAGCTGTGTGAAGGCTACACATACTGCATCTAAAATATAATAGTTTCCACAACAAACCAGATTCAGCAATTGAAAGAATCTCTGAGATTTATCCCAGGGATACAAGGACAGTTCAACGTATGCAAATCAATAAATGTGATTCACCATGTTAAAAAATTGAGGGACAAAAATCATAGGACCATTTCAACAGCTGCAGAAGAGGCATTTGACAGAATTTAATATCCTGTCATGATAAAAACTCTCAAAAAACTAGACATAGAAGGTGCATACCTTAACACAACAAAAACCATAAATGACAAAGCCACAAATAACAGCATACTGAATGGGGAAAATTTGAAAGCTTTTCTCTACTATCTGAAACAAGAGAAGGATGTCCACTTTTTCCACATCTACTATAGAAAAGAGAAAAAAATTAAAAAGCATCCAAATAGGAAAAGAGAAAGTCAAACTACCTGTTTTAAGACAATGTGACCTACTATATAGAATGCTTTAAACATTCAAACAAAAAAAACTGTTATAACTAGTAAACAAATTCAGTGAAGTTGAAGGATACAACATCAACACACAAAATTAGTACTTTTTCTATATACTTACAGTGAACTATCTGAAAAAAAAAAAAACTAGTCCATTTATAATATCTAAAAAAATGCCTAGGAATAATTTAACCAAAGAAATAAAAGTTATCTATACTATAAATTTAAAAAAACACTGATGAAATGAATTCAAAAGTACACAATTAGATGGAAATATACTTTGTGTTTATGGATTAAAAGAATTACTATTGTTTAAATATCCATACTACCCAAAGTGATCAATAGGATTCAATGACATCCCTTTCAGAATACCAATAACATTCTTTGCAGAAAGAGATAAAACAGTCTTAAAATTTGTATGGAACCACAAAATACCCTGAATACCCAAAGCAATCTTGAGCAAAAGAATAAAGCTGGAGGCATCACAGTACCTGACTTCAAAATATACTACAAAGCTATATTAAACAAAGCAGCGTGACACTAGTAAAAGCAATGAACACCTATATCACTGGAACAGAATGGACAGCCCAGAAATATATCCATACATGTACAACAAACTGACCTTAGAGAAAGTCATCAAAAGTACATATTGGAGTAAGGACAATCTTCTCATTACGATGTTGGAAAAATTAGATATCCACATGAAGAAGAATAAAAATAGGCCCTATTTCTCACCATATTCAAAAGTCAACTCACAATGCATTAAAAAGATTTAAGTATAAGATTTGAAACTATAAGATTACCACAAGAAGACACACAAGAAATGATTCTGATATTGGTCTGTATAAGGCTTTTATGAATAAGACCTCAAAATGCATGGGCAACAAGAGCAAAAATCGACAAATCAGATTAAATCAAACTAAAAACCTGCACAGCAAGGGAAACAACAATCAGAATGAAAAGAAATCTGCAGAATAGAAAACATTTTCAAATTAGATACCTGACAAGGGTAAATATTCATATATATACAAAATTCAAACATCTCAATAGAAAAATAATTCAATTAAAAATGGGCAACAGATCTAAACGGACATTTCTCAAAAGAAGACATACAAATGGTCAACAGGCATATGAAAAAAAAATGCTTAACATCACTAATCACCAGGGAAATACAAATCAAAACCACAATGAGATGCTGCTTCACTCTCTTTAGAATGACCACTACCAAAATGACAAACTATAACAAGTGATGGCAAGGATGTGGAGAAAGGGGGAGAGTTTGCCCACTGTTGGTGGGAATGTAAGTTAGTACAGATATTATGGTAAACAGTATGAAAATTTCTATAAAAAATTAAAATAGAACTACCATATGATCCAGCAATCTCATTTTGGATATATATTAAAGGAAATGAAATCAGTAAGGAGAAGAGATATCTGCACTATTCTGTTTATTGCAGCACTATTTGCAATAGCCAAAATATGAAATCAACCTAAATATCCATCAACAAAAGAATGGATAAGGAAAACATCATATATAAGCAATGGAATACTACTTGGCCACAAAAAAAAAGAATGAAATTCTGTCATTTGTATCAACTTGGATGAACCTGGAGGACATTACATTAAGTGAAGCAAGCCAGACACAGAAAGACAAATACCACATGATCTCACTTATATTTGGAATCTAAAAGCATTGATTTCATAGAAGCAGAGAGCAGAAAAGTGGTTACCAGAAGTGAGGGAGGTTAGAAAGGAGGAAAACGTGGGGATAATTTGGCCAATGGATACAATGTGACAGTTGGGTAGGAGTAGTAAAGCACTGGTGTTCCATTGCACAGTGGGGTGATTATAATTAACAATCACGTATTGCGTATTTCAAAATACAGTCACGCACCACATAAGAATATCATAGTCAATGAAAGACCACATATAGGACAGTGATCCTGTAAGATTATAATAGTGTATTTTTCTGTACCTTTATATTTAGATACACAGATGCTTACAATTTGTGTTACAATACCTATGGTATTCACTATAGTAACATGATGTACAGGTTTGTAGACTAAAAATAATAAGCTATACCATATAGCCTAGGTGTGTAGTAAGTTCTACCAAGCAGGTTTGTTAAGTACCCTCTATGGTGCACATACAATGACAAAATTGTCTAACAATGCATTTCTCAGAATGTATCTCCATTGTCAAGCAATGCATGACTGTAGCTAGAAGGGATTCTTAATGTTCCCACTGCAAATAAATGATAAATATTTGAGGTGATGGATTTGTTATTTTTTTCTCATACAAAGTATTTATATAATACCACAAAACTACCCAATAAATGTGTATGATATTATGTCGATTAAAAATAAAGTAAAAGTCTAAAAAAATAGCATTATCTACATTACAATTCCAACTAAATTTTATAGTAAAGTATTTCAGAATTTATTTGTATTATTTTTATTCTAAATTTTTAAATATTTAATTACACAAAATAATATGCTAGATAACAGGATACTCACTATCTTAAAAAATCAAGTTAATACTACACAAGCTTTGGATCAAATCTTTCTTTTTTGAAAGAACTAGTACATTATATATTGCTGAGATTCTTCATTTCTATGAATACTGCCCTTACCCCATTCTACTAGTAATAAATATCCTCCCTATGCCTATTTTATATTATCACATATACGGTATTAATACATATGTGTAAGCTGGGCACGGTGACTTACGCTTATAATCCCAGCAGTTTGGGAGGCCAAAGCAGGCAGGTTGCTTGAGCCCAGCAGTTTGAGACCAGGCTGGACATCATGTTGAAATCCCATCAATAAAAATAAAATAAATAAATAAATAAAAATTAGCCAAGCTTGCTTAAGCATATATTTACTTAAGAACATAGTACTATATACTTTTTAAATGGATGTTTCAAATGTTATACTGTATGCAGTCTTATACAACTTAGTGGCCATGTTTGTTGACTCAAATCCATGTTAATATCCCAATTAATGAGCATATACATTGTTTCAATTTTCACCATTTCAACACTGCAATGAATATCCCTACATCATGAGTTTTTAAATGTGTATTTTATTATTATTATTATACTTTATGTTCTAGGGTACATGTGCACAACGTGCAGGTTTGTTACATATATATACATGTGCCATGTTTGTGTGCTGCACCTGTTAACTCATCATTTACATTAGGTATATCTCCTAATGCTATCCCTTCCCCCTCCCCCCACCCCACGACAGGCCCCGGTGTGTGATGATTCCCTTCCTGTGTACTAGTGTTCTCATTGTTCAATTCCCACCTATGAGTGAGAACATGCGGTGTTTGGTTTTTTGTCCTTACGATAGTTTGCTGAGGATGATGGTTTCCAGCTTCATCCGTGTCCCTACAAAGGACATAAACTCACCATTTTTTATGGCTGCATAGTATTCCATGGTGTATATGGTCCACATTTTCTTTAATCTAGTCTATCATTGATAGATATTCGAGTTGGTTCCAAGTCTTTGCTATTGTGAATAGTGCTGCAATAAACATATGTGTGCATGTGTCTTTATAGCAGCATGATTTACAATCCTTTGGGTAAATAGCCAGTAATGGGATGACTGGGTCAAATTGCATTTCTAGTCCTAGATCCTTGACGAATCACCACACTGTCTTTCACAGTGGCTGAACTAGTTTACAGTCCTACCAACAGCGTAAAAGTACTCCTATTTCTCCACATCTTCTCCAGCACCTGTTGTTTCCTGATTTTTTAATGATTGCCACTCTAACTGGTGTGAGATGGTATCTCATGGTGGTTTTGATTTGCATTTCTCTGATGGCCAGTGATGATGAGAATTTTTTCATGTGTCTATTGGCTGCATAAATGTCTTCTTTTGAGAAGTGTCTGTTCATATCCCTCGCCCACTTTTTGATGGGGTTGTTTGGTTTTTTCTTGTAAATTTGTTCAAGTTTTTTATAGATTCTGGATATTAGCCCTTTGTCAGATGAGTAGACTGAAAAAATTTTTTGCCCATTCTGTAGGTTGCCTGTTCACTCTGATGGTAGTTTCTTTTGCTGTGCAGAAGCTCTTTCGTTTAATTAGATCCCATTTATCAATTTTGGCTTTTGTTGTCATTGCTTTTGGTGTTGTAGTCCTAAAGTGCTTGCCCATGACTATGTCCTGAATGGTATTGCCTAGGTTTTCTTATAGAATTTTTTATGGTTTTAGGTCTAACATTTAAGTTCCTAATCCATCTTGAATTAATTTTTTTATAAGGTGTAAGGAAGGGATCTAGTTTCAGCTTTCTACATATGGCTAGCCAGTTTTCCCAGCACCATTTATTAAACAGGGAATCCTTTCCCCATTTCTTGTTTTTGTCAGGTTTGTCAAAGATCAGATGATTGTAGATATGTGGTATTATATCTTAGGGCTCTGTTCTGTTCCATTGGTCTATATCTCTGTACCAGTACCATGCTGTTTTGGTTCCTGTAGCCTTAGTAGTATAGTTTGAAATCAGGTAGCATGATGTCTCCAGCTTTGTTCTTTGGGATTAGGATTGTCTTGGCACTGCGGGTTCTTTTTTGGTTCCATATGAACTTTAGCGTAGTTTTTTCCAGTTCTGTGAAGAAAGTCATTGGTAGCTTTATGGGGATGGCACTGAATCTATAAATTACCTTGGGCAGTATGGCCATTTTCATGATATTGATTGTTGCTATTCAGGAGCATGGAATGTTCTTCCATGTGCATGTTTAACCATCAGTCTCAATTCAGATGTACATAAAACAGGAAAGAGTTGCATTTTCTTGTAGTTACTCTCTGTACCAATATTCTGCTGAACTGCCTCTTCTAGTTTCTTCATAACATCTTGTATGAATTCTAAACATTTTCATTTTAGATAAACTTTTTATTTTAAAGCATTAATTGAAACCTCCATTTACATCTCACCTCCTCTCCTCCCTCAACCCAGGCTAGAGCTGGGACGTTGACTGCTAGGAGGAGAAAATGTAGGTGGCAAGGCCTGGCTCTGAGATACATCACCCTGCATTCTGTATTTCCAGAGTTTTGAGATAAGGAACATGAAAAAGTAAAGTCAAAGTGTTTTATTATGGTTGTTGTTATTTGTTTTGTTTCTAATTTAATCATTCATTTTTTTGGTTTATTTGCTCTCTCCATTGCTTGTTGCTGCTCTCTGGCTTATGCTGAGTGACCTTCAACTCTTCTGTGTGGCAGCCTGACAAATCTGAATGTTTTTGGGAAGGTTTGATGGTGTCCTTCAAGGAATCATCTTGTAATTTCTTGATTTGTATATTGTAGATCAAACTCAAGTCTTTTACCCATCTAACCTCCAGCCACAGCCAAGAAACATTACCCCTGGGAATTCTCTTACTCCTTGGGGCAGAAAACTCTAATGTGGGGGTATCTTAGGATAGTTCAGACACAACTCCCTATGTTTTCCTTTTGACTCACAAGAAACCTTATTCCTCACCAAAAGGAACGTGGGAGTGTAGCGGGCTCTACTCTCATTCTCTTTTTCTGACCTGCTTTGTCTCTCTTAATTTGCTTTCCCTCTGTTTCTCCCTTGCCTTATTTCTGCAAATTTGTAAATTTTTCTAACTTCTCCTATCCACAGGACTGAGGAACTAATCACCTAACTGTAGAATAAAGTGACTGCTTCCCTTTTTTAAAGTAGTTCACAATATGCTGAGTGCATGTTTAAGATATTTTCTTTGCTCTTCCCAAAATCACCATGCACAAGTTCCCTGGAAGGATCTCTCTCCTCCCTTTAACTCTATTTTCTGGAGACCTGGGCAAGAACATTGGAGAATGGAGTGATGTGGTGTGACAACTCAGGGTGAACACCATTGACTCACTCATGTCTTACCAATATCTCAAGTATTGATGATTGCCTTTAGAATGTGGGGTATTTAATACTTTTTAATTCGACATTCTATTACACAGAGAAGATGAATGCTGGATTGTAAGGTGTGCTTATTTTCAAAATTACACCATAATAGTAACAAATTGCTGTCTTACATGGCAATACCAATTTTTCAGTCCATCACCAGCATATACAAGTTTGCAACTCCCTGATCCTTTTAGCTAAACTTTGTATTAACAGATCTTTAACAATTCTCCAATCTTAAGAAAGTAAAATAGTATCTTGTTGTTTTGGTCTTCACAACCTTGCTTATTACTGACTTCAAGCATATTAACATATATTTCTTGACATTAAAAATTCTTCTTTCTAATGGCCTTTTTATGGACTTTGTTTTTCTTTTTTGTTTCTATTTACACTGGTCTGTAGAAAATCTTCATGTATTCTAAACATCAGTCTTTTATTTGTCCTATGTATTACGAATGCCTTTAGTATTTTATTACCTTATTTTATATTATTTTCAAATTTTAATGTAGTCAAATGTATCAATCTTTTGCTTCATAGTTTATGGTTTTATTTGTTACTTCAAGTCATACATGTTTTCTTATAAATCTGGTACAGTTCTCTGTTACTTTAGGTCTTTTTATGCCCTTCAGTAAATATTATTGCTTCCTCTATAAAACTTCTGCCTAGGCCTGATAGATTTATCCCTAGGAACATTATCATTTTTGGCTTTCATGGATGATATATTTTAATTTCATTGTCTAATTTATATTTGGAATACAGGAATGTTATTGATTTGGGAGTAGTAATCTTGCACCCAGAAACCTTCCTAACTCTTATTAATCCCAATATTTTATAGAATGTCTTGGAGTTTAGAAGCAGAGTATTGGCTCAACTGCAAATAATTACAACTGGTCCTTGAGTTCAGCCCTAATTACTTCTCTATCTTTTCTATTTTATTGCTGTGATATAATAACTTCATAGTAGTTATTTCGATAAAAATAATGAAATTTTTTTCATTATCACAGTAAAATTTGTTCTACTATTATAAAGTTTAATAGTGGTAATGGCAGTCATCCATTTCTCCTAACAGCAAGGAGAACTATCATGTCACAACTCAGAGCCATATTTTCTCTACGTGTTTGAAAAATTCCTTTCATAAAGTCAGGAAGGTTCATTGTTTCTAAGTTTTCAAAGAGTTATGATTATAATGATAATGATTATAAGGAAAAATTGGTACTAAATTTTGACTTTTCCCTGCATCTATATTAAGATAATATAGAGCTATCACCTTTAATTTGTTAATGTAGTGAATTATATTAATAGCTTTCTAATATTAAGCATACCTTGCATTTCTAGGATAAATTCTATTGGAATATAATATATTCTACTAGAATGTATTCTTTATATACATTAATAGATTATGTGCATTAGCATTTTATTTACTCACAAATTTAATTTTTTATGCTACTCTACCTTAATTTATCAAATTTTATTAAATTTATAAACTATTACCTGTTAAAACAATGTAGGTGATATTTTACAATTACTTAACATTTTGGAGGCTTATATAAACATACAACATTATATTTATTTAATTGTAATATATTTTAAAGGCCTTCTGTTTTTATTACATTAATTTGATAAAATTTGTCTTTTAATCTACATTGTTAAAAAGTAAACTGGGGCACAATAAATGTTAAAGAGTTTATTTGAGTAAATAGTGATTAATGAGTCACATGCCTCCAAATTTGAAGAGGTCTGAGTTCTCTATCAATGGAACATGAAGCGAAGGCTTTTTATAGGACAAACACGTAAGAAAAACGAAGAAAATATTTGATTAGTTATAGTTGTACAAGTAGCCTTATGTGATTTAACTTGATGTAAAAGTTCTAGTCATGTAAGTTAGTAGGCAGCTTCTAATTGGTTATCCATAGGTCATTTAATATAGGCATTTTAAATAAATAGTTCCATTTAAATTTTATTCATGTTTGCAAACAAGCAAGGTTAAAGTGATTTATGAGATCTAACTGCCTTTGTCTGCTCAGAGATTCCTTAGGCCTAGTCTCTTTAATTGACTTAAGCCACATTTTAAATTCATTGGCATAAAGTTATTCAAAATACCCCTTCACCATTTTTTATAGAGGACTCCATTTTCATGATTAATATTTGTTGTTTTTATCATCTTGTTTTCCTGTTCAATATGTCTACAAGTTTGTCCATATTCATTGTCTTTTTTCTATTCTACATTATTTCTTAGCTTGCATTTTTAATATTTTCTTCTATTTTCAATTATTTCTTTTTTCATATTTTATTATTTACGTATATTTTTACTTTCCTGAATTCTCATTAACTTTTAATCTTTATTTTTGCTGATCTATATTTGATGGCTATTCATCACCTCTAGTATCTACTTGTGTACAAGTTTTTAATATTATTTTTATCATTTAGTTCTAACATATTTTTCTAATTTTTATATTTCCCACAAATAAGCATTAGTTAAAATGTCTTACTAATTTCTACCTTTCTACTTAAAGAAAACGTGTATAGCTTACGTTGCTACAAATTATTCTTATTTAGACCTTATTTGTAATAGAAATGTTAGAGAAAGAAACCATCTTTCTTTGTTTCAAATATCTGAAACAAAGAAAACCTGAATTTATTGCTTGTTCAGCAAGAAAGAGTAGCATTTGCAAAGTGAGTCTCTCCAAATAATGCACACAGTGATCTTACATAGGATTGGAAGTAGGAAGAAGCTCAGGCATTAGTGGATTTTGAGAATCACATATTCTAAACCTGGATGGCTTTCAGTTGTAGAAACTTTGTTTCTGGAGTGTTTGCTGCTGACTGGGCTGCCAAGAGCATGGTATCTATCTCTGATTGGTTAAGATGGGTTTGAAACTATTTCTAGTAGTTATTTATTCATGGCCTGGGACTATGCCTAAGAAAGTCATTATTTTGGAGAACAGGAAATATTTTTTCTGTAGGGCACTATCTTGGTCTGTTCATATTATATTAAATAATCTTGGTAGTCATATTCATGCTGTATTTTAAGGTTTAACTGTAACAATACAAGAAGGTATTCTGGAATTTGGGAATTTGTAAAGATTGGAGAAATAGATAAGACACTTAAATCATATTAGGAGTAAACTAGATACAGTTTACTAAATAGTTAGGACACAGGCATAGAAATACTGATATGTTAGAGAGAGAGAGATATAGGCAAATTTATACCTATAGTGGTGTGTGTGTGTATATATATATATATATATATATACACACACACACACACACACCCAATTAAAACTTAATCATTTGTATGTTTAATTAACTTCTGAGTTTTCTAAAATATTGAAGAAATAACATGAAATGACTGTGGTGAATGAACATGTATTGATTGATTTGGCCCTAGGAAGACTATTTTCTCCCCTGGTTTACCAGTTAATGATGTATTTTCTTCAAACTGGTCTACTTTAATATGATGGCTTTGATCAACATGGATAATTTAGTATATCCAGGGATAATTTAGCAATCCAGTGAATTTTTAGTTTCTCTGAAATTGCTCAATAATTGGAATTCAAATGCTGTCTATGTTGTGGTAATAGCTCTTTACTTTATGTATGGTACAATCACCTAGTAAGTCCCACTTCCCAATACCAAGCCTGGGTTCCTGGAAAACTTAAGTAAGTCTTCGGGTTTTCAGGATCTGCTCCACCTATGGAGAGCAAGATGATAAAACAACTTTTCAAAAAAACAGGAAGAATTGAGGATCAATGACTCTTTTAATACTTCTTCCAATTCCAGAAACTTGGAAAAGGAAAAAGATGAATTGGTTTGTGTGAAAGAACATGATTCAGATTTATGACTCATTTGTTAAAGTAGTAAAATGACGGGCTTGAGACTGGGAACAGAATTTCTCTCAAGAAATATAAGAAGGAGACTATTAATTCATTGATGACAGATTATCTCACAAAAATCACACTCCAAAATTTTTACCTATTTTCATTGCCATTAGCAATGCACATCTATTCACTGTACCTTTGCAAACACTAGAAATGATATACAGCATTCTAATTTGTATGTGTATATACATATATATGTATATCTTAATCTGATTATCACTGTGACTTGATGAAACGAGACATAGAAAATAGAAAGACAATGTCTTAGTGAAAGAAAATGGAGTTTTAAGGAGTGAGGCAGAGTACCACTGAATATAAAGATGCTATAAACTTGTAAGGAAATTAATAATCCTCTAATCATACATACATGAGGAGAATATGATTAAAGCGGAAAGATGAGAGAGATAAGAGTAAGATTACCAAAAGCTTGTTCTTTAGAAAATCTGACAAAATGGGAAAATGTGTGATGTATTCTTAATATCAGTTAAAAACTGAAATAGTATGATAATTTGTGAAAATTCTAAATATCTCAAAGTCGTATTCTATTTAAGAAGAATACCTCATAATTTCTTCACTTTTTATTTTTACAATTTATTATCCTAAGGAAAAGTAGCTAAACGAACAAATGGAAAATTCTTATTATTCAATTTAAAAAAAAAAAAAACAACCTTTTTTGGTTAGTGAAGTGTAAGTAAAGACTTTGGAGAAAGTGAATATTTAACTTTTAGACTTTGATTAAGAATGACCAGAGACATTCACATATGCATCTGTGATTATAAGAAAACTACTAATAAACATCCTAAAGAAACCTAAGCTAGATTCCATAAGAAGCTTGTAGAGATCTGTTTCATCAGGAAGTATTCTCAATTTTTACACATTAGTTACTAGAAACATTGAAATTTTTAAAGCAATGTTTTCAAATTCTCCTTTATTATTGAAATGACTTAATAAACATAGTAAAATATTCAAACATTATAAAATTGAGTCTCTCATTTTTTTCAAACTGGAAAAATAAATCTCAGTGATTTTCTAGATTGTCAGATTCCACTCCAGAGTTTAACAAGTTTCCTGTGCTTTCTTATAAGAAAAAAAGGGTATGTGTTTATACATGTATATATATATACACACAAATAAATATTTGACACTTCATGTTTTCATGAATAGAAGTTCATCAAATGCATCATTAATTAGCTGTTTGTGGGCAATATGCACATGATTGTAAGTACTGACTCAGACCAATATGGTTATCTTGGATAGATATCCAAACTCTGCCACTTGCTAGCTATGCAGCCATCAGAAAATTACATTATTTCTTTGTTTCTGTTTCATTATGTGTAAAAATATAGACGATAATAATATCTCCTTCGGGGGCAGTCGTGAAGATGAAATTCATAAATTCATATGAAGTACTTAGAACCATGCCACATGGTTAAAAAAAATCAACAAAGTTTAGCTACTGTCATAATATTATTCTACTTCTTTCACTTACTAATTTAGTTTAGAGATATACTCCTATTTACACGTACACAAATTGATAGAGTTTGTCTCTGTGTCTCCACCCAAATCTCATGTTGAATTATAATCCCATAATTTCCACATGTCATGGGATGGACCTGGTGGGCAGTAATAGAATCATGAGAGAGAGAAAAAAGCTTTCCTGGGCCCAGTCCAGGACCCACCTGCTATTTGCAGCCTTGGGACTTGGTACCCTGAGTTCCAGCCACTCTAGCTCTGACTAAAACGGGTCAAGGTACAGCTCAGGCTTTTGTTTCAGAGGGTGCAAGCTCCAACCCTTGGCAGCTCCTATGTGGTGTTGGGCCACCGGGTGTGCAGAAGGCAAGAATTGAGGTTTAGGGACCTCTGCCTAGATTTCAGAGGATGTATGGAAACACCTGTACGTCCAGGGAGAGGTTTGCTGCAGGGGCAGGGCCCTCATGGAGAACCGCTGCTACAGCAGTACAAAAGGAAAATGTGGGGTCAAAGCTCCCACACAGCGTCCCAATTGGTGCACTTCCTAGTGGAGCTGTCAGAGGAGGACCACCATCCTCCAGACCCCAGAATGGTGGATCCACCAATAGCTTGTACTGTGCACCAGGAAAGGCCACAGACACTCAATATCAGCCTGTGAAAGCAGCCAGGAGTGGGGCTATACCCTGCAAAGCCACAAGAGCAGAGCTGCCGAAAACCATGTGAGTCTACCTCTTGCATCAGTGTAACCTGGATCTGAGACGTGGAGTCAAAGGAGATCATTTTGGAACTTTAAGGTTTGGTGACTGCCCTGTTGGATTTTGGACTGGCATGGGGCCTGTAGTCCCTTTGTTTTGGCTAATTTCTCCCATTTGTAGTGGGTTTATTTATCCAATGCCTGTACCCTCATTGTATCCAGGAAGTAACTAATATGATTTCAATTTTACAGGCTCATAGGCAGAAGGGACTTGCCTTGTCTCAGATGCGAGTTTGGATTTGAACTTTTGGGTTAATGTTGGAATGAGCTAAGATTTTGGGGGACTGTTGGAAAGCATGATTGTGTTTTGAAATGTGAGGACCTGAGATTTGGCAGGGGCTGGGGTGGAATGATGTGGTTTGGCTCTGTGTTCCCTCTCAAATCTCATCTTGAATTATAATTCCATAATCCCCAGGTATCATGGGAGGGACCTGGTGAGAGGGAACTGAATCATGGGTGATTCCCCTATGCTGTTTTCGTGATAGTGAGTGAGTTCTCATGAGATCAGATGGTTTTATAATGTGCTTTTCCCCACTTCACTTGGCACTTCTTCCTGCCACCATTGAAGAAGGACATGTTTGCTTCCTCTTGTGCCATGAATGTAAGTTTCCTGAGGCCTCCCAAGCTATGTGGAACTGCGAGTAAATTAAACCTATTTTCTTTATAAATTACCCAGTCTTGGGTTTGTCCTTGTAGCAGCATGAACATGGACTAATACACAGATCAATATTATTCTTTCTAATAGCTGCATAGTATTTTTTCACTCCTACGTTGATGGACAGTATAATGACCAATACTGCAGTAACATCCCAATTTCTTCTTAATATGAAGGTGCAAATATGTACTTAGGATATATTTTTAAAGGTTAAATTACTAGTTCAAATAATAAAAAAGTGCCATTTATTGAATAATAGCCTGACAACAGATACATAGGAACAAAAATCGACACAAATTATACCATATTTTTAAAGATCTATCAGTGAAAGACATGTAGAAAGCACTAAACATAAAAAAGGACATTTATAATTATGTTTGAGGCACAGATCTCAAAAGAATAATCCTAAGGTCAGGGCTAACAAGTAAAAATAATATTAGAAAATAATACCTAATCTCTATGTTTACTTCTTTTTTTTTTTTTTTTTTTTCAGGGACGCAGTCTTCAGCTAAAAGATCTAAAAACCTAAAGTTCATTATAAGTAAAAATACTATTTGTACTTTTCCAGATTATTTAGAAACTTATAAATAAGGACATCCAATTAAAATTGATAGCTATTGCAAGGTGAAAAATTGCCTAAATCTGGGATTGAAGGACCAGGTGAAAGTTTTTAATGAGTCCTACTTATTTACTGGATGACTTTTTCCAAGCAAATTTTCTAAGATTATCTCCATGTTCATACAACAAAATTTGAAGGAGAAAAGAAGAAAATGTCCTATTGCAAAGGATTATTTTGAGAATCAAAGAGTATACCTTTTATAAATAATAGTCATTACTACTAACAAACTTTAAGCATAAGATAACTGTAAAAATAATGGCCTTCAACAGTAATCCTAATTTCTTTAAAAGCAGAAGAAATTGAGATTAATGTACCACCCTCAGAGATGTATGAAACACATCTTCAAATGAAAGATAATGGAAGTTTTAGAAAGATAAATCTTGATAAATGGGAACCAACATGAATTCACCAAAACAAGTCATAAGATACTAGCCTCATTTCCTCTATTAAAATAAACAGTAGAATAAGGAGTCAAGATGTATAGTAAATGTAGCAACTCTAAAACTCAGGAAATAATTTCAAACAATCTTGCAAATTATTCTTGTAGAGAAGATGAAAAGCTTAACCTATTTACTAGGTGTGGTCAGGAATATATACACGAAAGTCACCTCACCAATGGCAAAAGCTAATTACTGTTACAGAGCATTGCTATTATTTCTTGCTATCAAAAGATTTATCTGTCAGTTATTTGAATGCAGAGAACACATATGTACCAAAGGATAAATTAATATAAAAGCTTAAATATATAGGAGGCAACTTTCTTGAAAAATAGAATGAGGAGCCACAAAATTCTCACATGTAGAACAGAAGACCAAATCAATAAAAAGGAAGTGTATGGTCATCACAATACTAAAACATTAACTACACAAGCGTGAAAAGACTTAATTAGAAATGCTAAATATCAGAAAACATATAAGTAAAATATGTTATATGGCTGTCAAAAATGCCGACAAGCTTATGACTACAATATCATAAAAATGTACCATAAGGATTGGGTGAAATTATAGTACCTTTCAACCTCAAGTTGCTAAAACCACAGGTGGAATTTTTTTTGCTCATGATAATGAACGGCATTTTCAGAAATACTTTGATAAACCCGAGAACATGCAAATGGAAAAGGACAGAGGGGCACCTCACTAAATCAGTGGCACCACTAAAGGTGGAGCCCACTTTAGTGGAACACTTCAAAAGTATATATAAGAACTACTTAAGTGAGAGGGAAATTTATAAAATAAAAAAGTGAAAGATCAGTATTTGTTTTATTTACTTCTTAGGAGAGCGACAGGTGAAAACAATACTTACATATATTCTATTTAACTTACTGGAGAATAAGAACCTATGGGTAAAATTTACAAGATGTTTGAAATTACCAAAGATAATATGGAAAGCTCATGAAATAATTAGAACCATTCATATATGGAAAGGGCTGCCTTTGACTGGTGAGATCTTTGTCACTGGAATCATTAATAAAGAGGTGGGAAAGCCACTTACAGAAAATGTTATAGAAGTAAATCCCAGAAGGGTGTGAACTCTGTTTTTAAGATTCTATAACTGTTTACCAACTTATTTCTTCTTTCTGTCTTCTTCCTTTGTCTGGTTTTAATTTTCTTTCTCACTTGGCTCTCTTTTTCCATTCTTCGTGTACTATATTGCAATAGACTTGAGACATATCATGCCAGTCTCATCTATTATGTTTATTTTCCCTCAGCCCTTTTCTATTACTCTCTGTTAAGTCTTCATAAGGATTTATGCATTTGGCTTAACCTTGCTGCCTATGGGCATATGCTTGTTTCCTCCATCGATCTGTTGTTTTATTGCTAATAAACCATTTTTCAAAGATGCCAGACTCAACATACTTTTATGTTGTTTTATAACAGTACTAGTGGTTATTCTGAGTACAATTCAATAGCTTCTTTTAAAGTTAAAATTTATGACCCTTATTTTGTCCCACTGCAAAAAGTACCTATTATGAGATCATTGTGATAATATGAGTATGTATTTCTCTGTACTTCATTTAGTTGATAACCCATTATCTGATTAAGATGATAGGATAGAAATTTCTACAATACATAGTGTACATATTAATGTAACATTCCTACATATTTTTAAAAGTATATTTCCTAGTTATAAGATAATATACTCATTACAGAAAATTATCCCAAATATATGCTGCCTGCAAGACTCACTTTAGCTTTGCATAGACTGAAAGTGAAGGAATGGAAAATGGTATTTCAAATGAAAACCAAAAAAAGGCAATGATGTCTATACTTACGTTAGACAAAATAGACTACTTCAAAACTGGAGACACAGAAGGTCATTATGTAATGTTAAAGGGGTCAATTTACCAAAAGGATATAACAATTATAAATATGTCTATGCATCCAATATTGAGTCACCTAAATATATAAAGCAAATATGAACAGAAATGAAGAGAGAAATATCAATGCAATAATAGTAGGGGATTTTAATACCCTACTTTCAATAATAGATAGATCGTTGAGACAGAAAATCATTAAGGAAATATTTAACTTGAAATACACTTTAGACCAAATGAATTTAACAGGCATATACAGAATGTTTCTTTCAATAGTAGCAGCAGAACATACATTCCTCTCAAGCATTCAGGAAACATTCTCCAGAATAGATTATATATTAGGCCATAAGACAATCCTACATGAATTTAGGAAAATCAAAATTATGTCAAGTGTCTCTTTTGACCACAATGGCATTAAGCTAAAAATCAATAACGTAAGGAAAACTTACAAATATATGGAAAATTAAACAACCTACACCTGAACAACCAATGGATCAAACAGTAAAAACAAGTCAAAAACTGTACTGAGACAGGTAGAAATGGAAACACAATATACCAAAGTTCATGTGTTGTAGCAAAAGCAGTTCCAAGAGGGAACTGCATAGCAATAAGCATCTCTGTGACAAAAAAGAAAATTCTTAAGTAAGCAATTTCACTTTACACTTCAATGAACTTGAAAAAGAATAGCAAACTTAGCCCAAAGGTAGTAAAAAAAAAAAAGGAAATAATAATGATTAGAGCAGAAATAAATAAAATAGAGACAATAGACAGCAAGAGAAATAAACTAAGAGTTTTTAAGATGAACAAAACTGACAAAATTTTAACTAGATTAAAATGATACAAGACTGAAATAATCAAAATCAGAAGTGAAATAGAAGAAATTACAACTGATACCACAGAAATACAAAGGGTTATAGGGGACTACTATGAATAATTATAAACCAACAGATTGGACAATTTAGAATAAATGCATAAATTCCTAGACACAGACAACCTACCAAAACTGAACCATGAAGAAATAAAAAATCTGAATAGACCAATAATAAGCAAGGAGATTGAATTTGTAATAAAAACAATATCTCCCACCAAAGTAAAGTCCAGTATCTGATGGCTTCACTGATAAATTCTATCAAACATTAAACATTTAATACCAAATTTTCTCAAACTCTTTCAAGAAATTAAAGCAAAGCAAATGCTTCCAAACTCATTTTAAAAGCCGTATTAACTTTATACCAAAGTTAGACAAGGACATTACAAGAAAAGAAACTGACAGGCTAATTTTCCCAATGAACATTGATGCAAAAACCTTCAACAAGATATTAGCAAATCAAATTCAACAGCACGTTAGAAAGATCATACAGTGGGATTTATTCCTACAATGCAAAGATGGTTCAACATGTAAAAATCAATAAATGTGATATACTACATTAACAGAATAAAACATAAAAATCATATCTCAATAGAGGCAGAAAATCATTTAACAATATTCAATGTCATTTCATGATTAAAAAAACTGTCAACAAATTATAGAAGTCAACTAAGTTATTAAGCTATACCTTAACATAATAAAAGACATATATGAAAAGTCCACAGCTAACTTCATATGCAGTGGTGAAAAGCTGAACTCTTTTCCTCTAAGATCATGAGAAAGAAAGGAATGCCCACTGTCACCACTTTTACTCAGTATAGTATTGTAAATCCTAGCCATCGAAATTAGGTATGAGAAAAAAAAAAAAAAAAAAAGTCATCCAAATCAGAAAGGTTGAAGTTAAACTATGTTTCCAGGTAACATGATCTTATGTATATAAAACCTTAAATACTCCACCAAAAACTGTTAAAACCATTTAAAAAATTCAGTAAATTTGCAGGATACAAAATCAAACTACAAAAGTCAATTCATTAATTTTACAAAAATCAATTGCTTTTCTATGCACTAAAAAGCAAAAAATTAAGATATATATAATAACATATATATATATATGAGATATATACTAGAGATAGGTCTAGCACTGTTGACCAGGCTGGGGCACAGAGGCACAATCATAGCTCACTGCAGCCTCCATCTCCTGGGCTCAAGAGATCCTCCCGCCTACCCTTCCAAACAGCTGGGATTACAGGCATGGGCAACCATACCCTGCTAATTTAAAAAATACATATTTTTTTGAGATGGAGTCTTACTACATTACTCTGACTGGTCTCAAACTCCTGGCCTGAAGCAATCCTCCAGTCTCAGCCTCCCTACTAGGCAGAATTACAGAAACAAGCCATCATGTGCAGCTCTACAATAGCATTTTAAAAACTGAGGTACTTAGGAATAAGTTTGACCAATGAGGTGAAAGATCTGTACACTGAAAACTAGAAAACAGTGGTGAAAGAAATTAAGGAAGACACAAATAAATAGAAAAATATGATTGCTAAACTGCACTTCAGCCTGAGTGTGTACACGTGAGAGCAAAACCCTGACATAACAAAAGAGAAAACTATCCCATTCATGGATTGGAAGAATTAATATTGTCAAAATAGCAATACTAACCAAAGTAATCTACAAATTTGTTGCAATCCCCATCAAAATCCCAATGGAAATTTTCAAGAAATAGAAAAAAATTCTAAACTGTATATGGAACTATAAAAGACTCCAAATAGCTGAAGCAATCTTAAGAAGAACAAACAAAGCTGAAAGCATTACGTGTACTGATTTAAAATTATATTACAAAGCTACAGCAATCAAACATTATGACATTGGCATAAAAACACATAGACCAATAGAATAGGATACAAAGTCTTAAGATAAACCTACACATTTAGAGTCAAATAATTCTCAAGAAAGTCACCAAGAATACACAATGGGTAAAGGATTTTTTTAAAGGTTTTGGAAAAAATGGATGTCCATACTAAAAAAAAAAAAAAAGAAAAAAGAAAAAAAAGGATAAACTAGATATTTATCTCACACCATATCAAAAAAAAAAAAAGGCAACTTAAAATGAATTAAAGAATTAAAGGTTTAAACGTAAGACCTGAAACTATAAAACTTCTAGAAGAAAGCATAGAAGAAAATCTCCATGACATAAATCTTGGAAGTGATTTCATGGATATGTCACCAAAAGCCCAGTGAAAAACAAAAAATAAACAACTGAGACTACATCAAACTAAAAAATTTCTGCACAGCAAAGGAAACAAGTAATAAAATGAAAAGGCAACCCACAGAATGGAAAATATTTCCCAACTATATAACTGGCAAGGAAATAATATCCAAAATAAATAAGAAATTCATACAACTCGAGAGCCAAAAAGCAAATAACTTGATTTTAAAAAGGGCAAAAGACCTGAACAGACATTTTTCCAAAGAAGACATACAAATGACCAACAGAGACATGAAAGGCTCCTCAATATCACTAATAATCAGAAAAACACAATTAAAACCACAATGAGGTATCACCTCATACCTGTGAGGATGGCTATTATGAAAAAGATGAAAAATAACAAGTGTTGACAAGCATGTGGAGAAAAGAGAACTGGGCGCTGTTGGTGGGTATATAAATCGATAGAGCCATTATAGAAAAGGGTATGGAGTTTTCTCAAAAAATTAAAAATAGAACCACCATATGACCCAGCAATTCCACTTTATGGGTATTTACCCAAAGGAAATGAAATCAGTATATTGAAGAGATAACTGCACTTCCATGTTCATTGCAGCACTATTCACCATTGCTGAGATACAGAAATAACCAAAGTGTCCAGTGATGGATGAACGGATATAGAAAAATGCAATGGAATATCATTCAGCCTTTAAAAGAAGGAAATTTTGCCACTTGTGAACACATGAGTGAATTTGGAGGACATTACACTAACTGAAATAAGCAAACTTAGGCATTTCTTCTGCCTAGCAGACTCCCCACTTTTCTGTTGCTTCCTTTAAAGGTTCCTTATAGGCATTCGCCCATAAGCTTAAAGTGACCTACATCCTATTCCGCAATGCATACTGCTAGTTGCCACATGTCTTCTCTCTTCTACGTGATTCCTGACCTCCCTCTGTGGCCTCTGGGCATGCCTTGTATCTCCCAGGATCTGTAAGTAGTAAACACTCTTGAGCTTTCACATTGTGGTTGTGTCACTAAAGCTACAATCTGAACCCTGAATGCAAGGCCACGTGGAAAAATCCTTACAGGTGAATCCTCTGTGGCAGCTCTTCTATCTGGCCTCTGTTGGCTGCTGAGAACAGTAGCTACCAGCTAAGTTATCATCTACCAAGGAAGGCTTAGGGCAAATCATTTATTTGAAGACAAATATGTACTATGAGAGTATACAGTTCTGTGCTTCAGGTGTGAAATTTAATGCTGCAAAATGTGTAAGTTTGTTTTCCTAAAAAGAGTGGAAGTCTTGCTTACATAAGATATTTCCATTCATGAGTTTATTACCTGCTCTCTTTGCTTTTGATGTCAAATAATTACATAAGTTTGAATTCAACAATCCCCAATTTAAAATATAATTATAAAGCTATCTGAATAGTATTTTGAAATTCAATTGGACTGTACAAGAATAGATATGCAGGAATTATTTTAAATGACTATTACGAGATTTCTGAGGCCCTCTCACATGAAGGTTCTATCTTGAACCAGCAAATTTAGCCCAGCCATCCCCTAAACTTCATGTGTACTATATTTATAACAGCCTCAGATTAACAGCTTTCCATTACTTTTACTATATTGACTACCTCCCTAAGAAAGATAACAGAAATTGACTTTTAAATTAGACTCAGAAGAACCAGGGATCTTATCCAGTAATTCCAAGTATTTCAAGTATAATCATGAGGCATGGGCAAAGCAGAGAGAGATGCAGGATTGCCAGTGATGCACTCTCAGGTTTTTCTTTCCACATTAGGATGCTCTCTGACTCAGAAGTAGCATATTAGTTTTCTAAGTAACATATATAGCCATATTGCTTACATAAAAGGAAGCTATTTTGGTCTTGAAACATCTCTCTCCAATACTTTGAGATTTATATAAAATATTTCACAAAGCTATGTCCCATAAGTACAGATTCCAGGACTGTATAGCATAAGTAAAACTTGATAGAACAAGTACATCTTGGTAAAAGAAATTCATAGATACATGTTCTCTCACAAGAAAATTACATTTGTGTGTCAAGAGGTCTATCAATAGCATGTTTTCAAGGATAATTGACCAGTGAGAATTTTTTTTATCCCTGTGTGTGCTAGTAAAGGGAAAACATGCATAACTTCCCTGCTGCTAACCCTCTTCTGCCCACTAGGGTCTAGGTTCGAATCACCAATCACTATTACTTCAGTGATTATTTATAGAATACTTACCCTGCACCATTTTTCTACATGACTGTGATATAAGTATAAAGAAGGTGAATGATATGGTTTGACTGTGTCCCCATCTAACATCTCATCTTGAATTGTAATCCTTATAATCCCCACATGTCAAGGGTGGGACCAGGTGAAGGTCATTGGAAAATGGTGGCAGTTTCCCCTATGCTGTTCTTGTGATAATGAGTGAGCCTCAGGAGATCTGATGATTTTATGAGTGTCTGGCATTTCCCTTGCTTGCACTCACTCTGTCCTGCCACCCTATGAAGAAGGTGCTTGCTTCTCCTTTGCTTTCCACCATAACTAGGTTTCCTGAGGCCTTCCCAGCAATGTGAAACTGTGAGTTAATTAAGGCTCTTTCCTTTATAAAATACCCAGTCTTGAGTATTTCTTCACAGCAGTGTGAGAACGGACTAACACAGTGAGTAAGGCTTTTCTCTTTTGGGCTTATATCTAAGAGAAAGAGACATACAATAAGAAAATAATTGCAAATTGCAACTTATGGTATATGCTATAAATGTGCAATAATAGCGAACTATGGAACATTCTATCAATAAAATAAAATATAATGATTTTTGAGACACAGGGTGGAATGAATGCCTCACTAAGGAGTTGACTTAATACTTCAACGTTTGTTTACATAATTCATGCATATATTGGAGCCCTGCCTTTAAAATTCAAATAAACCAGTAGCTTTTATCCAAACAAAGCTTGCTTCTATTTATAAGTACCCTAGCCACTGACCATCATCCTTCTTCCAATATTTTATGGCAAAAATCACTGAACTGCAAGTCCAACTTATCAAGAATTGTCTAATATCTCCACTTCTACTGAATCCCAAACTACAGGCTAAGCTCTTCAGGTGAAACTGGAGTTCTTAAAGCCCTTTTACATATCACACACTGAACTTATGCCCACTCATCTTGGGGAAAATAGCCACAGCAGGCTCCCAGTTTTCTCCTCCACATTTATTAAACTGTTCAAAGTTATTAAGGTCACAATTATAATTATTTGAAATTGAAGTTCTATTATCTTGAATTATAGCAAATAAATATATCAATTAGTCTATCAAATGTTTATAAATCCTTAGAAACAGTGAAGTAAAATATAATACTTAATAATTATCTAAGGTGATCACAACAATCCTAAAGACAGCAGCAGAGCCAGTTTGTATTAAAAGTTCACTTTTCTCACTTAAAGTTGAGCAACTCCAACACTGGTGAACCATTTTCAGTCTTTAAGGTAGGCTTAAATGTCTTTTTGTAAATGCTCATTCCTCTAGCCGTAAGTCATAGGAAATACCACAGTTTGAGAGAAAATATTGCTAAACTAATCAGTTCAATTTTAAGTACAAAACAATTAAAAGAAAAGTATAGATGGAGAGTCAAACTTTCTCTTTCAGTCACATTACATAGACTTCATTTTGAAATAACATTGACTCTAACTTCCCAATATATCACAATTCCATTAATTTCTTACTACCTCCTCCACTATTTCCACACATCTATTCACCATCACCTAGCATCTAACTTTGATCATCTACTGGACTCCTTTTAACCACATTTAGTTCCTTATACTCAACTTCTCATGCAGCTGATGTTTTACTCTTTCATAAAAACTGTTTTATTAAAAAAATTCTAGGCCAAGCATGGTGTTTCATGCCTGTAATCCCAGCATTTTGGGAGGCCAAGGTGGGTGGATCACCTGAGGTCAGGAGTTTGAGACCAGCCTGGTCAACATAGTGAAACCCCATCTCTACCAAAAATACAAAAACTCAGCAGGATGTGGTGGCACAAGCCAAGCCTGTGGTTCTAGCTACCCAGGAGGCTGAGGTGGAAGAATCGCTTGAGCCTGGGAGGCAGAGGTTTCAGTGAGCCAAGATCATGCCACTCTACTCCAGTCTGGGCAATAGAGAGAGACCCTATCTCAAAAAAAGAAAGAAAGAAAGAGAAAGAAAGAGAAAGAAAGAAAGAAAGAAAGAAAGAAAGAAAGAAAGAAAGAAAGAAAGAAAGAAAGAAAGAAAGAAA
>NW_012103898.1:1472986-1548917 GCF_000951045.1 Mandrillus leucophaeus
AGAGAGAAAGGAAGGAAGGAAGGAAGGAAGGAAGGAAGGAAGGAAGGAAGGAAGGAAGGAAGGAAGGAAGGAAGGAAGGAAGGGAAGGAAAGGAAAGGAAAAGAAGGAAGGAAAGGAAGGAAAGGAAGGAAAGGAGAAAGGGAGAAAGAGAGAAAGAGAGAGAGAGAGAAAGAGAGAGAGGGAGGGAAGGAGGGAGGAAGGAAGGAAGGAAGGAAGGAAGGAAGGAAGGAAGGAAAAGAAAAGAAAAGAAAAGAAAAGAAAAGAGAAGGAAAGGAAAGGAAAAGAAAAGAAAAGAAAAGAAAAGAAAAGAAAAGATTTCAACTATATACAAACAACCAAAAATGGTATAATGAAAACCAAGTATTCATCAGTCAGCTTCAATAATTATCAATATTCTGTCATTCCCATCTAATCCTTAATCCTTACCTGATAATTATAATAATGAAAACAAGATTTATTATTGTTTCATTTTACAGTTTATTTTATGGAGGTAAAGATTGTGTATCTTTGCTATTACAAAAGCTGGAACTTGACCTTAAACTATTCTCTTCCTATTGCCTTGTCATTGAAAGATGATGCAATGAGGCTTCTGTTTTCAAAATTATCCACATGGAAAGCAAATCTATATGACATATTCCAGGGCACACATCACATTTTCAGCTTCTCTTAACAGTTTTCATACTGCATCACTCAGGTTCCATACAGCACAGAGGCCACCATTCTGAAGTAAAATGAGTGATATGTCAGTTGCCTCTTTTTCCAGAGGTAACTCCAAACTTTACGAATAATTCTCTTAAGGGCTCTCTTAATACTCTGAGGAATTTCTCACCTTTTGCCCAACAAAGATGAGAAATGCAATGCCCTCTATACTTCATGCATAGAACAGACAAAAAAGACAACAGTTCTCAAAGTGTACATCATTCCTTCAGAAAGCTACCATTGCTTCACATAGTTTAGAAGTGTTGCTTTTTAGTACCCAAATTTAAACTTTATAGAATGTTCCATCCCTACAAAAAATTGACTAATAAATCATGTACTTATACTTCACATAATTCACAAAGACCAGTCTACAATATATTGTATTTACTTAAGATGAGGAATATTTGAGAGTATGTTCTAGTTAAGATTTGCCAGTTCCTTTAAAAAAAAAAAAAGAAGAAAATTGTTTTATCTTTGTTGAAGGAGAAAGGAAGCTGGGGAAGTGAAGGAGCCAGCACTAATAGGATAAAATTAAAGAAAAAGAAATACAGTCTATTACAGGAGAAATAATGCACTGACTGTGAAATCTATCATGTTGTTGAGTAAGTCCCTGTGGACATAATGGGAACAGTATCTTCTAGATAATTAATGGTAGTGTGATCTTGCTGATAGGCCATATAAATGGGAATCATGAAAAAAGTTCTACTTTCAATTTTATTACCTCTTTAGGACCCCACAGGAAAAAAAAAAGACTTGAAACATTCATCTGAGTAACACAGTACACTTGCCTTAGTATATTTATTTATCCCTGGTTACCCTTTGCAAACATGAAGAAATACTTCTGGATCTTACTTCTCAAACCTAGGACACAGCGAATATATTTTTCTTCTTTGCCATTTCTGCAAAGTTTTAACTTTTACCATGCTGGATTTAGCCAAGGGGGGTAAAATTAAATACAAATAAGTCAACATTTTAAAATTCTATAGTATAAGTAATATTAATATTTGCCTAACCTAATACATGACATATGTCACCCATCATTAATCAGCCTCTTTGTCATCTGAAATACTGTTAGATTATCTTCTCACATATTTAAGAAATAATTATTTTTATTTGTACATTAGTCAATGACAACAGTACTGAAATCACAGTGACTTAACAAAATGAAGGTCTACTGCTTCCTAAATACAGTATGGTGCACATGAGCGGTAAATGAGAAGGAATGATTTGCTTTATTGTAGTTATTCAGGACCCAGACTGTTAATCTTTTGATACCATTATGTATAGAAGAAAATAAAGTCAATAAAAATGTGGAAGGTTATTTTTCCTAATGACCTGTAAGTGGCATACCTTTCTTCTGTCCACATTCCATTGACTTGAACCATTACCATAGGCTGACATACATAGAATTGGACTAAGAGATGTATTACCAAAAATGCACACACAAAATTATAAAAGAATTTTTAAGGAGAAATTCTCCCACTAGTAAGAAATTACACTAATGGCAAAGGAAAACAAACATTTTATTAATAAAACATAATTCCTCAATTTGCAGTTTTGGAGCCCATTTCTCTACTTTACAAATAAAATGGATTAAATTTAATTCAATGCACACAGTAAATAAGAACTTGAACTTCTAGTGATATTTTTAACTTAAAATCACAAAATATGGAGATTATGCTTTTATTAAAATATTCTAATAGTTACTGAATGCCTTAAATCAGTCAATAAAAAGAGGACCCAAAACCAAGATTCAAGATTTTAAGAATCTAGCATGTAAGACCAAATGTTAGATCTTACATTTTAACAACATGGTAAGTGCCCTATTAGAAATCGAAACAAGTGCTATGGAAACCTAGAAGATGTGTTAATTCTGCCAAGGGTGGCCGTGTTACCTGGGAGTGCACAGGTATGTCTTTACTTGGAAATGACACAATGGCCTGGCCTTTAAATATGAGTAAGATTTCACCAGAATATAAAGATAGAAAAGACATTCTGGATGAGAAAAGAAATAATTTGAAACTGTGCTGTCTCATGTCCAGTTAGGTGTAGAAATTTTGAGTATATTTGTGGATCTATAAATAATTTTCAATGTATTATTACCATTCTTTCCAATCTTGATGGTGTGAGTACATGATTTCTGACCTATGGGACCTAGGGTGTCTGCCTAGAAGTATGAATATTAAACTATAAAGGTAGAGAGGAAAAATGAGATAATATTGAGTTTATAATATTCAAAAATATATTTTCTAGAAAGAAAATAATCTCTAGATTCCAGCATTTGTCTTGAAAAATAATTGTCTAAGTTATTTTTCATATCATGATGGACTCATCAGGTGACCCCCATAATTCCCACCTCCCACCATTCTGCCCTGTGTGAGCGCCTCTCCTTGAGTGTAATAGGACTTGTGACTTACTTCTAGAAAACAGAATGTAACAGAATGTGGTGAACACAGTGAGATGTATGCATTTAGTTGTATATAATTATGTAATTACATTGCAAAGATTATAGCACCACACTTGCTGGAGTCTCTCTCTTTTATTGGCTTTTAGGAAGCAAGCAACCATATTGGAAATCTACCTCAAAAGAAACTGGGGGTGACCGCTAGGAGTTGAAGGCACTCTCTAGTTCACAGTAAAACACTAAAGCCCCGAGTTGTACATATGAAATCAACTGAGTTGTGCTAACAACCTGAGTGAGTTTTGGAGTGGATCCTTCCCCAGCCAAACCTCAGATGAGACTATAGCTTCAGCTGACACTGTGGTTACAGCAATTCAGAGAATCCGGGGAAGCTGTGCCTGAAATATTGACCCAAAGAAGCTATGAGGTAATAAATATGTGTTGTTTTAAGCTGCTAAATTTGTGATAATAGTATTATGCTGCAATATGTAACCAATACACATATCTAAGATACACAGAATTTTGCATAAGTTAGGACCAAATACTCTGAGCAAGGGAGGAAACTGGCCCGATTCTCAGCCCTGAAAGAATATAGGAAGGAAAAATAGCAAGAGATTGGAAAATGAAATAGTCATGCTTATGTGTCTGACTTATACCTTCAGCCAAAAAAAGGGGCTGTACCTTATGTAAATAGGGTATAACTTAGACCACAAGACTTTACTTTCCTATTTAATATTCCGTAAAGACATCACAGTTTAGCTTCTTTCTGCACTGGCCTAGGACAGGACCACATTAAGTTGATGGAACAATAAAACTAGGCAGGGGAAGACTTTGAAATTAAACATTCCTCAGGGGTGCTCATTTAGCCAGGAGGTATAAGCCTTAATCTGAGAGCCAGAAAGCCTGCCATAGAATCTACCAAGGCACAGCAAGTGGACCTCACAGAAGACGCTGGGGTGGACAGCCAGGACAGATAGCTACATGAAGGATGTCACAGTCTCAAATGCCTACAACCAGCTAGAGTGGAGATGAGGTTGGAACAAATAAAGGTAATTACTGATTTCTTATCAAGCCAAGAGATCTTACACTCTGATCTTCTGAGCTTTTCTCACCACTACCTTCAGAGGCAATTGCACACAGGACAATCAGCAATTGGGGGTGGGGAAAGGAACATTGCTCAGGAGACCTGAATACATTCTTCAAGATCCTAAGTCAATTCCTTTACAAATCCCATAAACGCCTCACTGCTGCCTTCATGTATTCTTTGGCATCTTAGAGAGAAAAGCAAATAAGACGAAGAGATAACCAAAGGAAATACTCTTCCAGGATAATCTGAACAGCAGTGATACCTAAATTGGCTTAAATTATAAACCAGAACTAATAGTATTAAAAATAATTTTCAAGGAAAAAGATGATCAACAGACACCAATATGACAAACATGTTGGAATTACTCAAAGCAAAGACTTTAAAATAGCTACTGGAAACACCTTCCAAGATGTAAAAGTGAATAATATTGAAATGAATGGTTTAAAAAGAAGGCATGTAAATCTCCTTTACCATAACTTGAAGAAAATACTTAGCAATTAAGTTAACAAAATTCTTGCATAATCTTCTGAAACTAGAAAACGCTGATAAAGACATTTTTAAAACCTATATACTTGGAAAGATACTCCATTTTCATGAATTTCAAGACTCAGCATAATAAAGGCATCATTTCAGTACCAATTAGTTAATAGACTTAATGCAATTTCATTCAAAATCCAACAGGGATTCTTTTGTAGATATACACAAGTAGATTCTAAACTGTATATGAAAAGGCAATGAAACTAAACATAGGATACAATTCTGAGGAAAAAAAAAGAATAAAACTAGAAGACTCTCAGTAAACAATTTCAACACTTAAAGCTAATCAAGACAGAATGGTACTGATAAAGTGAATGACATATAGATCATGGAAACTGAAGAGAGAGCAGAAATTATCTCACGAACTACAGACTGGAAGAAAATATTTGTAAATCATATGTATGACTAAGATCTTGTATCCAGAATACATGAAGAACCCCCAAAACTCTACAGTAAGAAAACAAACAACCCTCTCCCAAAAATGGGCGAACAGACACTTCACCAAAGACATAACAATGGCAAATAAGTACATGAAAAGATTCTCAACGTCATTAGCTATCACATCCATAAATGTAAACTAAAACCACAATTACATAGTACTCTGCACCGATTAGAATGGCTAATATTTTTTAAAAATTGCTAGACAAAATATAAAACAACTGGCATATCGATTCATCGCTGATCCAATACGAAATGCTGTAACACAACGAATATAGGGTAGAAGTTTCTCATTCAGGTAAACATACATTTGCCATTTGACCTAGTCATTCCACTCCTAGGACTACTTCCGTATAAGTACAATATACTAAATGATTGTACTAGTGTAGCTTCATTTCTCTAGACAAATAATGTTTTTCACAAACTATATACAAATTAAAATCTAGAAACTATCAAAAATCTAGAAATAACTTTCATGTATGTCAAAGGACAAACGGATAAACAAACTGTTTTTTACATCCTTAAAATGAACACTATTCAAAAATTAAAATGAACAAATTATTGATACATGGAACAGATTAATGAATCTCAAAGGCATTAGACTGAGTGAAAGAAGCTAGTCCCAAATCCTATATATTATATGATTCCATTTACATAACATTCTAAAAAAGGCCACACTTCAGGGACAGGAAACCAATCACTGGTTACAGGGTCTATCACACCATAAAGGGGCAGGACATGTGGGAACTGTTCTATGTCCTTTTTGTGTTGGTGGTTACACGTATCTGTAAAGTGGTAAAACTCATAAAACTGTATACTTACAAAACCTCAATTTTGCTATACCTACATTTTAAATAACTTTTTAAATCTAGTAGTCTATCTAGATGAGGTTTTCTGAGTTTCTTAACGTAAATAATATAATAACAACAACAAAAATAACTACAACACTTGTAGCAGTTACTATGTACTAGGCATTTTCTAAGCAAACTTATATTGATTAACTCATTTAATTGTCACAATATTTATTTGAGGAAGTTCTATTATTATTTCTACTTTTCATACAAAGATAAGGTGAGAAGAGGTTTGTATTAGTCCATTCTTACACTGTCATAAAGAACTACCTGAGACTGGGTAATTTATGAAAAAAATAGGTAGAATGGACTCACACTTGTACAGGCTTAACAAGAAGCATGACTGGCAGGCCTCAGGAAACTTATGATGATGGCAGAAGATGAAGGGGAAGCAAACACATCTTCCTATGGCAGAGCAGGAGAGAGAAAGAGCAAAGGGGGAAGTTCCACACACTTTTCAACCATCAGAGAACTCACTCACTGTTATGAGAACAGCAAAGGAGAAGTCTCCCCCATGATCCAGTCACCTCCCACCAGGCCCCTCCTCTGACATGTGGGGATTACATTTCAATGTGAGATTTCGGTGGGAACACAGAGCCAAATCATATCATTCTGCCCCGACCCCTCCCAAATTGCACGTTCTTCTCACATTTCTAAACAAATTATGCCTTCCCAACAGTCTCCTAAAGTCTTAACTGATTCCAGTATTAACTCAAAAGTCCAAGTCCAAAGAAAGTCCCTTCCGGCCTGGCATGGTGGCTTACGCCTGTAATCCCAGTACTTTGGGAGGCCAAGGCTGGCAGTCTGATCCATAGGTCAAGAGTTCGAGACCATACTGGCCAACATAGTGAAATCCAGTCTCTACTAAAAATACAAAAAGTAGCTGGGCATGGCGGCACATGCCTGTAATCCCAGCTACTAGCTACTCTGGAGGCTGAGGTAGGAGAATCACTTGAACCCAGGAGGTGGAGGCTGCAATGAGCCAAGATTGCGCTACTGCATTCCAGTTTGGTGACAGAGCGAGACTCTGTCTAAAAGGAAAAAAAAAAAAAAAAAGTCCCTTCCACCTATGAACATGTAAAATAAAAAACAAAAAACTAGTTACTTCCAAAATACAATGGGGGTACAGGCACTGGGTAAATGCTCCCATTCCAAAAGGGATAAATTGGCTAAAACAAAAGGCCTACAAGTACTATGCAAATTTCAAACCCAGCAGGGCAGTCATTAAATCTTAAAGCTCCAAAATAATCTCCTTTGACTCCATGTCTCACATCTAGGGCATGTTGATACAAAGGGTGGGTTTCAATGGCCTTAGATAGCACTAACCTGTGGCTCTGCAGGGTACTGCCCCCACATCTGCTTTCATGATCCACAGATGTCTAGGGTAGGGGCTCAATGCCACCAGTCTCTTTGCTAAAGCATAGCAAGAGTTACCTTTATTCCAGTTCCCAGTAAGTTCCTTATCTCCATCTGAGACCTCTTCAGTCTGGACTTCCTTGTCCATATTACCATCAGCATTTTGGTCAAAACCATTTAAAAGTCCCTAGGAAATTCTAAACTTTCCCACATCTCCCTGTCTTCTTCTGAGCCCTACAAACTATTCCAAACTCTGCCCATTACCCAGCTCCAAAGCCACTTCCACATTTTCAGGTGTCTTTATGGCAGTGCCTGCTCTCCTGGTACCAATTTTCTGTATTAGTTCTTTCTGTCACTGCTATAAATAACTACCTCAGACTAGGTAATTTATGAAGAAAAGAGGTTTGATTAACTCACAGTTTCACAGACTTAACAGGAAGCATGACTGGGAGGTCTCAGGAAACTTATAACTATGATGGAAAGCGAAGAGGAAGCAACCACATCTTACCATGGTGGAGCAGAAGAGAGAGAGAAAAAAAGGGGGAAGTGTCACACACCTTTAAATCATCAGATCTTGTGATAATTCACTCACCATCACGAGAACAGTAAGATGGGCTCCTTCTCATGGTAGCAAGATAACTGCCAACAACTCTTCACACTTTATGCTTTCTCATTCATATCCAAATAAAAAGAAGGTCACTTTTGGAAGCCTTAATTAAAAAATGAGACCAAGTGCAGTGACTAATGCCTGTAATACCAGCACTTTGGAGGCCGAAGCAGGCTGATGGCTTGAGATCAAAAGTTTGAGGCCAGCCAACAACGGCAGATAAGCACATGAAAAGATTCTAGGCCACTGGAACTGAATGAGACTGAAGTGCTCTATGTCTCTGGTATTCCAATTTCATAAAGCAGTGATTTTTTTTAATGTTTTAGCATTAAAAAAATAGTTTTACTTCATGTTCCAGGATACAAGTACAGAATGTGTAGGTTTTTTACAAAGGTATATGTGTGCCATGATAGTTTGCTGAACCTATTCACCTGTCATCTAGGTTTTAAGCCCAACATGTATTAGCTATTTGTCCTAATGCTCTCCCTCCTCTTGGCCCCCATCCCCCTACTGGCCCTGGTGTGTATTGTTCCTCTCCCTGTGCCCATGTGTTCTCATTGTTCAACTCTCACTTATGAGTGAGAACATGCCCAAGTCCAAGGCAAGTCCCTTCTACCTTGGTTTTCTGTTCCTGCATTAGTTTGCTAAGGATGACAGCTTCCAGCTTCATCCGTGTCCCTGCAATGGACATGATTTCATTCCTTTTTATGGCTGCATAGTATTCCATGATGTATATGTACCACATTTTCTTTATCCAGTCTATCATTGATGGACATTTGGGTTGTTTCCAAGTCTTTGTTATTTCATGTAGTGCTGCAATAAACATATATGTGCATGTGTCTTTAGAGTAGAATGATTTATATTACTTTGGGTATATTTCCAGTAATGGGATTGCTGGGGCAAATGGTATTTCTGGTCCTAGATACTTGAGGAATTGCCACGCTCTCTTCCACAATGGTTGAACTAATTTACATTCCCATCAACAGTGTAAAAGTGTTCCTATTTCTCCACGGTCTCACCAGTATCTATTGTTTCTTGACTTTTTATAATAGCCATTCTGACTGGCATGAGATGGTACCTCATTGTGCTTTTGATTTGCATTTCTCTAATGATCAGTGATGTTGAACTTTTCTTCACGTTTGTTAACTGCATAAATGTCTTCTTTTGCAAAGTGTCCGTTCATATCCTTTGCTTACTTTTTGATGAGGTTGTTTTTTGCTTGTAATTTTGTTTAGATTCCTTGTAGATTCTGGACATTAGACCTTTGTCAGATGGGTAGATTGCAAAACTTTTCTCCAGTTCTGTAGGTTGCCTGTTCACTCTGATGATAGTTTCTTTTTGTGTGCAGAAACTCTTTAGTTTAATTATATTTCATTTGTCAATTTTGGCTTTTGTTGCAATTGCTTTTGGCATTTTTGTCATGAAGTCTTTCCCCATATCTATGTCCTGATGGTATTGCCTAGGTTTTTTTCTAGGGTTTTTATAGTTTGGGTTTTACATTTAAGTCTTTAATCCATTTTGAGTTAATTTTTGTGTAAGGTATAAGGAAGGGGTCCAGTTTCAGTTTTCTGCACATAGCTAGCCAGTTTTCCCAGAACCATTTATTGTGTAGGAGATATTTTCCCCATTGCTTGTTGTCCAGTTTGTCAAAGATCAAATGGTTGTAGATGTGTGGTGTTATTTCTGAAGTCTCTATTTTGTTCCATTAGTCTACATGTCTGTTTTGGTACCAGTATCTTACTGTTTTGGTTACTGTAGCCTTGTAGTGTCGTTTGAAGTCAGGTAGCATAATGCCTCCAACTTTATTCTTTTTGCTTAGGATTGTCTTGGCTATACGGGCTCTTTTTTGGTTCTATATGAAATATAAAGTAGTTTTTTTCTAATTCTGTGAAGAATGTCAATGGTCGTTTGATGGGAATAATATTGAATCTATAAATTACTTTCGGTATTATGGCCATTTTCACAATCTTGATTCTTCCTATCCATGAGGATGGAATGTTTTTTGAAATCCTGGTGGACACATAACAAAGAAAGAAAACTTCTGGCCAATATTCCTGATGAACACTGATGTGAAAATCCTTAATAAAATACCATCTAACTGAATCCAGCAACGCATCAAAAAGTTTATCCACCACAATCAAGGCTTCATCCCTGAAATGCGAGGCTGCTTCAGCACATGCAAATCAATAAACGTAATCCATCACATAAACAGAACTATGACAAAAACCGCCTGATCATCTCAATAGACCGAGAAAAGGCCTTTGATAAAATTCAACATCCTTTTATGTTAAGAACACTCAGTAACCTAGGTATTGATGGAACATATCTCAAAATAATAAGAGCTATTTATGACAAACCCATAGTCAATATCATACTGAACGAGCAAAGCTGGAAGCATTCCCTTTGAAAACTAGCACAAGACAAGGATGCCCTCTCTCACACTCCTGTTCAACGTAGTATTCAAAGTTCTGACTAGGGCAGTCAAGCAAGAGAAAGAAATAAAAGGTACTAAAATGCGAAGAGAGGAAATCAAATTGTCTCTGTTTACTGATGACATGATTCTACATTCAGAAAGCCCCATCATCTCAGCCCAAAAACTTCTGAAGGTGATAAGCAGCTTCAACAAAGTCTCAGGATACAAAAATCAATGTGCAAAAATCACAGGCATTCCTATACACCAACAATAGACAAGCAGAGAACCAAATCATGAATGAATGGACTCTCATTCATAATTGGTACAAGGAGAATAAAATACTTAGGAATACAGCTAACAAGACATATGAAGGACCCCTTCAAGGAGAACTACAAACCACTGCTCAAGGAAATAAGAGAGGGCATTTTTAAATTAAATTTTTTGTTCAACTGAAAATAGTATCAGAAGTTACACAAAAGGATCAAGGAATAATAGTATATTGTTTATTTTATGTATATAAAAATCATTTTATTGAATATTCCTCCACTGCCCTTTGTCATGGTAATGACTAGTTTCTACAAACTAAATCAAATCAATCAGAATATTGATTTGGTTTGGTCATTTAATTTGTACTGAATTAAGTTATTTCATGATTTTTATCTTATAAAGAAAAATTACACCCATCTAGTGTTTCAGAAAACTGCGGTCTCAGTGCTTCTTGTAACAAAATTATCAGTAGTGCTTGCTAAAAACAGATTGCAGGTTTTCCTTCCTAGATTATTTTAGAATACTTGAGAAATTTAAATATTAACAAATTCCCCAAGAGATTCTTGTTTTTTTTTTTTTTTTCTGTCTTTCTTTTTAATTTTCTTTTTTTGAACAGTCTCACTCTGTCACCCAAGCTGAAGTGCAGTCATGCGATCATGGCTCACAGCTCACTGCAGGCTCAACCTCCCAGACTCTAGCAATCTTCTTACCCCAGCCTACTGAGTAGCTGCGACTGCAGTCATTTGCCACCAAACCAAACTAATTTTTTGTATTTTGTGTTTTTTGTTTATTTGTAGAGATGGGATTTCATTATGTTGGTCTCAAACTCCTAGGCTCAAACAATCCTCCTGCTTTGTCCTCCCCAAATGCTGGGATTACAGGTAGGAGCCACGGTGCTTGGCTCATGTGATTCTTGTAACAGTCCCCAATGTCCTGATGGCCAGTAAAAAAACAGGTTCACAGTTCTCATTCTACTAAAACGTACTGTAGTTTTCAACACTATGGACCATTTCTCTTTCTAAACTCCCCCTCCCTAATTTCAAGGATGTCAAAATTTCCTCCCTGTGACTTCTCATCTGTCTCCCTTTGTTACTCATCCTCTGTCTCTGGCTCTAAAAATGAGGATACCCCGCCTGGGTAACACAGCAACAATTTATCTCAAATAAATAAATAAATAAATAAAAATAAAAATGAGGATAACTCGGTTGACAGTGTCACTGAGATTGTATTCAAAAAAAGAAAGAGTAGCTCCAAAGAAAATAAAAATAGGTCACTTATCAGAGGAAGAAAGAATAAGTGGTAGATAAGTAAAAACAAAAGATATTCCTATCTTTTAAAATTTATATATATTTTATTTGGTAGTAATTATAGATTTACAGGAAGCTGCAAAGATAGTGAGACAGTCAGGTGGGAAGGGCTCCCTGGCAAAACGCCAACGAGCCTGCACACTGGGTGGAGTGCACACTGGGGTAGAGCCACAGAAGTTAGTCCCCATTTGCAGCAGGGAGGAGCCTGGCCCCGGCTTTTCCTCTGTGGAACCTGGGATTCAAACTGTGAGGCTGGAAGCGCACCAGCAGGGACTCTGACTTTGCAGAAGGTCTCTGTTTCCTCTTTTTGTCCTTTAATCCCAATAAAACCCTGCCTTACTCACTTTTCAAATTGTCTGCCAGCCTAATCTTTCACGGCCATGTGATAAGGACCACATCTTTAGCCAAACTAAGGAAATCCGGTAACAATAGGACAGAGAATTCCGTAGTATCTTTAAAAATGATTTTGTGTATATATCAAACTAACAGCTAGCATCAAACTGAAAAATGAAACACAAGTTTAATTCTCATTAAAGTGAGATTGTGAAATATTTACTCACTATCACCATTGATATTTATGATGGTTTGTAAGCAGTTGACTACTAATACTAGATATTGAAATAAACTGCATAAATACTGAGACAAAGACAAAATTGTCATTTGATGGATTTTATTACTGTTGATCTCGAAACCCAGGAAAATATATTATGACACTCATAAATTTTAGAATATTTCAATATGAATGGTGCTCAGTAAATTTGCCAGTTACAATATACTTACAAAAACCAATAACCTTCTTATGTACTAACAATAAACAAAGGGGGAAAATATGAAAAGGAAGGATCTTGTTAAACATAGAATTAAAATACATGAACCTTGTGAAGAAATGTGATGTACTTATATGAAAAAGCAAATTACAAATATTTTGAAAGATTGTAAATGAAGTATTAAACAGTTGGAGAGACAAAAATACTCCTATGTGGCAAAATTCAGAATTATAATCTTCTCTAGAAATTAACATATAAGTATAAAGGCTTTTTGTTTGAAGAGATTATCTTTGTTATTTTCCGTAACATTCTAAACATAATGTCACATTGGCCTTACCCCGTGTCTAACAAGGCACTCTCCGAGAGACATATTTGAATGGCTTTCCCTGTTTGCAGTTTGAGTATTGTTACTTGTTACGGTTTAGAAAGCTTTACTCACTCACAAGCACCCATTCGTTTCCTCGGTGCATAATACGTTATTATTTTCCCTCATTCAGATATTAAATGTTAGTGTGAAGCCAAAAAATTGAGTGATTAACTTTCATCATAAAGTAAGTTTCAATATTAAATTGTACATATCAACTGAAAAATATATCCAATAAATTCTAATAACAATGCTGTCCCCACAAGTCTGCCTTAGATAATTTGTTTTCAGAAGTGGCTCTGCAATTATACTTGTTTGCCTAAGCTTTTCTAGTTCTATTGTAGATTGTCTTTTCTATTTTATTATTTATATTGGAACTATAAAGAAAACTACATAGCTTGAGACATTTTGAAGAAAGAGCAGCTATTAGAGTGAGGATGGATTTGGAAGCCTAAAATAGGTTTATGATAGCAGATATTAGAATATACTGAAAAAATGCAATTAAAACAGCATGATACAGTGTTAGCTTTTCATACATTTATGACACAGGATGGAAAATCTAAGGATGGCAAAAGCAAATTTTAGTATATTAGAAAATTTAGTGGAACTTAATTGATTAAAAGAAGAAAAAAAATTGGTGGTTTGGCACTTGGCTATTTAGGAAGGAGAATTGCATCTATTTATCGTATTTACAATACATCCCAGATAAGTGAAATATTCACATGTAAAAATAAATAACCATAAAAATATGTGAAGAACAGAGCGCATAGATCTAGTAGTATAATAGGTCTTATAATCAAAAATCCATAGAGAGAAACAATGTAGGAAAAGTTAATTAGAATTATTTCTAATTATTTCTAAAATATCATATTCCTCAAAAATGTTCTTTATTAATATAAAAAAGTAAGAAGGCAAATTTCAAGTTGAGAAAACTATGGTCAGTCTATCTGATAGAAATTTAATCTATTTGTTACAGAAAAGCTCTTTCCAATTAGTATTCCTAAACAGACAAAAAATTCTAAAAAATGCATAACAAATGCAGATATTCAACTTCAATGTTAATTGTTTTTAATTTAACCAAAGTATCGTTTTATCTCTATGAGTGCAAAAGTAGACAATTTTATCCCAATATTTAGTGTTTGCTACTAAAAATTAAACATTTTATTATATTCAGGGTGGTACTATAAATTGGAGAAAATAGTTTCTGGATATTAACTTGATAATCTCCTTCAAGGAAATTTAAGGTAATCCTATCATTTAACCATTTCATTTTGTTTCTAGAAATTTACCCAATTTAATACAGTCACATAAATTTTATGGGTAATTATTAACACTATAGAACTTGTATCTTTAATAGTGTATAAATGTTCAACTCCCACTTATGAGTGAGAACCTGGTGTTTGGTTTTCTGTTCTTGTGTTAGTTTGTTGAGAATACATGGACACAGGGAGGGGAATATCACACACCAGGACCTGTTGTGGGGTGGCAGTTAGAAGGATAGCATTAGTAGAAATACCTAATGTAGATAACGGGTTGATGGGTACAGCAAACCACCATGGCACATGTATACTTATGTAACAAACCTGCACATTCTGTTCATGTGCCCCAGAACTTAAAGTATAATAATATTATTAAAAAGTATATAAATGTAAGTCAACAGCACTTTTCAAGTAATAGGACTTCAGATGATGGTGTCTATTTGGGCATTTGTGAAGCCTGAGCACTGAGTAATGTGACCTTGGAGTGTATCATAGTTGTCCCCCAAATGTCATTCAGGTAGAAGGAAGAATCGGCAGCAGAAGTGACTGCAAAGCACTGAGCAGTAGAAGCCCTTCCCCTATGTCCTGGCTCACACAGGGCCCAGGGTACAATCCAAGAGAAAAGGAGAAAGGATTCAAAATAACATGTATTAAATGTCTGGCCAACCATAGTGAGTTGTTCTGTAGCCAGATATACTATGGTTTATAAAAATAAGGAAAAGTGACATTTCTAATGTTCTGATTATCTTGGAACAATTTGTCCCTAGTAATTGTATTAGGCCTTTTGTTACTGTAAGTTCTTCCACAGCAGAGAGTATTGTTATTCAACTTTGGATTTTCCCATCTTGGCCTCTAGCAAAATAACAAGTACATAATTAAATTGATAACCATATTGATTTGCCCGGAACCAAGGGCCTTTCCAGCATGTGGAACTTTCCATGCTAAAACTTTGAAAGTTTGGAGCAAACTGGGACAATTTTCTCACCTTTTATTCCATTTAGAATTCTTTTAATTTGAAAGATGAAGGCTATGAGATACCTCTATTAAAAATAATAGAAGAGATTTTAGGATTGAAAGAAGAAATGAGGCACAGTGAATAGCAAAACAGACAGCATTGTTTTGTGCACAGCAGCTTTTGCAAAGATAGAAAGCTATTCTCTGAAATGGGAGATGAAGTGGGGAAAGCAAGGCGAAACATCCTGCCGGAGTGCATATGCCAGTATCCTGAGCAAAATCAAGGCTGAAAAACATAAATATTATAGGAAAGTGGTTCAGACTAATATCTTGGCACATGCCCTTAGCTTTGTGAAATTGCTCTGTTAGAAGAGCCACCCAAAGTATATATTATAGCTGTCAAAAACTTCTTTGCCTCATTTATAATTAGATATAAAGGAAAGCAGCAATGATTTCAAGTAAGATAAAGTTATAAGTAAACAATTTCATGTTGGAAAAATAATAGTATGGGATATTGTATTAATAGCATAAACACTGCAAACTTCTTAAGGATAGACGCCATATCTATTTCTTGTGTCACTGTATGCTCAGTATCTTAGACAGAATATGACTATTAGCAATAAAAAATGTATAAAAATTGAATAAAGTTCAGAGACATTTTTCAAGTACCTGCCTATGTCTGAAACTGGATGAGTGCAAATAGCTGGCAAGCAAGGAGATATATCTACCTGATTTAAAAATAAACAGGAAATAAAAAAACCTTTCTTTATTTTCAAAATAAAATGCCTGTGTGTTTAATATTAAAGCAAGGATATACAAAGCTTTATAGATGTGCCTAGGAATTAAGGAAAAGATTTTCATCCTTAATGGAGGATTTGTGCTGATCTATATTCAGCAGTAGAAAATGAAAACTTCTTTTTAATGTGTAGTTACTAAATGAAGTGTGAAGCTTCTCTTTCAGATTAATGTAAAAACAGTTCTTAAGGCTTACTGCCAAAAGGAAGAAAATTAATGTTTTGACTCACATATAACTTCTCTTCTAAAAATCAATGAAATAATGGAGGTGCAAACAGTGCTAGGGAAATAAATAAGAGCGCATATTTTGTATAAACTAGTTAAAATATGAAATAAGTACTGGGGAATGAGAAAAACTTCTTAATCTAAGAATGATCAAGCTTTAGAAGAGAAAGGAAAAACTGTGTCACTAAAGGGCTTCAGGAAATAAAGTTCAACCTAAAGAAATATTCAAGTAACTCCCAGAAAACATTAGTAAACAAAAAATGGGTTACAAAGACTAGATCTTTGTCTGATTACCTTTCTTTCACCAGCTCCCACCACCGTTTTATCCTTTATCATTCTGAAATTTCCAGAGGGGCTTGCATAGTGAAATGCAGTCTTCAAAATGTCTCGTTTTTTTCTGGCTCCTAAATATGAACACTAACCTTTTTGCTTGTGTGTGTGTTTTGTTCTTTATCTGGAATTAAAACTCATTCATTATGGAAAAACTCAGACTTATGCAAACAACAAATCTGGTTATCTGGTATATCGCATATAATTCTTAGTATATCATATTTAAAGGAGCCTGATAAGATGGCATGCAAAATTTTAGTTAAATTTAGGACTTACTCTCCCCAGTTCCATAGGAACTTCTCTTTATCTGTGATGGAGATCCTTCTTCATATACTCAACCTCTAACCTGTAGAGTAAATCAAGTTTTGTAGGAGACTTTTTAGCAATCTTCTCTTCCTGTTGATACTAGAGGACTGCAGGGAAGTGCTGAATAGAGAAGGGTGGGTCTCTGGTGAGGGCTCCACACCCAAGACTGTGCCTATGGACTTGGAGAGGAGAGGCACTCCTGTCTTCTTGCCCAAATGTTTCATTTCCCAAGACCACCCCGGCCCACCATGCCCCCACCCTGTGTCTATAAAAACCCTGAGACCCTGCACAGCAAAATAAACTATCATCAGAGTGAACAGGCAACCTACAGAATGGGAAAAATTTTTTTCAATTTAGTCGTCTGACAAAGGGCTAATATCCAGAATCTACAAAGAACTTAAACAAATTTACAAGAAAAAAAAAAAAAAAAACATCAAAAATTGGGCAAAGGATGTGAACAGACACTTCTCAAAAGAAGACATTTATGTAGCCAACAAACATATATATTTTTTAAAAAAGCTCATCATCACTGGTCATTAGAGAAATGCAAATCAAAACCACAATGAGATGCCATCTCCCGCCAGTTAGAATAGCGATCATTAAAAAGTCAAGAAACAACAGATGCTGGAGAGGATGTGGAGAAATAGGAATGCTTTTGCACTGTTGGTGGGGGGTGTAAATTAGTTCAACCATTGTGGAAGACAGTGTAGTGATTTCTCAAGGATCTAGAAACAGAAATACCGTTTGATGCAGCAGTCCATTACTGGGTATATACCCAAAGGATTATAAATCATTCTACTCTAAAGACACATGCACATGTATGTTTATTGTGGCACTATTCACAATAGCAAAGACTTGGAACCAACCCAAATGTCCATCAATGATAGACTGGATAAATAAAATGTGGCACATATACACCATGGGATACTATGCAGCCATAAAGGAAGATGAGTTCATGTCACTGCAGGGACATGGATGAAGCTGGAAACCATCGTTGTCAGCAAACTAACACAAGAACAGAAAACCAAACACCGCATGTTCTCACTCATATGTAGTAGTTGAACAATGAGAACACATGGACGCAGGAAAGGGAACATCACATGCTGGGGCCTGTTGGGCTGTGGGTGTCTACGGAAGGGATAGCATTAGGAGAAATATCTACTGTAGAGGACGGGTTGATGGGTGCAGCAAATCACCATGGCACGTGTATACCTATGTAACAAACCTGCACATTCTGCACATGTGCAGTGTATCCCAGAACTTAAAGTATAGAAAAACAAACAAACAAACAACAACAAAAACTGAGACCCTAGAGGGCAGAGATACAAGCGGCTGGATGTCCAGGGGAATGCACTGTGTAACAGCACACTGACAGACATCAGCAGGCTGGAAGGCCATCGCCCGGTGGAACGAAGGGGAGTTTGGCTGGGGCAGCCAGAGGAGAGCCTAGGCTGCTAAGCAGCCCAACTCCAGGGGAAAACCACCTTCCCACTTCAATTCCCTTCTGGCTCCCCCATCTGCTGAGAACTACTTATATTCAATAAAACCTTGCACTCATTCTCCAAGTCCATGTGTTATCTGATTCTTCTGGTACACCAAGGCAAGAAACCCCGAGATACAGAAAGCCCCCTGTCCCTGTGATAAGACGGGGGATATGATTGTGCTGTGTTTAGCCACCTGCGGATGGCTCAACTAAAAGAGCACATGGTAACACAAGCCCACTGGGGCCTCAGGAGCTGTAAACATTTACCCCTAGACACTGCCGTGGGGTCAGGGGTCAAAGCCCCACAACCTGCCCCCTCTGTCTGATTGCCTAGGGGTTTTGAGTACCCAGGAAGCGAGTTACACCCCCATCACATGCCCTGCAAGGGGGAAAAGGGGACTTTTCCCATTTCACTCTTTGTCTACCCTGAAAATGATTTTATTTGTTCTCTCCCTGTATCTCTCTCTCTCCGTGTGTGTGCGCGCATGCGCACATGTGTGTAATGCTCTTAGTGAACAGCTTAGGGTATCAAGAAATGAACTACAGTCAGAAATATGCTTATTTTCCTTTTGTGTTTTTTAAGGTACCTTTCTCTAATTCATCTCAGATCTCCCTTTACAAAATGAAAATCACTGTTCAGTGCATCCAAACACAGATAGTCTATCCCTCGAATTTTCTTTCATTTTTTTCTCCTTTGGAGATACTGTCTGTAAAATCATTTATTTCCCATTCTAATATTATTATTTGTTCTCCACGTCTCTCTAGTCTATTTATCTATATTCATCTTAATTATGAAATGTGAATTTATTACCCACTTTATAAAAATTATAAACATGATGTACACATTGTGTCATATCTATGAATATTTTTTCTTTAGCATCATTCCTAGTGATTGAATACTTCTTTCAGTTGTGTGATGGATTTTTTTCAGTTGCTCCTTCAGAAGATATGTAATCATTCTCCACTCTGCTCTAGTCCCTAGAATCAGACCTATATGGGCTGCATCCACTGGGAATTGGCCTTCTGGCTCCCAATTGACTTTTGCCAATTGGAGCCTCCAGTAGATTGAAGTGCTCATAGTGAGATCTGATCTTGGTCTCCCTCTCTACAAGGTCTCAATATTGGCTGAATCCCTCAAACTAAAGCCAGAAATTATATTGCTTGGGCTTCTCCGTGTACTATAGCCACTCTCTCTGAGCTCCGGTAACTATATCTTCGCATTCAAGCCTGAGAGTGGTAATGGTTCTCTACTTTTTGCTAGCCTGAGGGTGATTGCTCATTTCTCTTTGAAATGGTCACCTGAACCTGACCTGACTCGTGGTCACCTGAACCTGACCATGCCAGTTAAATTATTTCTTTATTAATATATGCTCCAAAAGTTCTGCTTGTATTTTTTTTCTTGCTGAAAATCTTATTGATGCAATAAATGTTACCAGAAACCACTCCAGAAAACAGAAGGCAAACTCAGAAAATATCTACCTTCTTGAGGGAAAAGAAAGGAATATTAGTAATTTCTTGCATTAAATTGTACTATAATTACCAGTTAGTATTGCTAGTGACATGGGATAAATTACAGCTGGAGGGCAAGCTGTTGGGAGATGAAGTGGCTATGACACTTAACTGCTATGGTACTAAGAGTAATTATAAAGTGTGCAGGGTCATCTGGTAGCTTCTCATGGCACTAAGGATTATATACAGTAAAAAAAAGAAAGAGAGAGAGACAAAATAATGAAGGGAGTGTGAGAGGAAAGGAGAAAAGGACAGAAGTAAAAAACAGAGAGAAAGAGAGAGAAGCTGAAATCACTTAATTCCCAACTGAAAATGCAAATGGAAAATCAGAAAGCATCATTGGAAGCTCTGAAGAATTTGCTTATCTCCTGTCGTCCCAGAGAAGATATCGCTAAGTGTCTAGATCAGGACCAAACTTATTTACAGACCTAATTTAGAGCTCTGTCCTAGCCAGCCTCATGCTGAGGAACAAAGGTATGAAAAGAATGAATGTTCTCATTATTGTATCAAATAGTTCACTGAAGGAAATATTATTTTCCTTCTCTGTCACTTTGGTCTCAGTGAAACCTGCTTGTCAGAGAACATAGTCATTGTTTTGAGAAGTGGGAGACCAAGACTGCTTCCTGACCATACAGGGGTCCTCATACTGGAAGCCAGTAGGCAGAGAAGAAGATTACCAAGGGAAATTGCATTTTCTGCCATACAGTGCAGGCAAGTAAGAACTATATCTGGAACCAAAAAATTCTCTAAGGTCTCTCTTGGTATGTTCAGTAATAATGGTCAATGAGAAATTGCAAAGATCTATTGAAGACAGAGCTTCCATAGACTCAAATCATGCAAAATTGTTTTGGGAACCCCAAAAGGTTAAAACTTTATAGTCAAGATAATTTCAGAGTTTAAATGGAACATCAATGAGAAGTAAAATAACTAAGCTGTGATTATTATATTTGAACTTGGATAACAAAGGATCCCAGTTTTCCCACTGTTGCTAACTCCAAGGGACTTTACCATCCTAGTTATTTTCCTTTAGCTTTGTCACATTTTTAAAAAATAGTCTCTTTATTAAACTCCTCAATTACCCCATTTGAGAGCGCCATCTGTTCCCTTCTGTGACCCTAACTGTTGCATACCAATTTATTTAAACAATCTTCTATTTTTGCACATTTAGATCATCTCCGTTTTACCCCATGTTTTCAATGACTTTCATATACATCCTTTGTAGCTAAATTATCTTTTCTCCATTGAACCTAGCTACATAGAATTGGATTAATCATAAGCCTTGTTTTGTGACACATTTTATTATCTTTTTGCTTTTTATGGCCCTTTTGATTTACTGCACGCATTTACTTATCTAAATTATTCATTTGTTTAATAATATAGTGAACATTCAATGAATCAATAATCTAAACCAATGAGTAGAATATTATTAGAATTCTAAAGTATGTTCACTTTAAGTACCCTCACCCTATTTAATTCTTTCAACTTCCCTGTGTAATCTTCCCAAAAGTAATCAACATCCTGAACTATATATTTATTATTTACTTCTATGCATTTATTATTTATTGGTATCTAATTTCAAAATAATTTATCATTTAGAGGTTTTTTTTTTAGTTTTAAAAATATAAGCATATTGAGGATTCAAAGTGTTCAGAATTCTTGCTAGTCTGGTCTTTGTTCCTGTCTGGATACCAGCTTCCTGCAGCAGAGCAAGCAGTAGTCCCTGAGGCCAGTAGAAAGGGACAGAGTGAACTTACGAGAATTTTGCAGGTTTTACTTCACATTCTCAGTTCTGTTTACTGGTGAAACACATTTTAGATTGCTATTTCTTCTAGAATCACTGGCTTGGGTTTCTTCCACAGTGACTTCATTTCTGCTAAACTCTGTGAGTGGCCACAGCTTTGAATTCCCCAGGGAACTGTCTGGATGCAAGATCATGTGACACTCTCTAACCCTGACCTCTTGCCAGGGAAGACTAGCTGGCTTGTTGGTATCTGACTGGGGGAAGAGTGCTGCTTTCTGAACATTGAGAGGGGTAAGACGTCTGGGTTTGTCGACCAGTACAGTAACATGGCATGCCTCCCTCTGCAGTGTTGATCCGGGAAGAGTATGACATATATGCCAGCCATGGTCTCTGTTCGAGGGAACCCCATAGCCCAAAACACGTGAAAAAGAAAATGCAGGCATGGCACCAGTGATTAGAGGCAGTTACTCCAAGTCCCAGAATAACACCTGGTGAGGGATTCATCTCTTCCCCACTTCAGTGCTCCCTACTTCCACCACCAAAGAGCACTACTATAAATGTACTAAAATACAAGAGCTGTGTGGCTACAAGCCTATCTGCAGTCAATCACTCTTAAGTAATATCTACTGGATTGCAGCCCAAATTACAACACCAAAAATATTTTGCCAGAGTAAAGTGCCAGTGAGCCCTAAGGTAAGAAACCAGCCACAAATAAAGATTCTGTACTGAGCCCTAAGGTAAGAAACCAGCCACAAATAAAGATTCTGTACAGAGCCCTGGCCTCTAAAAGCACCCAGAAACTAGGCAAAATGACTATACTTAATATATGCCACAAGCCAGGTGTGGTGGCTTATGCTTGTAACCCCAGAATTTTCAGAGGCTGAGAAAGGTGGATTGCTCTAGCCCAGGAGTTCGAGACCAGCCTGAGCAACATGGTAAAGCCTGGTCTTTACAAAGAAAAAAAATAAAAAAATAAAATTAGTCAGGAATAGTCCCGCATGCCTGAAGTCCCAGCTACTTGGTAGACTAAGGTGGGAGGATTGCTTGAGCCTAGGAGGTCAAGGCTACACTGAATCATGATCATGCCACTGTACTGAAGCCTGGGTGACATGAGTAACATAGCGAGACCCTATCTCTCTCATACACACACACACACACACACACATATATATATATGGTTTCTTTCTTTCTCATTTGAGAGGGCTGAATATATATATCATATATATGAATAGATATATGATAGATATAGATATGATATATATGATAGATATATATTATATATATATGATAGATATATATATGATATATATATTCAGTCCTCTCTAATGAGAAAGAATCTGTGCAAGAACTCTGGCAATTTAAGAAGCCAGAGAGTTCCCTTACCTTCAGACAAGCACACTAACCCCTAAGCAATGGTTCGTAACCAGAGTAAAATTACTGAAATGACATAGAATTTATAACCTAGATAGCAAAAGAGTTCATGAGGATTCCAGAAAATGTCAAAACCAAATTTAAGGAATCTAAGGAATCCAGTAAAATAATCCAAGAGCTGAAAAATAAAATAGCTATTTTAAGAAAGAATCAAACTGAAACTCTGGAATTGAAAACAAGAATTTCATAACACAGTTTGAAGCACTAACAGAAGAATAGACCAAGCTGAAGAAAAAAAAAAATCTCAGAGCTCACTGATTGGTTATTCAAATCAACTCAGTCAGAAAAAAATAAAAAAAAACTAAAAGTTTTTAAAAAAATAGACAAAACCTCTGAGAATATGTGATTATGTAAAGAGATCAAATCTATAACTCATTGGCATTCCTGAGAGAGGAGAGAGAATAAGCAACTTGGAAAACATATTTGAGGACATAGTCCATGAAAATTTCCCCAATCTCACTATAGAGGTTGACATGTAAATTCAAGAAATGCAGATAACTTTTTTGAATACTATTAAAAAATGGTCATCTTCAAGGCACATAGTCATGAAACTGACCAAGGTCATCATGAAAGAAAAAAATCTTAATGGCAGCTAGAAAGAAAGATCAGATTACTTACAAAGATAATTCCATCAGGCTGGTAGCAGATCTCTCATCAGAAACCTTACAAGTCAGAAGGGATTATGGGACTATTTCCAGCATGCTCAAGAAAAGAAATTCCAACCAAGAATTTCATAATCCACCAAATTAAGTTCATAAGTGATAGAGATATTAAATCTTTCTCAGACAAGCAAACACTAAAGGAATTTGTTAACACTACATCAGCCTTACAAGAGGTCCTTAAGTGAATGCTAGAGATTACAATGAAGATTAATAACTGTTACCATAAAAGGCATTTAAACACATAACCCACAGATAATATAAAGGAACTATACAATCAGGTCTACAAAACAATCAGCTAATAACATGACAATAGAATAAAAATCTTACAGCTTAATAATAAACCTGAGTATACATGGCCTAAATGTTCCCACATGAAAGGCATAGGGTGGCAAGCTGCATAAAAACAGAAGGCCACATTTTCCTCTGTCTTCAAGAGATCCATCTCATGTGTGATAACACCTACACGCTCAAAGTAAAGGGACTGACAAAGATCTGCCATGCAAATAGAAAACAAAAAAGAGCAGGAGTCACTATTCTTATATCAGATAAAACAGACTTTAAACCAGTAACAATCAGGAAAGACAAAGAAAGATGTTTCATAATTATAAAGGGGTCAATTGAACAAAAAGACTTAACTATTCTAAATATATACACACCAAACATTTGAGCACTCAGATTCGTAAAACAAGGTTTTATTGACCTACAAAAAGATTTAGAAAACCACACAATAATGGAGGATTTCAACACCCCACTGACAGTGTTAAACAGATCATCAAGGCAGAAAACTAACAAAGAAATTCTGAACTTACACTAGAACTCAACCAAATGGACCTAATAGACATCTACAGAATACTCCACCCAACAACCACAGAATATACATTCTTCTCATCCACACAGGGAACATATTCTAAGATCAGCCACATGCTTGGTCATAAAGCAAGTCTCAATAAACTCAAAAAAATTAAAATCATACCAAACACACACTTTGACCGCAGTGCAATAAAAATAGAAATCAATACCAAGAAAATCTTTCAACATTAAACTAAAACATGGAAATTGAACAACTTGTTCATGAGTAACTGTTGGGTAAACAATGAAATTAAGACAGAATTTTTAAAAAATAAAAGTTAATGAAAACAGAGATACAACTAACCAATATCTTTGCAATGCAGCTAAAGTAGTGTTAAGAGGAAAGTTTATAACACTAAATACTCACATCTAGAAGTTAGAAAGATCTCTGATTAACAACCTAATATCACACCTAGAGGAACTAAAAAAAAAAAAAAAAAGAAAGAAAGAAAGCAAACAAATCTGAAAGCTAGCAGGAGAAAAGAACTAAAATCAGAGAACTGAATGAAATTGTGGGATGTAAAAATCAATTAAATATCACACCTAGAGGAACTAAAAAAAAAAAAAAAAAAGAAAGAAAGAAAGCAAACAAATCTGAAAGCTAGCAGGAGAAAAGAACTAAAATCAGAGAACTGAATGAAATTGTGGGATGTAAAAATCAATTAAAGAAAACACACATACCCTAGAACTTAAAGTATAATAAAAAAAAATTTAAAAAAAGGAAACAATAAAACCAACAATTGGTTCTGCAAAGTAATAAGCAAGATGGACTACTAACTAGAAAAACAAAGGGAAAAAAAAGATTTAAGTAAGTGCAATCAGAAACGACAAAGTTGATATTATAAGAGATCCCATAGACATACAAAAGATCCTTCAAGACTAGTATGAATGGCTATATGCACACAAATTAGAAAATGTAAGGAAATTGATAAATTCCTGGAAACGCACAAGCTCCTAAGATAGAACCAGCAAAAAAAGTGAAAATTCAAACAGACCAATAACAAGTTCCAAAATTAAATCAGAAATAAAATACCTACCAACTAAAAAAATCTGTGAACCATGTGAATTCACAGCTGAAATTTACAGGACTTACAAGGAAGAACTGGGACCAATTTTACTGTTACCAGTTCTACAAATAATAGAGGAAGGAGGGATCCTCCTTAACTTATTCTGTGAAGCCAGAGTAATTCTGATACAAAAATCTGGCAGGGGCACAATGTAAAGAGAGAACTTCATGGCAATATTCCTGCTGAACATAGACACAAAAATCCTGAATAAAATACTAGCAAACATAATCTAGCAGCACACAAAAAGTTAATTCATCGTGATCAATTAGGCTCTATTCCTAGGATGTAAGGTTTGCTCAACGTGAGCATATCAATAAGTGTGATTTACCATATAAACAAAATCGCAGACAATAACCATATGATCCTCTCAATATATGCAGAAAAAGCCTTCAATAAAATTCAACATCCCTTCCTGATTAAAAATTTCAACATACTAGGCATCAAGAGAACATACTTCAAAATAGTAAGAGCCATCTATGACAAACCTATAGCCAACATCATACTGAATGGTTAAAAGCTAGAAGCATTCCTCTTGAGAACTGGAACAAGAGAAGAATGCCCACTCTCATCCCTCCCATTCAACATAGTACCAGAAGATCTAGTCAGAGCAATCAAGCAAGAGAAAGAAATAAAAGTAATCCAAATAAGAAAAGAAAAAGTCAAACCCGTCTCTTTTTGCTGGCTATATTATTCTAAACCTAGACAACCCTAAAGACTCTGACAAAAGGCTCCTAGAATTGATAAATGACTTTGGTAAAATTTCAGGATATAAAATCAATGTATACAAATAAGTAACATTTCTATATACCAATAATATTCTAACTGAGAACCAAATCAAGAATGCAATCCCATTTATGATACACACACACACACACACACACACACACACACACACGAAATATCAAGGAATACATCTAACCAAGGAGGTGAAAAATCTCTTCAAGGAGAACTACAAAACACTGCTGAAGGAAATCAGAGATGACACAAACAAACGCAAAAGTAAATCATGACCTAGAAGAATCAATATTGTTAAAATCGCTATACTGCTCAAAGCACTTTATAAATTCAACACTATTTCTATCAAAATACTAATGTCATGTTTTCAACAAAATAGAAAAAAGTTCTAAAATTGATATGGAACCCAGAAAGAACGTGAATGGCCAAACCAATCCTATGAAAAAATAACAAAGCTGGAGGCATCACATTACCCAACTTTAAACTATATTATAAGGCTACAGTAACCAAAACAGGATGGTACTAGTACAAAAACAAACACATAGATCAATGGAACCGAATAGGGAACCCAGAAATAAATCTGCTTACCTATAACCATCTAATATTTTTAAAAATTGATAAAAACACTCAATTTAATAAGTAATGCTGGAAAACTGACGAACTATATGCAAAAGAATAAAAATGGACCCCTACCTTTTCAACATATACAAATATTAACTCAAAATAGACCAATAATTTAAATGTAGGACCTCAAATTATAACATTTCTAGAAGAAAACCTAGAAATAATCCTTTTTGACATTGGTTTTGGTATATAATTTATGGCTAAGTCCTCAAAAGTAATTGCAACAAAAATTGACAAATGGAGCTTAATTAAACTAAACAGCTTCTGCCCAGCAAAAGAAAGTATCAGCAAAATAAAAAGACAATCTACATAATGGGAGAAAATATTTGCAAGCTATGCATCTGACAAAAGTCTAACATCCAGAATCTACAAGGAATGTAAACAAATCAATAAAAAAAAAATTTTTTTAATGGACATAAGACTGAACAGATACTCCTCAGAAGAAGACATATAAGTGGCCAAAAAACATATGAAATAATGCTCATCATCACTAATTGTCAGAGAAATGCAAGTCAAAACCACAACGAGACACCATTTCACACAATTCAGAAGGGTAATTATTAAAAAGTAAAAGAAAAAAAAAACATGCTGGTTAGACTGAAGAGGAAAAGGAATGCGTAAACACTGTTGGTGGCCACTGTAAAGAGCAGTTGGGAGATTTCTTAAATAAAACTTACAACAGAACCACCACTTGACCCAACTATCCCATTACTGGGTATATATCCAAAGAAGAAAAATTGTTCTACCAAAAAGACACACACATTCGTATGTTCATTATAGCACTATTAACAATAGTAAAGACTTAGAATCAACATAAGTGTTCATCACTGGTGAAATGAATAAGAAAAGTGGTACATATATAAAATAGAATACTACATAGCCATAAAAAGGAATAAAATCATGTCCTTTGTAGCTTCATAAACACAACTGGAGGGCATTATCCTAAGCAAATTAATGGAGAAACAGAAAACCAAATATCACATATTCTAACTTACAAGTGGGAGCTAAACATTGAGTACACACAGACATAAAAATGGGAACAGTGGACACTGGGGACTAGTAGAGGAAGGAAAAGAGGGAGGGGAACATGGATTGAAAAACTCCTTACTGGATACCATGATTAGTACCTGAGTAATGGTATCATCCCTACTCCAAACCTCAGTATCACACAATATACTCATGAAGGAGGTGACAAATGTAAATAAATATGACAAATAACTCCATTTCACAGATGAAAGGATTGCCAGACTCTATTGGGTGTCACACCTGGCCTGAAAGTTTAAATATTCAAGGATATCCTGATAGATAAAATAATAAATATAACTGCAATTATAGATTTAAGAAGAAAGTGTTTCTTATGTCCGATGGACAATTTACTCATTCAAAGATCCCCATCCTGGGTGTATTCTTTTCACTGCCATACATCCTAGATGAGAAGAATGAGATTTAAGGTCTCTCTTTATAAATATTTACAATAAAACACAATGATAATGGTAGTATTAGGGTTAAAAAACTTTGATATTTTCATTGGAAAAATTAAGTAATTCAATTAACAGTAGAAGAATAAGTACACTTACAACAGATGTTCTTGAAGGGAATGATGGATCTAAAACTTAAGTTCTAATTACCATTAGAAGGAGTCCTGAAGTTTCTGACCTCTAAATAGAAGACAATGTGAGAATACACTTGATAGCATGTGAAAAGCAATTTCTTTGGCTATATAGCATTATCAATTTATTTCTTCTCTGTCCCATAATTAATGCTGCTTCTTCATCATACCCTATGGTATGAAGGATGGTAAAGGCAGAAAATCATGAGTTTTATTTATTTCAACCCCTCTGTTTTGTGACCTAGCATAGTTATTAGTATTGAGTTTCTTGCTTTCTGCTGAACAATAACCTTACTAGAATTCCCTAATAAATGATAACCTTACTGGAAATCACTAATGGTCTCCCTGTGCAAGACTTACACATACACATGCACATTCCTAAGAGCCAAAGTTTAGTTTAATGTGCTATGATAGAAAAGACTGTGGATTAAGAGTGGCTTAAATTCGGTCTGATTTTGTGATTAACAAATGACTTCAAGCAAGTTTCCTCATCTCATTGGTCTCATGGGGAAAGTAAGAGAGCTGTCTTATATGATTGATAAATATGCTTTGAGCTCTAAATTATTGCTGTAATATTTAACCCTCTCACTATAAACACAGTGAATTGAGTTATGTGGCCCCAAAATTCATATGTCGAAACCCCAACCCCCAGGACCTCAGACCTATCTTTCTATAGAAATAGAATTGTTGTAAATGGAATTAGTTAGGTAAATATGGTATCATACTGGAATAGAGTGGGCCTTTAATAGGACTAGTGTGCTTATTTTTTTAACATATGTCATGTGAAGAGTTAGACAGAGAGGGAGGAAAATATGAAGAGACCAGGGAAGAGAAGGCCTCTACAAGCCATGAATACCTGTAGTTACCAGAAGCTATGAGAAAAGCCTGAAAATGGTACCTCTCTAGTGCCTTCAAGAAGAACGTGATCCCATCAATAACTTGATTTTGGACTTCTGGCCTCCAGAATTGCAAGATAATAAATTTCCGCTTTTAAAAGTATGCTTTATTTAACGTATTTTAAAATATTTATAGATTTGGGGGTACAAATAAAGTTTTGTCACATATATATATTAGGTAATGGGGAAGTCTGGGCTTTCAATGTGAACATTACCTGAATAGTAAAGTTTGTAATCAATAGGCAATTTTTCAACCTTCACACCCCCACACACAATAGATATTATCTATTGTGTATCTATTATTACACTCTGTATATTCATGTGTAACCATTGTTTAGCTATAAGTTATAAGTGAGAACATATGGAATTTGACTTTGTTTCTGAGTTATTTTTATTTTACTTAGGATAATGGTCACCACGTCCCTCCAGGTTTCTGCAAAAGACAAGATTTTATTCTTTTTTATGGATGAGTAGTATTCATTTATACAGATATGTATATAGCCCTATAGATTTTCTTTATCCAGTCATTCATTGACGGACACTTCAGTTGATTGCATTACTTTGCTATTGTGAATGGTACTGTGATAAACATATGAGTCCAGATGTCTTTTCAATGTAATGATTAATTTTCACTGATGAAACAAATTGTAGATGACACAAACAGATGAATAACTATTCCATGCTCGTGGACTGGAAAAATCAATATCATAAAAATGACTTTACATCCCAGAGCAATCTACATATTCAATGCAATTCTTATGAAATTTCCAATATCAATCTTCACATGATTAGATAAAAACAATCTTAAAACTGTTATGGAGCCAAAAAAGAGCCTGAATAATCAGAGTAACCCTAAGCAAAAAGAACAGAGCTGGAAATATCATATTACCTGACCTCAAATTATACTCTGAGGCTATAGTAATCAAAACAGTATGGCACTGGTGTAAAAATAGACACATAGATCGATGGAATAGAATAGAGGACCCAGAAATAAAGTCACATACCTACCACCAACTGATTTTTAACAAAGTCAACAAAAATATACACTGGGGAAAGGACACTTTACTTAATAGATGATGTTGGGAAAATTGGATAGCCATAAACAGAAGAGTGAAAATGAACCCATATCTCTTACCATATACAAAAATTAATTCAAGATGAATTTAAAATGTGAAGGCCTGAAACTATAAAATCTTAAAACAAAATCTTAGGAAAACTCTTCTAGACATTGGCCCAGGCAAAAAGAAATTTATAACTAATTCTTCAAAAGCAAACACAACACAACCACAACTAGACAAATGAGACTTAAATAAACTAAAAAGCTTCTGCACAGAAAAAGAAATAATCAACAGAGTAAACAGGCCATGTACAGAGTGGGAGACAATATTTGCAAACTACGCATCCAACAAAGGCCTAATATCCAGAATCTATGAGGAATTCAAACAATGCAACGAGAAGATAACAAATAACCCTATTAAAAAGTGTGAGTGCAACAAGAACAGACATTTTTCAAAAGAAGACATACAAGTGGCCAACATATGAAAAAAACGCTCAACATCACTAATTACTAATATCACAGAAACGCAAATTAAAACGACTATGAGACATATCAGTCAGAATGGCTATTACTAAAAGGTAAAACCAAAACAACAGATTTTGGTGAAGAAGTGGAGAAATGGGAATGCTTACTGTAGCTACAGTAAGCATTTCTGGGAGGCAGGAATGTAAATTAGTACAACCTCTATGGAAATCAGTATGGAGATTTCTTGAAAAATTGAAAATTTCTGTTTTTGTAAGCTGTCCAGTTTGTGAAATTTTCTTATGTCAGGCCTAGGATACGATATACCCACCTTTGAAGTTCCTTTTCCTGACCTTTGTCATAGATCCACTAAATGAAGATTCTTTCCTCTACGAGCACTGTGCTCGTCACCATGTCCTCCTTAGGCATCCGGAGGAGTGAAACAAAAATGAGGTCCATCTACAGTCAGTTTCGTTGTTTATGAACTGAGTTACATCACACACCTCTTACATATATAATTAAACAAAATACATCTATTAAGTACAGTACCATAAATCATAAAACCAACCATTAATCAAATTGTTCAGAAAATAAAAAGACTATTGAGCACTCACTATGTGTCAGGCTACCCCTACAAGTAATTCTTTTCAAGGTTATTAACATAATATTTACTTGTACATGATATGCCCAATGACATCTAAACACCTCAACAAACAAGGCAAAATTTCTCTTGCTTTTATCATTGTTTTTCTTAAAGGGTCTTTTCTGGAAGACCACAGGAGTATGGAATATTTTATGTTCTGCCTTCTTGTATTCTCCAGTTTCACACTTTTTGTTTTGAAAAAGCTCTATTTTGGTCTACCTTAATTGAGTTATCTTATTAATCCCCAGTCTATGGTATATGATTGTTAGGCCTTTCATTTTATAGATGAGAAAATTGGAAATAGGAAAAATTAATTTGCTCAAGTACCCTAATTATAATTCAATAAGTAATTGAACCAGGATTTGAAATCTAATCAGTATGGTTCATCCACTACCCTGTTTGCCTCAGCATAAAATGACCAGTATCATTACACTGACTAAATACATTCCAAATCAAGTAACTTTACTTATGTAGCTTGAATAACTTTGGGAAACAATTATAATATCCATTATTTTTTAAAATATTGATTATAACCATTATTACCTTTAAGAAATTATGAACATTCAGAGACCCCAGAGTTGGAAATACAATACTGGATACATCTTTCCTAATATGCCAAGTATAATAGCAAAAAAAATTTAATTGCTTTTTCATTAATATATAAAGGTCTGACTTAACTTTGGTTCTAGCAGCCCAATTAACATTTTTTTTTAATTTTACACACACAATTCTTACCTGCTCTTTTCCCTTTTCTATAATATTTCTTTTATTTCTTCTTATGAAACAAGCTTCATTTCATTAAAATATAATTATTAAAGGGATATATATTTCAGGCACTTTCTATCTAGGAAAGCAAATTGGCTTATAATTAAAGACTTTAAAAAGTGAAGTTTCAAAGTCTCCTTTTAAATTGTTCTGAAAGATGAAGAATGAAATTATAGAGTAGACTTTCTCTTATAAATGTGGCCATCAAAGAAGCCGATATGCTGTTTGGTTCCGAAGTTACATTTCATAGTGCACTTTGAATGAGTAAGGATAGAAATGAGCATCACTAAAGCAGATGATTAAGTGTCTTTACAGACACTTACCTACTGATGAAAGATGTCAGTATGGTTATGTAGTTGTAAAGTGAAGAGGAATTAAAACTTTAGAACCTAGAAAAATGTAAGATTGCATTACCTAGAAACTAACCTTAAAAATTCTATTTAATTATACTAATTAAATAGAAGAGCTGGAGTTAGTAGACATTGGTCGCCAGAGACTAGGCTGAGTTATAAACATATGTTTCAATTAGTCTGTCTTTATTCATTCATTCACTTGTTCATTTGGTTCACTTTTATTGAATAAATATGGAGAAAGAAGTAATCATGCCAACTAGCTATTAATTTCTATGCCTATATTTCTCGACCTCCTTGCAATTAAAAAGAATCATGTGACTAGTTCTAATTAAATATAACATGAAGTAGCATGTGTTTCTTCTGGACTATGGCAATAAAAAGCCATCACACAATTCTGTTTTTCATTTCCCCTGCTATATTAATCAGGGGGAAGATCTCAAATTTGAGTTGATAGATCTGTAATACCTAAACAACCTGGATTTCTGAATTAGTGCATGAAGGAAAACTGTTCTTGAGAGTGACACAAACCATCAGTGGACTCATCATGCAAAAACAAAGTTTTCTTTCTAAGTCATTGAGGTTTGGAGACTGTGCTACCACACCTCAGTCAAATTTTTGCTGACAAATACACATATTATGTTCACTCATTCAACAAATATTACTGAATACCTTGCCACATGCTAGGTTCTGAAAATTTAGTGATAAAAAATCCCTCATATGGCCAGGCATGGTGGCTCATGCCTGTAACCCCAGTACTTTGGGAGGCTGAGGCAGGCAGATCATAAGGTCAGGAGATTGAGACCCTTTCTATGGTTGATATCTCTATCTCTATATCAACATAGAGATATGTTGATATCATAGAGATATCTATGTTGATATCATAGAGAATGGCTAACATGGTGAACCCCGTATCTACTAAAAATACAAAAAAAATACAAAAAAATACAAAAAAAAAAAAATTAGCCGGGCAAGGTGGCGGGTGCCTCTAGTCCCAGCTACTTGCGAGGCTGAGGCAAGAGAATGGTGTGAACTCGGGAGGCAGAGCTTGCAGTGAGCCAAGATTGCGCCACTGCACTGCAGCCTGGGCGACAGAGTGAGACTCCATCTCAAAAAAATAAAAAAATAAAAAATTTAAAAAATCCCTCATATACATGTATGGATATCATAATCTAATGGGATACAATTATTAAATGTGTTTTGAAATAATGGCTTAAATATCCTATTATTTCACTATTTCTATTAATTTTTTACTATATAATACTGCTAATGTGACATAAGCCACATCTAAATAAGAATGTATCTTGTTTAGACTTCATTATGCAAAGAAACCTATTTAATTCATATACTCTATGAACTATAAACGTCTTGATAAGTGCCAGCTTTATAATTGTTTAGTGTGGAAGGATAGATTCAACACTGATTACTTCACTGTGGCTAGCAGAGTAAATTAAAATTAACTCATGATTTTTGGAAACATACTGAAAGAAATCCTTTGAGACATATTTAAGATGTGCTTCTGCAGAGACTATTTATTTACTTCTTTCAAGTGCCTGGGATATAACTGACATGAACTACTTTAAATTTATTTTTGGGTCGCCTAGGTAATGTAAATCCCAGACAAAAAAAAAAATGTGTATGCCAGTTTTTCATAGAGAATTTCTATAGTAGATTTTTTTCCATTTCTATGTAGAGCAAAGGCTGTGACAGGGAAGTTTCCATACTGTGTCACTCTGGGCAGGAGAGTGTTTTACTAGCTCATCTCTTCTCCAAATTTGTTATCTTTCAGAGTCTCAGTTTCATGTAATCAAGTTGTTTCTGACTTCCCATATTGCACAGGTTCTGGGCATTGCCAACTCTACCTCTCACAAGGCCTATTAAAAGCCAAAGGCTCAGAACTGTAGGCAGATACTCTTAGGGCAGATGTTGATATCAACAATTAGTAAATTTTTCAAGTTTGTACTTTTTGTGGTTTTTGACTTTTTTAGTCCTCTTTATAGTTCAGTTATAAATTTATTTTTTTCTACCAAGTTATTTGTATTTATATTTTTGTACTTTAAATTTTTTCAATTTTACTTAAACAGACTCATATAATGGTATGTATGTATGTATTACATGATGTTTTGAGGTATATATCAACTGTAGATTAGTTTAATTTAGCTAATATATGCATTACCTCACATAGTTAATATTTTGCAGTGAGAACACATCCACTTTCTCAGCATTTTTAAGAATACAATATGTCGTTAACTATAGTAATTATGTTGTATTAGTGAGATCTCTTGAACTTATTTTTCCTACATAACTGTTATTGTGTACCTTTTAATCAATAGCTCCTCATTCTCTGTCAGCTACCTCAGCCCAGGGTAATAACCATTGTAGTCCATTTCTATGAGATCAACATTTTTTAGATTTAACTTAATTGAGATCATGTAGTATTTGTCTTTCTGTTCCTGGTTTGTTTCATTTAAGATAATGTCCTCCTGGTTAGTGGATGTTGTTGCAAATTACAAGATTTCATTCTTCATGGCTGAATAGTATCCCATTGTGTGCCTGTATAAAGAAATGCACTGCATTTTCTGTATTCATTCTTCCACTGATGGATGCTTACATTGATTCAATATCATGCCTGTTATGAATAGTGCTGCAATAAATATGGAAGTGTAGATATTTCTTTAACATGCTGATTTCATTTTTCTTGGCTATATATCCAGTAGTGGAATTGCTGAATCATGTAAATCTATTTTTTAAGGAACTTTATATTGTTTTCCATGATGGCTGTACTAATTTGCACTCCTACCAACAGTGTGCTAGGATTAACTTTCTTCAGCGTCCTCACCAACACCTATCTTTTGTCTTTTTTTATAATAACCATTCTGACAAGTATATGGTAATGCCTCATTATTTTGATTTGCAATTCCCTGATGAATAATAATGTTGAACATATTTTTCATATACCATTGAAAAAGTTAGCCATTTGCCTGTGTTATTTTTGGAAACACCTATTCAGGTCTTTGCCCGTTTTTAAATCAGGTTATCTGTTTTCTTGCTATTGAGTTGTTTGAGTTGATTGAATAGTTTGTATATTAACCCTTTATCTAATGTATAGTTGGCAGATATTTTCTCCCATTCTGTCATTTCTCTATTCAGTCTGTTGTTTCTTTTGCTGTGCAGAAGTTTTAAATTTGATGTAATTCCATTCACCCACTGTTGGTTTTGTCACCTGTGTTTTTGTGGTCATATAAAAAAAAATTGCTTAGACTTATGTCATGAAGCTTTTCCTATATGTTTTCTTCTAGTAGTTTTACAGTTTCAGGTTCTGCACTTAAGTCTTTAATCTACAATGAGTTGATTTTTGTATATAAGATATGGGTCTAATTTCATTCTTCTGTAGGTAGATGTACAGTTCTCCCAGCACCATTTATTGAAGAGACCGTTCTTTCTCTACTTTGTGTTCTTGGCATCGTTGTTAAAAATTATATGGCTATAAAAGTATAGGTTTATTTCTGGACTCTCTATTTTGTCCCATTGGTCTACATGTCTATTTTTATGATAGTACCATGCTGTTTTGCTTACTAGTGCTTTATAGTATATTTTGAAGTTAGGTAATGTGATGCCTCTAGCTTTGCTATTCTCATTCAAAATTGCTTTTGCCTTTTCAAGTCTTTTGTGGTTCCATACAAATTTTAGGACATTTTTCTATTTCTGTGAAAAATGTCATTGGTATTTTAATAGGCATTGCATTAAATCTGTAGATTGCTCTGAATAGTACAATCATTTTAACAATATCAATTCTTCTAATTCCGAAATAGAATATCTTTCAATTTATTTGTATCTAATTTCTTTCATAAGTGCTTTCTAGTTTTCAGTGTACAGATGATTAACCTTCTTGGTTACATTTATTCCTAAGTATTTTTTGTAGTATAAATGGGATTGTATACTTATTATAAATGGGGATTGTTTCCCTATTATAAGTGAAATTATTTTCATTTCATTTTTATATAGTTTGATGTTCGTGTATAGAAACACCACTAAATTTTGTATATTGATTTTTATTCTGCAACTTAACTGAATTTCTTAATTAGTTCTCAGAGGGTTTCAGTGAACTCTCAGGGATTTCCATGTATAAAAGTACGTCATTTGCAATCATAGACAATTTAACTTCATCCTTTCTGATTCAGATGTCTTTTTATTTATTTTTCTTGTGTAATTGCTCTGGCTAGGACTGCCAATACTGTGGTCAACAGAAGTAGTAAGAGTGAACATCCTTGTCTAGTTTTGGATCTTAGAGGAAAAGCTTTTAGTTTTCTTCCATTGAGTATGATAGCTGAAGGTTTGTCACATATAGCCTTTATTAGGTTAAGGTATATTCTCAGCAATAAATTTAAAGAGATGTTTTAATATTGTATCTATTACTTTTTTTTATCTAGTCTGTCATGTTGTCAGAAATTCACTTATTTTTAAATTAAGTGTGTGTGGGGGAGTGGCGGGGCTTTGTTAAGGAAAGCCATGTGGTTAAGGAAAATGTATGTCTTCCATTCTGATTTTTTGTCATTCTACTTTTGTTCTTGTCACACTATACTTAACGCAATTCCAGCCTGTGCTGAAATGGTAATTCAAATTGCAAAAAAAATTAATTATGTCCATCTATAATCATTCTGGAAAGATATTATTGAACAACTCATGCATGCTAATTAGCATACCTGTAGTTAACTTTGCCACTTAATTGTCAGAAACTTAAACTAACTTCGCCTTCACAATAAGGGCAGAACCAAAGAGGTGGTGGGTTTTATGAAGGAACTAGACAAAGAAAAATCTCCCAGTGGTGTTCAGATGAGCTAGAACTGTTATGCTTAGTGACATCAATGGAAATGAGAATAAAGACCCAAAGAAGAGTTGGAAAGAAGTCACAGTCAGAAGATGAGACTTAACTGCACATAGAAATGAAGAGTGAAACAGGTATATAACTGGGGAAGAGTGTGCTAAGAATATCAGCAGAGCACAGTGAGGAGTATGGTGTAAATTATAAAGTGATTAATTTTACTCATTCAAAAGCCCAAACTATAAACATTAGGTATGAAGCAAGGCATTTCTTTTACATGAAATAGACCCAAATACATCCTCACTGGACTTGGGAGACAGATGCAGTACTTTAAGGAAATCCAGTGAACAAAACACATTAATGTTACAAAATATTTGCTGTAGATAATGAACTTTTTATTTCATCACAGTATAAAAACCTTCTACCCATTTCTTCACTTATTATTATTTCTCAATATGCCTGAGACATTTTGGTGAAGTGACCTCTGTATATTGTTTAACCTTTAGCTAAGTAGAAAAATTGAATCCAAACTATAAATGTAAATACCCAAATGTTCTTTACGTAGCAGTGATTATGGATGCTGTTATACAGCCTGCGGCTCACTACAAAAAGCATCTTTTACACAGCAGCCTGAATTTGGCTATTTCACTATTTCAAACTGCCTTGATTTTAAAAATACTCTTTTTATTTCAAATAAGTTTGAAGATTCTTGCTTTCAAAGGTTTTTTAAATGATCAAAATAATACACTTCTTTGCTTAGTCAGGGTTTAATACTTTCATTTTCAATAAAAGCATTTGCATTGCCATGAAAATAGGTTGCCAAGATAATCCTTCAAGAGATATACAAAACAAGAGATTTATATTAAGTAACAAAGATATTTCTTTCAGCTCTGAAATGCTGTGACAATGTGTACAGTCCACACTGGTTAGAATTACAATAAAACTTTACCAATAAATATTAAATATAAGCTCTAATAGCTTATATTTTCCTTAAATCCTGTCTGCCTTATGTTTATTTGTGGTTATGCACAAGCTGGGCAGCTCTTTGCTTATAAAAGTGTCTGTGTGATTATAATGTAAAAGGAAGAAAGAACATTGCTTCTTGGTGTGGGATTATAAAATAGACAAAAGAAGTTAATTGTGCATTGGCATTCTCCTGGGGAGGTAGTCAGTGAATCAAAAGTAAGTTGGCAGAAGTATAAAAACATTAGGGAAAGTTAATGTCAAATTTTCAGGAAAACAGACTCTGATGTGACGATCTGTAGTAAGAAAGTTGTTTAGGAGAGCTCATGGGAATGACACCTATGAGAGAGTGAATAAAGCAGGATTACGCCGAGGGTAAAGTTGAAATGCAAAGCTGTTGCAGACAACAGAGGCATCACAGGATTTTCAGATTTAGCAAATAAAAATACAGGATTCCAGTTAAATTTGAATTTTCAAGACATAGTGAATGATTTTTAGTATAACAACTTACAAATACTATTGAATCTAAAATTGGGCCACTCCTCTTACCCTTTAGTTGTCAGACTGAAGCATTTTACCCAATCAGGACACAGAGCCACATAATAGGCATTGCATTCTAGAGGACAATACTCAATTCTCACAGACTATCATCTCCAAGAGGGTGAATTTGATGTATCATCAAAAAGCCATTCCAAATATTTATTAGGTCAGCAATTCTAGGTGGTGTGATATCAGATACAGTCATGTATAAGATATGGTCGTATGTTGACAGCCACACCTCCTTAGAAGTAAATTGGGTATGTTGGGCTAATTCCAAGTTATGTAGGATACTATGTTGATGGATTACACTCTTTGTAAGCCCTTGGAAAATTGGGTGACCAAGGCCCTGCAGGCATAAAGAAAAACCTATACCTAGAATGTGTGTAAATCACAGTCAAGATGGATGACTTCTGCTTCCAAGATGGGACAAATACAATGAAATCAATTTGCTTCAAAGTGGATGCTCTTCTCTAAAAGAAAAATGGTGCTATAGTGGGGAACAGCACTGCTCTCTACTAACAGCAAGTTGTATATTCAGCATCAGTAGTAGCTGTATCAGACTTAGTGAGTAGGAGGCCTGGCCTCCAAGATTCATGGACCATTGCACCAGCCCTGTGATGGCTGATGATAGAGTCTGGCTGATATCACATGCTCTCTACTGGGTTATTTAGTGCCTCTTATGTCGTAAAGTCTCTGATGGGTATAAACATGATTTTAAAATATTTCTTCCACTTTGCTTTCACTCCTATGGGTGGATCCACATGATCTTCCCCCAAACTACTTTCTCATCATTCTTCCAGTCTTTATCTAACAAGACCCTAGCCAATAAGCCAAATCATTTATCACTCCTCAAGAACCAGTTACCTCTGGAAGCTAGTTCTATGAATGCCCACTATCAGCCCTTGCCTAAAGAATATAGTCATTCTGAGTTTCTTATTGAGGCTAGTGCCCCTTTAACAAGTGCATTCCTTAGTGATTTGGTACACTGAGTAATTCCTGGTCATTTCTACAGAATGTAATTAATTAGCTGATGAATCTTACAGTTTTTTGAGGTATATTTGCTTTAGTATGTTTAGTTTCCCTTCATCTGCCATCTGCCATAGCCGAGCTGGTATTTTTACTTGGCAAAATATAAGCCATCACTTTTTCCAAGCTTCCACCAGCCATACTAGCAGAGTTAAACACCATTTCCTAGGACCTGTGTCAGTATGCTAACATCCATATTATCTTAAGGTTCTCTGCTCACCCTCCTCCAATCTATCACACTTAGGATTCCATTTCATGCATAGATTCAGTCTAGGGGTTTCTATTGGTATATATTGGCAGAACTGACCACTCCTTCTTCTCTCAAAGCAGATCCAGTACTTAGAACAAAGATCATCAAACTTATCTGAAACAAAAAGAATGTTTTAACCAGCTAGGTTATGTTGTAACTTGATCCTATTTTTTGGTCTGCTGGCCAAGAGGGGAGATGAAAATAGGTCCTGGAGTGAGAGGCCCTGTTAACTGCAGAGGCAAAGGTTCTCACATCCTTTTCAAACAAGGGAAAAATGCTAGCCTTTACAGGTAGGAGCGGTATACTTCTGCAGACCCAGATAACTCAGAAGAATTCAGAATTTTATGGTTCTCAATTGTGTTGACCCAGCAGTCCCTATTCCCACTCTTAAGCTTCCACTCCTTCCTAACCAGGGCTTTTACTATGGCATAGCAGACCTGCTGATCTGAAAACTTACCTTTCCACTTTCTCTAAAGTTCCCCTACTCCTATAATTAAGTACATGGACCAATCCAAAGATTTTTCTGACCTCTAGCTGTAGGAGATGAGAGTCTCTTTAATGCTTCCATTAATGTTTTAATGTTTCCAATTAAAGAAATTAAAATTTTTTTCAATTTCTACTTTTTCTGAACTGCTCAAATACCTAAGATAACTGCATACACAAGGCAGTCTTTTCCATCGGTATTCCATTCTAGTTCATCACCAGTGAAAGTTTTAACATTTACTCTGCTTTAGAATTCCAGGTGCTATCGAAACTCCACCAGCCATCATCTTTATTGACAGCTCACAGGTGGTTAATCCACCCCAATCCCACCCCAAAGTTGGGAGTCAACTTTCCTGGGCCCCTCTGTTGACAACTTCCACAGCTCAGGTTCCCCAGGAAATAGGTGCTAAGATAGAGATTCATGCACAGAAAGCTAAGTGGAGCATACTTATGGCAATCAAGCTTGTGAGAGAATGGAGCAAGCAGGGTTGGGCAGAGGAAGAAGTTGAACTGGAATGAAGTTGCAACAAAATCATCAGCAATTTTTTTGACGTGGGATAATCTTTCAAAATTCTCCCAAATTATGGCACAGAAATCAGGCTTTTGTCACCATCCCCTGATTAATATTTGTATTCAGCTTGCCCTGAGAGAAGAGAAAAAGCCTTGGAAAAGGCTCACCCTTAATCCAAGATTTAGTCGTAGAAAGGGGACTCAGAACGATCAATAGGTAACATTATGGCAGGTGGTAGATTGCCTTCCTCTGAAGAGTGAACATGGGTGACACACCATAGCATCTACTTCAGCCAGGGTTAGTATACACCATAGAAAGATAAACTGTGAAATCAGTTTACTAGCCAGTGAATGAGAACATGAGAAAGTGGAGTGTGGGAGCCATGGACATAAGCCAACTAGAGAAAAAGAATCTCTACTCAAAAAGAGCAAACAAGGGTGAGATCTGAAATAGGGAAAACATATCACAAGTCAGATTATAAGTCTCTGATACAAGTTGGTACAGGAGGATACCCAATATCTATCCTGTTGACTGGGTCCTTTTCCACCCAAAATTTACAGTTCAAAAGGCACAAAAGGGTAAGCAGAATTTGTCTCCTAGCCATCCGGTTCTCACCACTGGTTATTCATCTATATCTCTTTTTCCATTAAACTGTGAGATCCTTGAAGTAGAAGAGGTATTCCTTATTTTGTAGCCTCCATGCTCAGCTTAATTACCCGATAAATACTAAACAAAAAATAAAATAGCTTTGTAATTTGGCTTATCAGGTAATTTTTGCAAAATGGCACTTCATCTCTAGATAAATTATTAAGAAAAAAATCTTTCAGATTCTCTATGGTGGAGCTCTAGATCATGCAATACAATACTGCCAAAATTAATTTAAATACTTTCTGAAACATTCATGGATTGAGTTCATTGATTTTTTTTTATGAGCTTGGTGTTGAAAAGACTCATAAACACTTATATGTAATAATGCAAAACACAACTCTACAATATTCACAATAAAAAGTCACCTAAACACTATTTGGTCATATCCAATGACAGAGAACTTACCACATCAGGAGGCATTTATTTCAAATTTGATAAGTTATATCCAACCTAACCAAAGAAAGGAGCCATGTTTCTGTGTTATGAAAAGAAGTCATTACTCTTTGTGGTATTTATAGACAGACATTAAATAATGAAGTGAGTTATCAATAGTCAAACAAATGAAATTGTTCTAATTGAAACATAATCATTTCTCAAGAAATACAGTTAAATTATCAGCAGTGTTCGTAAGACTACTATAGATGCACCAAGAATATTTTATCCAGAAAAAAATAAAAATTATTTCTCTTTTTTCTTTTTTGATATTGATTTGTTTTCTATATTTCCTATAATGAATCCACAACATACTCAATTGGGTCCTTCTTCTCTTGATCAGAATACACTGAATACTGTACATATATCTTCTTTTCAAATCTTCTGAAATCTGATATAACACAAATGCTCTCTGATTTATGCTACTTCACCATGTTTATTTCATAATTGTATTTAGCCATGTATTTTTAAAAATTAATAGCCAATGCGGTAATTACCACAAATCGTTATAGTACTTTCCATACAGGTTTAGATGTCAAAGACTTATCAAGTGGTTTTGAAATAACTGATCCTGATTATTGTCTCAGTCATCTATTGTCATGATAATGCTGCATAACGAATCATTTTCAAACTCTGGCATATAATACTAAGTATTTTTTCTTGCTCACACATATGTAGGTCAGCTAATCTAACTGGGTTAGCTGATCATGAATACAGTCCATATGCTGGTTTCAGGCCTGTTATGTGTCTCTCATTCAACCATGCAAACATGTTCCGAGGCTCTGCTTTCGTTATGTCTGCTATCATCACATTGGCTAAGTCAAGACAAATGGCCAAATCTAAAACAGATATGAATATATAATAGTAGTACAGCAGAATAAAAAATTAAAGCCAATAATAAAACTTTACTATTCTTTTCTCTATTGGTCACACATTCACATCTCTGCTACATACAAAAAATATTCTCTCGTTATAAGATCTCTGAAAGTTTCACCCAATTTTTTTTTCAGGTTTAAAGTTCAGGATCAAAGTACATTATATAATGTTCAAAGTACACTGAGTCTGGAGGTAGATCCTCTTGAACAAGAAATCAAAAACTAAAAGACACACATTCAACACACAATGGTGCAACAGAGTCGGAAAACAATACGATAAACTCTTGCATTCAAAAAGGGGAAGAAGCCCATAGCAATCTGTGGTTCATAGCAACTCTGAAATTTCTCTGGGCACAAGCTTCCACATTCCCCTACTCTGGAAAAAAAAAAAAAAAAATTCTTTCACCTTAGTTCATAGTTCCTCGTGGATATGGCTCTGTAGTCTGCTATGTCTTTACTTTTCCATCATCCTCCTGTAGGATCACACCCCTAAACATTTTAAGGTTACTTTTTCTCCTGACTGAGTGACAACTTAAATTGTTCTGTTTCCTGAGTCCTTGTCTTATTGGTGGTGTCCTAGATTTGGTCTTTTCCTGAGGCTGTATTGAAATGACCACCTAAATTTGTTGAGAGTTTCTTTTCCCCATCTTAAAAGTCCCAGAATTTCAGGACTTTCTACTTTCCCTCTCAATTTAGCTTGTACTCCAGGCAGTTCATCCTCAGGCTCATCTGTCTTTTATGGTACCAACTCACCTTTTTAGCCTTTCCCTTGAAATTTCTTCACCCATAGGCCTTAATGCATACATTTTATCTGCCTTTCACGATGTTTATGAGTAGAAATTTCACAAAGTATTTTTCCATTCTTCTAGCCTATTATAAAAATTCACCACTACTTCTTCATCTCTTATGATAGTGCCCCTACTGTTTACCAAGTTTTGCCACATATTTTCGGATTATGTTATGGCAGCACCCCAATTCTAGGTACTAATTTCTGTTTGTCAGTTATGGCCATAATAATGTTTCATTAAAAGCCATCTCAAAATTCAATGACATACAACAAACAACATTTATTCTAACATACACAGGCCTGTGGATCAACTGAGGCTGTTTTGGTTTAGCTGTAGGTCTACAATTCGGCTGTGGTGGCTCCACTTTAGGCTACTAATCTATGGGTTTCGGGGTCCACTGTGTTGCACATCTCATTCTGGGGTTCAGGCAAGAGGGGAAAGAGCTATCTGTGGCATGTTATACTCATAACAGAAGTCAAAAATTCCCAGCGGATCAAATTAAAAAAAAAAAAAAAAGCTCTTAAAGTTCATATTTCATTGGCCAAAGAAAATAATATGGCCAACTACAAACATTAATGGGGCACAGAAGTATAAATCTCCCATGAAGGCTAAGAGGAGGAAATAAACATCAGCTGAATAATAATCTATTCTACCACATTTGCTCACCAAACAACACTAATGAAGCACATAGATATATATTGCTCACATAGTTTTTATTAAATTACACAAATAATAAGATTATACATTGGTGTCTCCCTTATATAATGTCTATAATAATAGACTATTATATATATGCATATATAAAGTATATTATTATAATTAACTAACTTCAGGTATACCATTATTTTCTTCTTGAATAGGATGAATTGCAAAAAAAATTTAAGTGTGTGATTACATGTATATTATACTCTGATGAAACATAGCAAACAAAATCTTAAGGAGACTCAAGGTAATCTAGAAAAAAATGGAAATTTTAGCCTTTCAGCCTAGGGATGCTCACAGTAATGGAAAGAATTGTATAAACAGCATTCACGAGTGATAGTATTTAAACAAAAAGCTCTACAGTGTCTCCCTCCTTTTCTTTCATCTTCACTCTTTCTCCTTAATATGTTCCACTGTCTTTTAATGAGAAATAAATACTAATATATTGACACATTATAAGATATCTCCTTTATCTCTCCCTTTGTATAGCCATATCTTTTCGGTATTGATTTTAAAATTTCTATCAACATTAGACATTTTAGAAAATGGTGAATGTTTTTCATCTAATATTGCTCTGAAAAATGAGATCGACAAGAAGGAAACTGCATCTCTCAATTTACTTGCCTGAAAACATAATGATTCACTTCATAATTTTGGGAAGATAAATCGTCGGAGTTAGTCCATGTGTAGAATTTATATTTTTATAAAATCTGTCAACTGGAATAAAAACATCTCAAATTTGTGCCAGTGTTTCTCTGAAAACAAGATGTGGCAAAACCATAAAACAACAATAATGACTGTGTGATTATGTCTCTAGATTCAACCAGGCATATCTCATTATTTACAGCAGTTTGAGACAGACTAGAAAGTCCTGGAAACTGGTCCTAGCGTGACCTCTTGTGATGGACAGTTATTTGAGAGACTGACAGTTTTGTAGGCTTTGGTGAAGGCATTGTTTAAGAAATTAGCTGATTCTATCTATTTTATGCATGGGATTGTTAAAATCCAACAGAACAGTTGCTGAAATTGTTTCACTCTTACTCCCAGGTATCCTTTCATTTGACTCCTATATCCCAAATGCTTTTTAATTACTGATTTACTTCCTTTCTCTATAGTTTTGCCTGTTCGGAACATCATATAAATGGAATAATGCAATGTATAATATTTTTAGACTAGGTTTTTTTTTCACTTAGCAATATGCGTTCATCAGTATTTTCTGCGGTTTGGTAACAAATTCCCTTTTATCATATAGTATTATTTTATTGTCATATAATAAAATGAAATTTTATTATATGGATATACACAATGTTTCCATTCACCTATTGAGTTCGACTTTGGTTGCTTACAGTTTTTGCCGATTGTGAATATAGTTCACAAGTGTTAGAAACTTTCACATGCAGGTTTTCAAATCAGTGAGTAAATGTCCAGGAGTGCTATAACAGGTCTACATGGTAAGACTACCTTTAGCTTGGTAAGAAATTACCAAACTGTCTTACAAAATGGCTGTGCCAATTTGCTTTCCCATCAGCATAGAGTTCCTGTTTTTCCACATCCTCATTAGCACTTAATATCAGGTTTTCTAAAAAATTTTAGTCCTTCAATTAGGAGTATTATTACCTCATTGTTGTGTTAATCTGTATTTTCCTAATGATAAATTGCAAAAGACAAAAGTCTGTGGTTTTTCTTTTCTTTCTCTTAACAGTGGCTTTTGCTGAGCAGAAGTTTATAAATTTGATAACATTCAATTTATCATTTATTTCAATATCATGCATTTGATATTATATCTAAACACTTATTAATCCCAAGTTACTTAAATTTTCTCCTAGTTTGTCGTTCTTGAAGTTTAACATTTTCACATTTTATATTTAAGTCTACGATCCACATTAAGCCAAGATTTGTGTAAGATGTAAGGTCTATGTCTAGGTCTTTTGTTATGCATACGAATCTCCAATTGTTCCAGCATCAATTGTTTATAAAGACTACCATTTCTCTGCCATTGTGCACCCATCAGAAATTAGTTTATTATTTAGTATGACTTCATTTCTAGGCTGTCTATTCTGTTTCATTAGTCTGTGTTTCTGCTATTTCACCAATAACACAATGTCTTAATCACTATAGCATTTTAGTAAGACTTGAAATCAGTTATTATGAATATTCCAAGTTTGTTCTTTTTTATGACCAAGTTGCCTATTACAGGATGTTTGTTTCTTCGTCTAAATGTTAGAATCAGTCTGACTGTATCTACAAAAATAGCATGCTGGAATTTTGATTGAGACTGTGTTCAATCTGTAGGTCAAGTTGGAAAAATATATATATAAGTATTGAACCTTTAATTCCCAAACTTGGAATATCTCTTCATTTATTTTGTTCTTCTTTGATTTTTCCATCATTTTGTCATTTTTTGCATACAGATTCTATACACATTTATTTGAGATACACATAAGTTATTTTGGGATGCTACTATTATAATAATTTTTTTTTAATTTCAATTTCTAATTGTTCATTGCTGGTTTTTAGGAAATCAAGTGACAACTTATCCTGCAATATTGGTATACTTGCTTATTAGTTTGAGAAATATTTTAGGAATCTGGGATTTTTCTAATCTGGGTAGTTGTTACTATTTTTTTTCTTATTGTATTGAACTGATTAGATCTTCAAGGATAGTTTTGAGTAGGCTTGGTAAAAGTGAATATCCTTCTTATGCACACAATTGTAAAGGTAGGTGGTAATCGTTTCACAGTTGAGGATGATATTGGCTATAGATTTTTGGCATTGCTTTCATTAGGATAAGGAAGTTCTCATGTTTCTAATTTTTTATAGTTTTATCATGAATCATATTTTATTGAATGCTTTTCTGTATCTATTGATATGATTTTATTCTTTTGTTAATTATATTTATGATTTTTAAGCACTCTTGCATTTTTACAACAAACCCCAGTTAATTATGATATATTATTTTACATAATGATAGGTTTGACTTGTGAATATTTTGTTAAAAGACATTTGCTTCTATATTCATGAGAGATATTACACCATAATTTTCTTTCTGTACAGTATTTGTATCTGTATTTGGAATTAGGATACTTCTGGCCCAATTAAATTAGGTAGGTTCTCTTTCTATTTTCTGGAAAAGGTTATTGAGAATTCCTATGATTTCTTCCTTAAATGGGGGATTTACCAGGGAACACATACACACCTCATGCTTTCTTTTTTGCTGTACTTTTATTATTTCTTTCTTCTGCTAGCCTCATATTAAGTTTCTGCTTTTTCTTTAGTTTCCTATAGTAAAAACTGAGATTTATACTAGATGGTTTTTTAAAGATAACATTTATATTTAATGCTATAAATTTTCCTCTAAGCACTGCTTTATATTCATTTTATAAACATTGATGTTGTGTTTCTCTTCTCTTTTAGTTTCATTAAAAATATTCTTAAAACCTCTTCTTTGATATTCGATGTATTTAGAAATGTGTTGTATAATTTCAAAATGGCTTAGTATTTTCCAATTATCTTTCTATTATTGATTTCTAGATTGAATCTATTACAGTCTGATAATATACTTTATGTAATATCTATTATTTTAATGTGTTATATGTTTAATGGCACAGAGTAGGGAATATTCTGGGGAATTTTTTCTGGGAATATCCTGGGAACTTCAAAAGAGTATGCATTCTGCTTTTGTTCAATAGAATATTTTATGTCAATTAGATAAAGTTATTGATTGTGCTATTTGAGATATCTATACTCTTATTGAGTTTCTTCTTATTTGATGTATCAATTACCGGCAGAGGAATGTTAAAGCATTTAAATATAAGAGAAGTTTGTCTCTTTCTTCTTTCAGTTTTATCATTTTTGCCTTAATGTATTTTCACACAGATGTTGGATGCATTCAAGTTTAGGATTGTTACGTCTTCTTGAAGAAATGAATGCTTTCTTTCTTAAAGAAATGAATCCCTTCTTTATCCCTGAAAATTTTGCTCGTTCCTATAGGGGCAAAGATGAAAGCTTCCCTTTAACCCTCAGAAAATTCACCAAAAAATGAACTTATAAAAGGCAGATTAATAGGAGAAATAGCATACAAATTTATTAGCAGGCATGGAGGAGAATCATAGAGTGATTGCTCCAGCATACAATGGAGTACAGATGGTTACACATCCTTCTTCTTAGGGAAAAGGGAGATAGGGAAGTGTGGATTATTTTAGGGAGGATATGAATGATTTTTAGGAGAATTCAATAGGCTTGAAGAACATACAATGCCCTGGGACAAAGTTTGTTGGACCCAGAAAGCACATAATGGTTTGTGACAAAAGTATGACCCTGTTTGTTGGCAGACTTCAGTCTTTCTTCTGGTGAGTTTAGTTAAGGCAAACTAACTAAAGAGGGAAACAGCTAGAAGTAATTGTTTTCTTCTTTGACAGTTCCAAACTTTAGTCAGAGATGGAACTTCAGAAATCAACTTCATTCTATACTTTGGGAGAGACAGAGGATTAAGTGACAGGAGGTGAGTAGTACAGGTTAGAGAAAACTTGAGGTTTCTTCAATTCAGCATGTCAAAGCAGCATATTTTGGGGTACTGGTTTCTGAGCCCCAACATTCTGAAGACTGCTTTGTCTGAAATTAATATAGGCATTCAAATTTTCAATTGATTGGTGTTAACATGATGTATCTTTTCCCATTCCTGTAACTACAACATATCTGTCTTTATATTTAAAGTGAGATCTTATAAACAACATATAATTCAGTCTTCTTAAAAATTGTTTTGTCGTTGTTGTTGGTACACTGTGACTTGAATTTACATTAAACATTTTTTAACTGATCTATGTCCACCATCAAATAACACTCTACCAGTCCATAGTGGTGCAGGTGCCTTATAATAGAATACTCTCATTTTCTCACTTTCATTCTTTGTGAGATTGCTGTCACTCGCTTCACTTACCAAAGTGCTAAAGTCACCCAATTCCTTGCTACTTTTGTTATGTATTGAGGTAGTTATATTTAGATAAATTAGGAATAAGAAAAATAAAGATATTATTTTACATTCATTGATTCTCTTTCTAGTGCACTTTCTTTTCGTAGATAATAGTTTCTGATATATACCATATTTCTTCATCCTAAATAATTCTTTTTAATTTTTTACAACTTTTTAAAGTTGGCGTATAATTATGCATATTTATGGGGTACATAGTGATGTTTCAACACATATAATGTATAGTGATCAGAGGAGAATGATTAGAATATCCATCATTTCAAACATTTATTATTTCTTTGTGTTGGGAACATTCAGTATCTTTCTTCTAGCTATTTGAAGGTATATAATATATTATTGTCAACTAGAGTCATCCACAGTGCTGTAGAATATTTGAACTTATTCCTCCTATCTACAGATTGGGAGAAAATATTTACAAATGATTCATCTAATGGGGGATTAATATCTGGAATATACAAGTAACTCAAATATCTCAACAGTAAAAAACAATCCAACTAAAAAATGAGGAAATGATCTGAACAGACACTTCCCAAAAGAAGACATACAAATGGCCAACAAGTATATATATTTTTTAAAATGCTCACCATCACTTATCATCAGAGAAATGCGAATCAAAACAGCAGTGAGGTGTCATCTCACCCCAGTTAAAACGAGTATTATCAAAAATGCAGAAAGATAAAGGATGAGGAGAAAAGGCAACTCTCATACACTGTTGCTGTTAACATAAACTAGAGCAGCCACTATGGAGAACACTGTAGAGGTTCCTCGAAGAATTACAAATAGAACTACCATATGATTCAGCAATCCTACTACTGGGCATTTATCCAAAGGAAAGGAAATCAGTGTATCGAAGAGACATCTGCATCCCCATGTTTACTGCAGCACTATTCACAATACCGAAGATATGGAATCAACTTATATATCCAACAAAAATTGAATACAGAAAATGTGGAATATATACACAATGGAATACTATTCACTCATTTAAAATAGAATAAAATTATGTCATGTGTGGCAACATGAACAGAATTAAAGAACATTATGTTAAGTTAAACAAGTTAGGAACAGAAAGTTAAATATGGCATATTCTCATCCATATGTGGAAACTAAAAAAAAAAAAAAAAAAGTTGATCTCACAGAAGTAAAAAGTAGAACAGGATTGGCTCTGGAGGTGAGGGGTAATGGAGGATAGGAGGAGATTTGTTAAGATACTAGAAAATTTATTTTTAGCTTTTTTTTTTTCTTTGCACCACAGGTCAGCTAATGTTGAATTTCTTCACTTTTCTTGAATTTGAGAGCATATTTCCCCTTCATTTTTGAAGGATAATTTCACTAGAAGGAAATTCTAGATAGGCGTTTTGTTTCTTTTAATACTTTATTTCACTTCTTCCCTTTTTGCTTTTATGAATTCTGATGAGAAATTACTATAATTCTTGTCCTCCTCCTCTTAAGTAGGTAAGGTTTTTTCCTAAGTCTTTTATGTTTTTTTCTCTGTATTTTGATTTTACTCAATCAAACATTCCCTACAAAATGATACACTGAAATGAATTCTAGAGGTTGGTTTCTAATCTACCAGGCTGTTTTTACAATGCAATAATGGCCAATTTACCTTAATCCTCAACTTATTTTTGTGTAGATTTTATATCTTATATAAAATTAGATAGTTTTGTTATTTAAAAGTTTATTGAATTATGGTGAATTAAATCAAGATAAAATGTTCACTTATTGCTTTTTATGCATGTTTCTAAGTTATTCAGCACCAAAAAGGGAGAGATTATAGTCTCTCATTATATAATTCTTCAAAGGCCCTAATGGCACATTTTCTTCAATAAATTGAATAGTAATACTCTTATTTCCAAATGGCTGATGATTTAACCAGAGGAAAGAGTGGATAAACAGTCTAGTACTTAGAATTGGAATTTAGTATAGAAAATTATCAGTAATTTTGAAAAATCAGTTATTAGGTTGTTGCTCCCACTATTTCCATTGGCATTAAGAAATCTTAATAAACTGTGAATCTTATTAGCTAAGACTGCCTTAAAAGCACTCCAGAATTGTGCTTCATAATTGTTCAAGCAGCACAAAGATCAAAGGGGAAGTAGCCACCTTTATTTTAAATGATGTTTTAAATTAAAGTTGTTCAAATTTTGTATCTGTGCATGTTCAGTTTTTCTAATTAACCTAATAATCCTTTCTCTAGGGAACATTTCTGTAACACTGGCTGAATGCATTTTTCACATTCTGCATTTTTAAAATTTTACTTATCCTGATAACCCATTTTTGCATTCATCTCAGTAAATAAATCTCCTGCATACTTCTACAGAAACAGTAACTCTTTAGAGCTTTCCTGTGCTTTGGTTGGTTATTTCCTTCTTCATCTATTTTATGATTCTGTCATCCTAAGATTCTGACCTAAGAGAGACAACAGAGAAGATGCCATAGGCATTCTTAACAAATGGAACTTCTGCCTTGGGTCCCTGGTCTTCTTTCCTACCTCAAATAACTAAGCTTTTCAGTTTATCTCTATATAGAGCAAAGTCTCTCAAATCTAGGAGACCTCTAAAGTCATTTCTTCTTTCCTCTCTGGCATCCTTATTTCATTTTTACCATAAGAAAATGTTAATTATCCATTAAGGAAAAACTGCCACCTTTGCAATCAGTTGGTTGAGGACTGTAATCAAGGTGCTCCAATTTCCCTAAGCCAAAAGGTAAATCTGTGACCAGACTATGTGAAATGAGTCTGTCTTTGAAATATGAAGCTTAAGCAAAGTGGAGCAAAAACGTATGGTAGATAGAGTTCAAAGAAAGTCTCCCAAAGTCCCCACTCCCTCCTGTACCCACATCTTTTCCTAGTTATTCATAAAACACTGACTTGGTGCTGCTAACAAGAGACTTAGTAGACAGAATTAAGGCCCAAGTCAGTTGAATTAAGAAAGATAACTCCTTTTCTTAACTCAATGGACCTTACCTAATTAAATGCACCCTTAAGGGGATTGGGCTTTCTCTTAACAGAAATATTTAAAGCATGAAAGGGATTTGACACAGGATAAACTTGTCATTGCTAATCTGAAGTAGAAGTGGCCATGTGGCAAAAAATGCAGGTGGTCTCTAGGAGGTGAGAGCAGTCCCCAGCTGACAGCCAGCAAGGAAACCGAAGCCCCAACAGTCTGAATATGCATGAAAGCAGATTCTTCCTCAGAGCTTCAAGATGTTAACTCAGCCTGTCAAAGTTGACACCTTACTTTGCATCTTTGAGACCCAGAGCAGAGAATTCTTCACACCATGCCTAGACTTTTGACCTAGAAACCTGTGATACATTAAATGAATGCTGGTTTAAGATGGTAAATTTGTGGTCATCTTGTAAACACCAATAGCAAATGAATAAAGAAGGAAAATGGTTGGAGCTAATTCAGTTCAAATACAGAGATGAAGACAGAAGATGGCAGTACAGTGTGAACTGGTCTTTGAGAAATAATGGATACATATTATGATGGCAAAACAGGGAACACAGCCCAGTATGTGAAATCGAAGAAGGTCTACAGAGCTTGTTTATTGGTTTTTGCTATCCAGCGTCCCTGAAGTCTTTTAACTCCAATCCTTCCTAAGGCTCACTCTCCTAAAATTACTCAAAATACTTTCAATAAATGTCCCCCTTGCTTAAGTTAGCCAGATTGTTTTTATTACTTGCAATCAAATTCACTAAGTGATGTGTGCTTTGAGACCGAACATAATCCAAGAACACTTCATCCCCAAACATTCCCAAACTAAAGCATCCTCCAATAAGAGATTCTGGGAATGTTTTCTCCCAGGTTTGAAAAGTCTTTTACTTGCTTATCAGACTGGGCATGATGGTGGCTCACGCCTGTAATCCCAACACTTCGGGAGGTTGAGGCAGGTGGATCACTTGAGGCCAAGAGTTCGAGACCAGCCCGGCCAACATGGTGAGACCCCATCTCTACTAAAAATACAAAAACTAGCCAGGTGTGGTGGCGCACATGTAATCCCAGGTACTAAGGAGGCTGAGACAGGAGAATCACTTGAACCTGGGAGGCAGAGGCTGCAGTGAACTGAGATCATGCTACTGCACTCCAGCTAGATGACAGACTGAGATGCTGTCTCAAAGAAAAAAAGAGAAAGAAAACAAAACCTTTACTCCCTTATCAAAATGTCCTCCAAAACGCAATTTGTGATAGCAAAGATGGCAAATAGGAGAGTAATTGCATTGCATCATAATCACAGTGTTGCCTTCCTAGGTTTGTTGATTTCTTTTCTTTCTTTTTTTTTTTTCAGATTATACATTTTGCTTTGGGAATTTCCAGTGGTCTTTCTTGAGGATGTAAGAGTTAAAATCAAGCCTAAATTTGTAGTGTCACGCTAAGCTGAATATCAAACCGAAAATTGCAGCATGTTTGATAACGTACGTGTTCTCCTAAAACACAGACTTCATATTTCTGTCTGTTTGTGGGTCGGGGATAGCTATTTGGGTTTTGTTGTTGTTGTCGTTATAGGAGTAAAGTCTGGCATTTAGTGCTAATTTCTACATAAAGTTATGATTTCACATTATTTAGAATACATCATCATCATTCCTTGGTTTGTAGTATATTTGAAAATGCATAATATTCTACATTTATTTGAAACAGAATGAGACAATGTACTCAGCAATTTTTAAGATATATTCAAATATAAATATTCATATAGATTTGATTAACCAGAGTAGGGAGAATAATTTAAAGTTTTTGGGGGTTTTTTGATGTCTCAATTTGGCTAGGCTAAGGTCCCCAGTAATTCAATCAAACATTAACCTAAATGTTGCTAAGGAGGTATTGTGTAATACTTCTGTAAAATACTTCCATAATTACACAAATTAATATAGCCCATAATCAGTTGACTTTCAGTAAAGGAGATTATCCTAGACAACCTGAGTGGGCCTGACTCAATCTATTGAAAGGGCTTAAAAGAAGAATAGAGACCTCTCTAAAGAAGAACAAATTCTGCCATGAACAACAGCTTTAGCCCACAACTGAGCCTGCCCTTCCTGATAAGCTTTTCTGCCGTTTGAACTAGCCTAGCACACTTCCCAATGGTGTAAACCAATTCCTTGCAATAATCTCTCTCTCTCTCTCTCTAAATATATATATGTGTGTGTGTGTGTGTGTGTGTGTGTGTACTGCATATGAAACCTCTTTCCTTATAGGATTGTTTACAGGATTAAAGCAGTTGATACATGTAAAGTGATTACAACAATGCCTAGAATACAGTACACAACATTAGAATACAGTAAGTGATAAACATATACTATTGGTTGTCATTGTTATCATTAAGCCAACGTGTTCTGAAGACAACTGGACTTCTAGTTTGCTGTGCCAAAATCTCTGCCTGGAGCATAATGCCACAGCAGAAGTAAACTACTGATAGTTCTCTGCACACATTAGGATGGTTTTTTTCATGCAGTTCTCTCTTCCTGGATCACCTTTTGCCATGCTGTTGATCTGATTAACCCTTTCATGCTTTGAAATTCAGCTCAGTCAGTATCTTCTGTGTTAAGAAGAATAATGGGTTCCTGAAGATGTCCATATCCTGGTCCCCCTGTAAATATGTTACCTGAAATGTCAAAGGGGCTTTGCAGGCATGGTTAAACTTGTGATCGGAGATTGTCCTGGATTATTCCGGTGAGCTCAAATCTAATCATAAAGTTCCTTAAAAGTGGAAAAGGGAGCCAGAATATTAGGGTAAGATAATGATATGTTAGAAATTGACCTATTGGTGCTGCCTTTAAAGATGAAGAAGTGGAGCACACGGCAAGAAATACAAGTAACCTCTAAACCTGGAAAGGTCAAGCAAGTGACTACTACTCAGAACATACAGAAAAAAAGGCAGCTCTGCCTATATCTTAATTATAGCTCATTGAGACCCATGTCAGACCTATGACCTACGCAATTGTCAGATAAGGTATTTGTGTTGTTTAAGCCACTAAGTTTGCAGTAATGTGTTACAGAAACAAAAGAAAATTAATACATCTTCTCCAGATGCTTTCCAGATTTGCAGACAGGGTCAAGTTCCCCTCTGATTCCATCATCCTAAAATCTAGTATATTTTTCTATCATTGCCCTATTCATAGTGTTTGATCTGTGTACCTTCCGCTGACAGGGGTTAATGCTTAAGTTTTCAACGTTCTATTTAGATTGATATACACAAAGCCTCGCACAGCAGTATGACAGGTAGCAAATGTTTAAGGGTTTACTGAACTCAGTCGCCATTCCAGTGGTTACAGAGACTTCTCTCTCAAAAAGCTTTAAATATGTCACCTGAGAATGGGTCACAGAGTGCGATTACCTCTGCTTACCTCCCTTTACGTTGACTCCAAATGACTTCCTCATTTGAAAGGAAACCAGAGTTTGACACATACACTAGTCACTTTCAAAGCATACTTTCCTCAAAATATTTTCTTTGCTCAACCAAATACACTTCCACCACGTTTGAGATGAAATTTGATCCTCTGTTCATACCCCCTTCCTTGTCAGAATGTCTGAAATATTGTCTAAATTTTCCCATGTCCTTTTTCAACCTTTTCTATGGAGGCTAAGTTTTTAAGCAAATCAGACACATACTCAAAAATTCTGAGGCGGATAGGAATTTTAGAGTTCCATGTCTCAGGCACTTAGTAAGAGGGAGGAAGAACATAGCCTGTGGATTTTCAGGAAAAGATTAAAATGATATCACTTAGGCACACGCTTAGCAACTTTTAGGAAGACCAGTGTTTGCTCCTAAATATGTGTGTATATGTGTCTATTTATACAAAATTAAATCTTCTCTCCTCTCCAATTTTGATCTCTTTCTATGGTCTGTACTTACAAAATCTCTGCCACTTCTAAGGCCACTGCCAGTTTCAGGGTTTATATAATTAGAAAGAGGCAGAATTTACAAATGGGGAATATTTTGACTGAGACATCCATTGCCTTAGGTAAACATGGACATTTCTCTTAGAGCTTATTGACATAAGCCATGCCTCCAGCAGGCATCAAAAACAAAACTTACTAGAAGGATTCTGTGGTATTCAGGCACTACTCCTGTCCCACTAGAAATAGCAAGTACCTTGGGGGAACAAGCTGATCACACAGTAGAACAAGGGAAAGAGTGGCACTACAAGATCTGTAATCTGATGAGAGATGGCGGATTCCCTTACTTATAGCAACTGAGCAGGCAGAAAAGAATATGGAAAATGTGGACATGTCAGCATGAACAGAGCTTGAGTGACATTGTCAAATTAAGAAAATATTGACTATCCTACATTTGATTCTGATAGCCTGTTTCTTTGCTTAGTTAAATTTATTTTTTAAAGCAATACTAAACCCTATTTCTACAGTGATAGATCAGATAAGATAGGTTCACAAAGGTATTCTGTTAGACCTCATTTTTTTGCAAGGAACATGAACACTTTAAAAATGATACAAATAAAGAGAGACTTTTCTGTTTTGTGAGAATAAAGAACTCACAAAAACAAACCACACAAAGTAAAGCATGGTCTCCCAATAGCTAAAAACTCATCAGGCAGCTCCGTTGTTTGTATAACGTCCTTGGGTGAATTATAAGCTCTCTTTTTCTATAAGTGTTTTCTCATCCAAAATCCTAGCATTACCTGTGGCACCAATTCTACCTGAAGCTTTTTTTTTCATGTGCTCAATACATATCAGACTGTCTCATTGTTTCAATTTAAATTACCAGATAGAAAGAATCTGATGGTCTCAGTCTAACCTATGGATTAATTCACCTTGCTTCAATCAGTTGTAGCTTTCAGGTGAACACTGTCCCATGGCCTGTGGCTATCCCTTCCAGAGCATGAGAAAATCAGTACTCCATAGGTTGTTTAGATTGCAAAAGTAAATGACGACCATCTTATGTACAGAAGGATGGACAGCTCGAAAAATTTGTTCTGAGTAATTTAAACTTCTAAAAAAGACCAAAGTATGTTTTTTATAAAATTAACATAAAAAGGTGTTGAGAGAATCTTCTGTATTGTTTTAGAGTTGTAAGAACATTTCTAAAACTGAGATAAAGAAACTCTGTCTTTTCTCATGTTCTTGGTGGCAAAAAGTTAAATGCTATATTTTACAGGATTTACTAAGTACTGAGTCCATGACTCCATCACCCATCAGCTGTATCAGCCTGGAGAAAACTGTTTTTGTTCTCTTAGGCCGAGAGATGGCAAAGCAAGAGAACCACTAGTACAGAATAAGGTTCTGTCGAAGAAGAGACGTGTAGCCGTTATGAAGAGAAAACTGCTTATCAGAAGAATGGCTGATCTGCACTGTTTCTATTTGAATTGAGGGATAGGAAAGACAATCAGGGAAACATCAGGCTAGAAAGACAGAGCTTGCATTGTCACAATATGAATGGTAACAATGGACAGATGAGTTTTCTATGAAATAAGTGAACAAGTAATAACAACTGAGCACAGGCCATCATGTCAGGGTCCTGCCCAGAAAGCTAAGTGCTGGGATACAAAACCCTATAGAAGACACTATGGACTAAATTACGACGACTAAGACAATTCATCTTTCTTGAGGCATAAACGTGGGTTGTGTATTTGAGATATTTCTTCCTTTTTAAAATAGGCATTTATTGCTATTAACTTCTTCCTTAGAACCACTTTGCGGCATCCCATAAGTTTTGGTATGTTATGTTTTTGTTTTCACTTGTCTCAAATGATTTTCACATTCCTTTTTTAATTTCACCTTTGACATGTTAGTTAAGGAGTGTATTGTTTAATTTACACATCTATACATTTTCCAGTTTTTCTTCTCTTATTAATTTATAGTTTCAATCTATTGTGGTTGGAAATGATACTTGCTATTATTTTAATCTTCTTAACAAATAAGTCCAGAATTAGCAGAAGAAAGGGAATCACAAAGATTAAAGCAGAAATTACCAAAATAGAGAATAGAAAAATACCAAATAAACTAAGAGTTTAAAGAAAAAAGCAAAATTGACAAAATTTTAACTAGATTAAGGAAAAAAACAGAAAACAAATACAATCAGAAATGAAAAGAGAAGATATTAAAACTGATGCCAAAGAAATAAAAAAGATTATAAACAACTACTACGAACAATAACAAGTCAAAAAATAGGGTAACTGAAAGACAATTGTGAAAAGACATTCTAGAAATATTGAGTAATGAAGCAATGAGAGTTGCAGTGGTTGGTGGGGAAGAATTCGAACAGGGTTTCCTGAAGAATATACTTGTGTGGGTTAGCACTTGGATGCCTATATCTCAGAACACATGGATACACGCTCCAACAGTGCACAACCAGGTAGCACGATTTTGGTCTCATTTGTGTAATTCTCTATTCTCTTTACCTGAGCCTGCAAAAGCCAAAAATAAAATCAAAACAACAACAAAAAAGTATATGGAAAAGAAAGGGAGAAAGTTTAGCTGGAGCAATAAGGCAGAAGAAAGTCTTTTCCTTCAGTGCAGGTATCTGGGGCTGCAGATTGGGTCTAGAATGAGAACAAATGGTATGGGGGAATTAGATTTGACATGAGAATGAAGTTTTAAAGTGACTTAGATAGAAATAGAGTTAATGTCTGAAAATGACCGAAAATGACCGAAAAAGATATGCCCAAGACTGTCAAGAGGTTAAAAAAAAGGAACTACAAGAGAGTCTGTTTGAAAGCAGTAACTACAGAAAAAAATAAAATTCTCCTCTGTATCCCCACCAAATTCAAACTGTGAAAGATAGCAATTTTTACAGATTATATAAAATATGTTAAAAGCATTGCTTCAGAATATGTTGCAAAATCAAAAAATCATATGGCAAAAGAAATAATAAATTAAAAACAAAAAGCAAAGCATACAAATATGATGAAAAATTGAATATGTAATTGCATGGTATAGAAATAGGGAATTATTTTGCAAGCACAGCAGCCATAAAATAAAGTCACATTTAAAAAAGACAACAATAGTTTTGACTACACTGCATTTAAAATTATATATATGTATACTTATATATGTATTTACATACATATATGGGTATAAATGTTTTAAAAGTCCAGTAGACAGTTACAGATCTCTATTATTTTGTTTTACTGTGTAGTATTATTAATTTTAGCAATGTCATTTCTGGGAAAAAAAATGTCAAGAGAACCTTTTGAACACTATATTGTCACTTTGGCTGGAGGCTTTTGGATTCATGGATTCATGTTGTTCAGGAAAAAAGAAATCATTCTTTCAATACATATATCCTGAGTGTTCTATGAAGCAGGCTCTGTATTTGCTCTACGTATTTTCTCTGATGAATTCTGTACCTCTTTAGGGAAGGGAATGTGCTTATTTTCTTTCAGCACCACCATTATTTGACAATTTCTGTTTTAAAAAAAAAAGTATCATTTTTTGTTTAAATATCAGAGGTGCTCAGTTTTTATTCTTTAATTTCTTTGGTATATGCATTTTAAGAATCAAAAATGTATATTACTTATTTGCCTGTCCAAATGCTTGAATATCACTTGGAGTTGCTCATTTAGAATTTGATTACCTGAAAATCTCCATCCGTATACTTTTGTTAAAGTGTATACAAATTTAATCACCACTCCTGAGTTACTGGCCTTGATTTAAAGTGTGCTACTTTAAATCAGATGACTCAAAATGTCTTTTCTCACTCTCAGAACAGGTATTTGTGACAGGTACTTGTTGATTTGATTGGTTGTTTTTGTTCTTGGTCCTTTTGATGCAATGCAACACATTAACAAAATTTCTAACGTTCAGCCTCCTATGAAGGACATGCCTAATGACTATAATAAAATAAAATAAAATAATTTATTTTAGTTTTTAATAAATTTATTTTAAAATAAATTTAACAATTGTTAATGTAATTTTAACAAAAACTTAATAAATATTTATCAGCATTTTACTTTTAAATTTTTCATTGTTCCCAACCTACAGCACTGAGAGATAGAGAGGGATAAATACAGAGGGAAAAGAGAAAAAAGATAATTGGTAAAGACATATGCTTCAGGGAATCAATGAATACTTGAAATTTAATGTAAATTTTAGTGTGACTGCATATTTTTCTGGTGAGAATATTTATATTTTTCATATGATTCTCAAATAAACGTATGAATCAAAAGATGGTTAAGAATCTGTCATCCATAATTTTTGTTATTAGTTATGTAAGTCAGATTTTGTGACAGTTTTATAAAATGCAAAGTATAAAAAGGTACTGCAAACGTTATTGGGAGATATTGCCAAATTCCCTTTAAATTAATAATATTAATTAATTAATAATATTTTTCAGAGTGCTAGTTGATCTAGCATCAGTAGCCACCAGTCAGAGTTTATATTAAAAGGGGGAAAAAAGGTTTGTTTGTAATTGAGTAATTCTTCAGTTTTTCTTTTTTTTTTTTTTTTTTTGGAGATGGAGTCTCACTCTGTCACCCAGGCATGATCTCGGCTCACTGAAACCTCTGCCTCCCGGATTCAAGCAATTCTCCTGCCTCATTCTCCCAAGTAGTTGGGATTACAGGCATGTGCCACCATGCCCAACTAATTTTTGTATTTTTAGTAGACACAGGGTTTCACCATGCTGGCCAGGCTGGTCTCGAACTCCTGACCTCATGATCTGCCTGGAGAATTAACATCCTATCACATCATTTATTACTTTTTATATTTCATCTTTTTAAATTGTATGTGTCTTCTGATTATTTTTTAAGCAGTATTAATGTTTGAATTAACAATTTAAGTAAAAATTTTAAAGCATTCTATGAATAGGAAGACTTCTGATTATTAGTCATAATCTGTGAGTCCATATTCCCTAATGTAGACCTCGGTCCCTCCCTCTCCAACACCATGCTGTTCACTACAGTGGTGCTGAAGGAAAATAAGTACAATCCCTGTCCTAAAGAGATACAAAATTCATCAGAGAAAATACATACAGCAAATACAGAGCCTGCTACATAGGACATTCAGGAACTGTGTGTTGAAAGAATAATTTCTTTTTTCCTGAACAACAATTTGTCCAAGAATCCAAAAGCCTTCAGCCAAAGTGATAATATATTGTCCAAAAGGTTCTCTTCTTTTCATGTGACCCCATAGCAGTTACTTATATCATTTGATTATATTATTTTGATGTCTAATTTTGTTACACTTATTTCATTAGATTACATCATTAATTCATTAACGTTTCTACCTCCACCTCACCACATGAATGCATATATTATGAGTTCCGTACCTGTGATAGCCCCATAATATTTGAAAAGCCATTCGAGTTTCAGATCTCAGTTTATGTATCTTTTAAATGATGTCAATAATCCATTCACATACTGCATTACTTTCCTAAAATGTGTTTCATCTATTTTAACATGTGTAAACATTCTAAACCCGTTTAGGACAAAGAGCCCAACTCAATCCACGGTAATAAAATTACTGAAAATATGCCATAAAATTAAGTTTAGGAAATGTGTTCAATTAATGGAATAACCAGTAAAGCCTAATTACATCCAGTGTTCCTCAGCTAAGCAAAAAGTTCATCATTCAGTCATCTGCAAGAGGAGAATTATTACTTTCTGAAAATTTTGTATTATGATATTTTGTTTATAAGGACATGCCCAGGGACTTCAGTAATGGGATACATTTGTTAAAATTATAAACCAATATAAAGGAATATAGATTCACGTCTCAAACTCCTTTCTTCAGATACTATTTTTCAGCTTACTAACTTTAAGTAAAATTACACTAAAGCTGATTTTCCTGAGAATTCTAGGGTGACAATATGCTTATATAAATGCACAGAGGATTTGTGGCATTGTATTTTGTGGTGGGTTGACTTATTTCCCCTATAAACATACGTTCTAGTCCTAATCCCCAGTACGTGTGAGTGTGACCTTATGTAGGAATGTAGTCTGTGCAGAAATAATAAGGTTAAGATGATGACATACTAGGATAGGGTAGACCCTAAATGCAGTGGCTGGTGGTTTTATATAAGAAAGGAAAAACAGATTTGGACACGGAGGCACAAACATACAGGACACACAAACATACAGAGGGAAGAAGGCCATGTGATAACAGAGGCGGGGATTGCAGTAATGCACCTATAAGCCAAGGAACGCCAAGGCCTATTGGCAATCATCAAAAGCAAAGATGGAATTTCCCCCAGAGCCTTCAAAGGAAGCATGGCCCTGCCAGCTCCTTAATTTCATATTTCTGGCCTCCAGAACTGTCAGAGAACAAATATCAGTTGTTTTAAGACACATGGTTTGTGGCAATTTGTCACAGCGGCCCTAGAAAAGTAATACATGCATCAAATGTACATACATGTATTATGTACACACATATGCACATACACGTACACACACATTTGTATTGCTTGCTTTATTTTTGTAATCTTTCCACCAAGTGACTCCGAAATGCTTTGGCAAAGAGATAAAAATAATAATGCTAAGACTGTTTCTTTCTCGTTTCCTCAGGATTTCATTCCCTGAATGTAAAAATCCCTCTAGATTCCTTTCTAGATTTGCAGAGGAGCTGCACTCTTATGTTTTGGAGCATTTTAGAACTCTTGACCTAACGGAGCATTAATTCACCAAAATAATATGTTTTCGTGTATATTATAGTACTGAATATCACAATACAATCATCATAGGAGGAACAATTTTCCCAATAAAATATTATTTTTTTCAGAACACCAAAAAAATAGATCGGAAGCAGTAAAATGTACGTTTTAATGTGTATTGTTTTCTCTGAGTCGTGATATTTTACCAACCCTTAGTTAGGGTTTTTTTCTCCTTAATTTGAATCCTTCGAGTTTTTGAGAGATTTGACTAGTTTTAACTGCTTTCTTTTCTAATTTATTTTTTTATTTTTATAGATTCATGGGGTACATGTGCAGGTTTGTTACATGTCTGTACTACATAATGGTGAGATTTGGGCTTCTAGTATACCCATCACCCAAATAGTGAACACTGTACCCAATAGTGAATCTTTCAGTCTTCACTCTTCTCTCACCTACCCCCTTTTTGGAACTTCCAGTGACTATTATTTCCCTCTATATGTCCATGTGTTCTGCTTTCTCATAGTTGCAGTTTGTTATAAAATAAAATGTTGCTGTAACTAAAAGTATGATTATGTTCTTTATAATTAAGATAACTCCAAAAAGCCTTTTAAATTATGTTATACAGAATCAGGCAGTTTTGGCATTCATGTGTTCTCCTGTATTCTACCCCTGGGCCTACTACTGGATTTCATTTGCTATTATAATCTCACGTCTGACTGAAGAAAGCAAATGTTGAGAACATAGTAAGTGCATGATAAAACTTAGTGTGTTGAATTACACTAAATTTGATTTCACTTTTATAAAACTAGTATTCCTTTGGGAAAAGATGTATACATTTTTGAAAGTACACTTTAGCACAGGTTAAATGAAAATTTTTGTTTGTTTGTTTATATTACCTAATACGTTACCACCATCCCCTTCTGGACACTGTGTTTTGTTTAAATTCTTCTATGCTTTCCACCTGTGACGAAAGCTCTGGTTCCCCAGAGCACACACAACAGTAAAATGTAATACTGCAAAAGTACCATTTACCCCATCTAGGTAACATTCCAATAAATCAGTTGTAAATAGGTGTCATTTGTTTTAATTTGAGGTACTTTGATTTTTTAAAACATTCAAATTCACAATAGCCAAGGTATTGTTGCAGCATTATTAACTTTTCAAAAAAGAGACAAAGAGGGTTCAAATCATGCAATTGAATGAAGAATAGTCACTGTAGTGAAAAAATCAGTAAGTTGTAGATAAGGGAGTGATTGTCATACATTTTGTTGTTTTGTTTTTATTTTTAAAGATGCAAGTCTTTATTTTAAAAAGTGAAAATTAAGTAGCTTTAACCAGCACAGCAGGTCTTTAAAAATAAAATAAATTACACTTATAAACTGTGGTATTTTCTTACCAATCTTTAACTTTTCCAATTCTTAAAATGCATTCAAATTCAAAAAGATGAATTTAGAATACTACTTTTTGAAATGTTATTATTCTTCAGAATCTGACTCAGACATTTTTTCTTCCAGGAGCTTCGGGCTCATTAAGACAAAATAATCGCATAGTCCTGATGTACAGAGGCTGCAAGCATATTATTTACCTAGCTTACATTGTTTGCCTGAATAACAGAGAAGTCCAGGTTCACTTATTCAACAAGCCCTTACTAATCACTCACTGTGGGCCAGACATTGTTCTCTCAAGGTTGTTAGACCTCTCATGGAAATATAAGCAATGCATGCAATAAAGAAAATACCACACTTTATTTTTTTTTATTTTTGAGATAGAGTCTCGCTCTGTCACCCAGGCTGGAGTGCAGTGACGCGATCTCGGCTCACTGCAAGCTCCGCCTCCTGGGTTCATGCAATTCTCCTGCCTCAGCCTCCCGCGTAGCTGTCACTACAGGCGCCCGCCACCGCGCCCAGCTAATTTTTAGTATTTTTAGTAGAGACGGGGTTTCACTCTGTTAGCCAGGATGGTCTCAGTCTCCTGACTCATGATCTACCTGACTCAGCCTCCGAAAGCGCTGGGATTGCAGGAGTGGGCCACTGCGCCCAGTCGAAAATACAACACTTTTCAATGAGTGACAATCACTCATCCTTTTTGTGATGTAGTGATTATAAGGGGATCCGATAGTGATATAAATGCTATGTAGATACTGAATAATTGCTAGGCATATACCGAAAATACCGTCATGTAATAATGATTGGGTTGTTTTCTCCGAGGAGGTAGCGTTTTAATGGTAGGAAGGACGCCAGTCAAGGAACAGGAAACAGTATTCCAGGCAGAGAGAATATTTAGTGAAAAACTTGTATCAGAAACAAGCTCAGATATACAAAGAAGACCAGTGTTTGTGAAGCACATTGAGCGAGGGGCAGAAAGCTATGAAACGAGATTTCAAGAAAAGGTAGGAGCTTTGCCAACCAGAGTTAAGAAGTTGTTTGAATAGCATTTTAAAGGGATTGAGAGGCCACAAAATTACTGATTTACTTCTTTACAGGATGCTCTGGTTGCTCTATGAAAGTTTGTTTGGAAATTAAAGAGAGATATCAATTAGAAAGCTATTGTAGTCTTCTGTGAAAGATATGGTAGACCAGTCCCAAAGCATACAAGTGAGGCTGGAAAGAAGTGGATGAAATTACAGCAGACAGTCCACAGGACTTGCAGATGAAATGGTTGTAAAGTTTAGATAAAGAAAAAAGACACAGATTTTTTTTCTGAAGCAAGTGAGTATATGCTTATAGAATTCACCGTAAGAGGAAAGAATAGGTGATACACAGGTTGAACTGAGTTATATCAAGTGTTGTGTTTTGACCATGCTAATTGTGTGATGCTTAACATCTTAAGTGAAAGGTCAAGCAAGAAGTTGGATGTAGGAGTCTGAAGTTCCCAAGAAGTGGTCAATGCTGTAGATACATATCTGGAAATAATTTGACTATAGATGCTCTTTGAATTTTTGGGACTTGGAGAAATCTCCTGAGGAGATTTTGCAGATTAAAAAAATAGAAATAGTGAAAAACGATCTGAATGAATCCCTCAATTATTTTATGTGTTTAGGAGAGAAAGACAGCCTAAAATTAAAATGGGGGAGTGGCCTCTGAGGAAGGAAGAAAACTAAAAGAGGGAGAGGTAATCGGAATCAAGAGAAAAGATGTTTTAAGAAGATGGAATAAACAAACATGTCTATATGGCTGGAACTTGATTAAGATATCAAAGGAGACCGGTCATGGTGGCTTACAGCTGTAATCCCCAAAATGTTGGAAGGCTGAAGAGGGTGGACCACTTGAGGTCAGTAGCTCGAGACCAGCCTGGCCAACATGGTGAAACCCCGTGTCTACTAAAAATACAAAAATTAGCTGGGCATGGTGGTGGGTGCCTGTAATCCCAGCTACTCGGGAGGCGGAGGTTGCGGTCAGTGGAGATGGCACCACTACACTCCAGCCTGGGTGACAGAGCGAGACTCCATCTCCAAAACAACAACAAAAGATATAAGTGGAAAATGAACATTGGATTTGGTACTAGGAAGGTCATGGGAGCCCTTGACAACAGCAGTCTCAGTAGAGTAGTCTTGATTAAATCTTTACTGCATCAAGTTGAAGGCTGGGTGAGGAGGCTCACACCTGTAATCCCAGCACTTTGGGAGGCTGAGGTGAGCAGATGACCTGAGTTCAGGAGTTTGAGACCCGCCTGGCCAGCATGGTGAAACCCCGTCTCTACTCAAAATACAAAAACTAGCTGGGCGTGGTGGTGCATGCCTGTGATTCCAACTACTCGGGAGGCTGAGACCAGAGAATCACTTGAATCCAGGAGGCGGAGGTTGAAGTGAGCTGAGATCATGCCATTGCACTCTAGCCTGGGCAACAGAGCAAGACTCCATCTCAAAAAACAAACAAACAAACAAACAGAACAAAAAGAATGGAAGTAGTGATGATGACTAGAACTAATTATTTCAACTTTTTTTTCAGGAAGTGCAGCAGAGAGACAAGGTAGTACTTGAAAAGGAATTCAGGCCAACGTTAGATGATATTTTGTTTGATTGCAGTTTTTGTGTTTTTGTTACTCATTGTTATTTAAGACCAGATTATTAAAGTTTAATTGGCTGTAGACAGGAAAGGTTCAGTTGACAGGAAAAAAAAAATGACGGCATGGAAGAAAGGGGGATCATCACAGGGTAAAGTCTTTGAGAAATTAAGAGTTTAGATCTGGACACATGTGGAGGGTTTGGCTATTGATTGAAGTCCGAATTATTTATCCGTCATTTCAAAAAGAGCTACAAAAGTGATCCATGGCAATGAAACAATCAATGTCGTCATGCCATACACGGACAAAGGGCAATGGAGTAAAGGGGTGGGTGGAAAGGCCCCGAGAAGAGAATGTGAAATGTGCAAAGGACGTGGTCATAAAACAGAGCCCTGTCACTTTGGCGAGGAAAGCTATTTTTGTGCGACCTAGATTGAAACTCTCAGATAAGAGTGAAAATTTTCAGGTAAGAGGAAAAAAAAAAAAAAAAAGCTTCATTTGTTTGCAGCAGGGGAGTCCATCTAAAACCAAGAGTGACTTCTGGTCATTAACTGTGTGTTTTGTTCTGTTTTGTTTTGTTTTTAATGTTACAGGCACTTCAGTACGTCAGGAGAAAAGGGAAACAAGAAAGGAGCTTGAGCAAAGATTAATTAACAACCTTTGCTTTCTGGAAACAGATGGCTTAAGGGTAAGCAAGTCCAGTCCAGGCAAATACATTCTGCAAATTCAGGTTTTTATAAAATTAAAACAAACAGGACACTTTGGCCAGTTCAGAAAAAAAGTATTTAGTCTCTGGTTTCTGAATTCTTTGTTATGTAAAGGTTGTAGAAAATGCTTAACCTTTTACACTAAGAAGGGGAATTGCTGGAAATTGTCGAGGCAGTCAATAGAGGAAAAGGAGCACGAAGTTCACCCCTAAGATTAAACGGAAAGTGCAAAAAGCAGCAAACTGACTTCCCTAAGACCATCGCTATGTCTTTACCTTACAGCTAGTCTTTCTTGAATTGTAATGATTTATTACTGTCATTATTATTATCACGATTGAAAGTTTGAAATATAACCCCACAGGAGTGACTGTTGAAATTGTTGGCTTGGAATACTTGGTGACAATTCAGCCCATTAAGGAAAAATCTGGAACCCAAAATCAGAAGTTTTAAGAATAGATATTTCCCTGGAAAATAGGATTACAGAACTTTCATGGAATTAAATATTTTGAAAAGAAAATATTTAATTTTTTTCATCCTAAAAAAATGAAGAAAATATCTTTTGTGTATTTGATGATTTTTCACTAATAACAAAAAGGCTCTTATTATTTTTGTCATGAATAACCTTATGAGTTTATAGAAACAAAATGAGGTAAATTCAAGATAATATACATAGTCATTTCATGAAAGTAATTATTTGACAGTAACGTCCTTACTGATATTTCAATACAATTAAAATTGTAGATAATGATCAGTTCAGTTACCCTAGATGTCTAGAAAAACAAATATGTATGTTTCCTACATTTTTTCATGTAGGAACACAGTAAAAATTCACAGGTCGTGGTTTGTGTTTTTATGAATTATGTGTTTTCTGTTTTCTCAATTGGGTCCATTATTTTTTTCCTTTAGCCTCACATCATACTCAGTGTATGCCAACTGAGTCACTATAGACTCTTTACAGGTCTCTGTTCACATATTATGAATTTTGGAGGAAATTCAGATGTTTCTTTTGTATCTATTTGAATAAGTGCTGGGATATGCTTCCCTAGTTTCTCAGCATAGTGTAATTCAGAATGATAGTTGTCCAAAGCTCTATATATGTGTGAATGATTCTACTCTACTCTCCTAATTCAGTGTCTAGGGTAACTGGGCATTGAGGTGGAAGACATAATGAATAAGTAGAATTTTATACTCCTTTTTCTTTCCTTTTGCTCAGTTCCAAACATGGAGCTACCAATATGGCAGTGTGGCTAAAGAAAGTGACTGGGGAAATGGAGGATGGGAATAGTGGCAGCACATTGGGTAGAAGAAATCCTCTTCCTTCTCTAGATGCAAAATTAACAATTATTTTATGCCACTGATACATGTTAGTGCAATTTTTGCTCAGAATTTTTAAAAAGAAAAAGAGAGACAGAGAAACACAGAAAGAGAATGAGAGAACAGAAAAGAAAAAAAAAAGAAAAATAAATTATTGTGGGATCAGAGAAGCTATGATTTGTAAAGGAGGCCGAGACATTTCTTAAGGGGTTTATAAAACTAAAACTTTGGCATCATACTGAAAAGACAGATGTGGTTTGTTAAAAGAGCATTGCCTATGGAGTCATTAGACCTGGATCAACTCAATGTTACCAGTCTCTAATTGCATAGCCTTGCGCAAGTCAGCTTATGACTTTGAGCATTTGTTTTTTTTTCTTTTAATTTGGTAAAATATATATATTTTTTCTAAGAATAGCTGTGAGGATCAACTCACTAGTATAAGGGATGCTACTGAGACACGCTGTGTTCTGTGAAAGCACCTTAGAACATATTTGTATTGGTTATCTCTTACTAGGCAACAAATTGCTCTAATATCGAGTTGTTTAAAACCAACAATAAATATGATTTCACGCAGCAACGTTGAGTCGGGGATTCAGGAATAGCTGACATGGTGGTTCTGGCTTGCAGTGTCCTAATCGGTTGCAATCAATTTGTTGGCTGGGACTGGAGATATTTGAAGGTTTCACTGAGACACAAAGATCTACTTCTAAGATGATGCATTCACCAGGATGGCAATTTTGTGCTGGATGTTGGCAGGAAGCCTCAGTTCCTCACCACATGAACCCTATGACTGGACTGTCTAAGCAGTTGCAATAGAGTGAACATTTATATCTCCTCAAAATTCACGTGTTGAAATACTAACCGCCAGCATAGTGGAATCAAAACGTGGGAAAAGTTGACTAGATCACAAGGGCAGAACCCTCATGAGTAGAATTAGTGCCGTTATAAAAGAGAACCCATAGAGAACTCTCACGTGTTCTGCCCTGTGATGTTCCAGCAAAAAGCCATCTAAGAGGAAGAGGGCCCTAGGAGACATCAAATCTGTCAACACCCTGATCTTGAACTTCCCAACATCTAGAACTGTGAGAAATAAATTTCTGCTGTTTATAATCTACCCAGTTTTTGGTGTTTTGCTACAGTCGCCCAAATAAACTAAACCAGCATCCTCGTGACATGGTAGCTGGCTTTCCTTAGATTGAGTAATCATAAAAGAGCTAAACAGAAGAAAGGTATGAGGTATTTTATGACATAGCCTCAGAGGTCACACATAATGCATCATTTCCACAATATCTTATAGTTACAAAAGTTAGCCCTATTCAGCAAGAGTCTGAATAAATTCTATCCAAATGTGTGAATTCTAGGAGGCAAGAATTACTTGGAGGGATGGGGGCTAGGTATCTTGAAAGCTGCCTATCACAATATTCTTAAAATGCCTATGCTTGGAATTCCTAAGTGAGGAGAATTTTAACTCTATTTTAAAATATATTAATAAGATATATTCTTAAGACATATTAGTCTGTTTATATTACTCCATCTGGAGCCCATTTTTGATATATATTATATTAGAAACATATTTATTTAAACTAGAGTTTTAAATATATTGTGATGAAGTTGTAGGGGTAGGTTTTGAAGTGAGTAAAATGGATCCAGAATTAGGTTACTTTATTACATAGTGAGAAATTCAAATGCAAAGAATAGTGAAAAACTAGGAAGTGGGGATAGGAGTATCTGTTTGTCCAAAAAAATAAAATAAAAAATGATACAAGACACTAAACAAGGTTATAAATATTACTTAGACCTGAGGTCAAAATGGGGTGATGCTGAAAATGTGCATAATCACTCCAAGCATTCTCTAATCCCCCTGATTAGGACCATGATTATTTCCAAAGTACAATTAAAAGTTGAGACTGCGAATGTAATGATACAGCAACACTTGTGGATAGTAGACAAATTCTAGGTCAAGGGAACAGGCAGTTTATAAATAACCTAATTTTTACATCATAGCACAAACACTTCATTTGCTCAATTTCCCAAAGCCAGTTGCCTGAGACATTTTATCTAATAGATTTAGAGACCTAATCCATAGGAAATATTAGTGAGATTGGCTTTGCCACCCAGCCTCTTTCAGAAAAAACAAACGAAAAAAAGATTTCCTTAATTTCCCATAAACACATTCCTTTTGCCACTTTATTTTTATTTTGGCTGCTGTGTTAAACTCTAGAATTAAAATGGGGCAGAATCTCTTTTCTAGGATCGCAAACGATCATTGATACATTAAAAAATACATCCTAAAGGTCAACTAAAGAGTAAATCACATTCACACCCAGAACAAAGGAACATTTCTGTGTACAGATAAGGATTAGAATGCTAGCTCTAGCATTCTTCCATTCTTCAACAATTATTCATTCAAAACCAATTTGTGTTAGGTACTATTCTAAGTGCTTAGACTATAAAACTAATAAAAAAGACAAGTATCTCTTTTTGGGATATCATATTCTAGTCACAGAGACAAGAAGACAAGTTAGTGAAGTAGGGTGCATGGTAATTATTGCTGAGATAGGAAAAAAACAATAAAGTGGGTCACATGTGCATGAGGATGGTTGAAACTTTAGATGGGGGAGACAAGTATTGTCTTTACTAAGAAAACGACATCTAAGTAATTACTTGAAAGAAATGATGAGAGGGAAGGGTCAAGTTGGTTCCTGGAGGAAGAACATTTCAAGTAGATTATATGATTCTCAGAGCAGGTATCACTGAGCTCTAGCTCCCAGATTTGGATGTAATTCCTGAACAGTGGTTCAACAATAAATATGCTTTGAATGTAGGATTATTCTCCACAAAGAAGAATTTTTTAGAATATCTTTCATTTTTAATCATTTTCTTTGTTTTGGCAAGTAAATGATGCCCTCTTCAGAATGAAAATTTCCAGTGGAAATTATTCATAGTAAAAAGGCAAAGATAGACATTTGTAGACCAGGGAGCTAAGCTGGGAAAAATTATGATTACCGAGAAAGAAATATCACCTATGGGTTGCCTGAGGGATAAATGCAAATGCTTATCTTTATGTCCTGACAAATTGATCTTATGTCATAAATTATAAATCTCTGTTTTGTAGTCATTTCATCACACAAATAGGAATTTTGTAAATTGAATTGTTGTTTTCTTTTTTCTTTTTTTTCTAGAAACAGTTTTACCCTGGGGCAAAGTCTGACTGTGGATCAGGAAAAATTTCCCACATTTACCTATTGATCTTTTAGGCTCTGGCTTTTTTCTACATATCTTCTCTCCTACTCAATACTACTCTTCTTCCTCAAGCATTGTCAATACTGGGATACAACTGAAAAAGTTATTTTATTTGACTTGTACCATCCATGATAGACTGTGAGTTGCTTCAGTGAAAAGATGATTTATTACACATCTTTAGAGCTCCAGTGTGGAGCACAGCAACTGGGACCTAAGTAGGGATAGTGAATTGTTGTTGAATGAATCTGATTCTTATAATCATTTTAATCGCTTAAGAAAAGGAGGTAGAGGGCGTTCCAAGATGGCCGAATAGGAACATCTCTGGTCTGCAGCTCCTAGAGTGATTGACACAGAAGAAGGTGATTTCTGTGTTTCCAACTAAGGTACCTGGTTCGTCTCATTGGGACTGGTTGGACAATGGGTGCAGCCCACTGAGGGTGAGCCAAAGCAGGGTGGGGCATCACCTCACCTGGGAAGCCTAAGTGGTCAGGAGATTTCCCTTTCCTAGCCAAGGGAAGCCAAGACAGACTACCTGGAAAAACGGGACACTACTGCCCAAATACTGTGCTTTTCCCAAGGTCTTAGCAACCAGCAGACAAGGTGATTCTCTGCCGTGCCTGGCTCAGTGGCTCCCATGCCCACAGAGCCTTGCTCACTGCTAGCGCAGCAGTCTGAGATTGATCTGTGAGACAGCAGGCTGACTGGGAGAGGGGCATCTGCCATTGCTGAGGCTTGAGTATGTAAACAAAGTGGCCAGGAAGCTCAAACTGGGTGGAGCCCACCTCAGCTCAACAAGGCCTACTGCCTCTGGACTCCATCTCTGTGGACAGGGCATAGCTAAACAAAAGGCAGGAGGCAACTTCTGCAGACTTAAACGTCCTTGTCTGACAGCTCTGAAGAGAGCAGTGGTTCTCCCAGCACAGCATTTGAGCTCTGAGAATGGACAAACTGCCTCCTCCAGTGGGTCACTGACCCCCATGTAGCCTAACTGGGAGACATCTCCCAGTAGGGGCCAACAGACACCTCATATAGGCAGCTGCCCCTCTGGGATGAAGCTTCCAGAGGAAGGATCAGGCAGCAATATTTTCAGTTCAGCAATATTTGCTGTTCTGTGGCCTCCACTGATGATACCCAGAGAAACAGGGTCTGGAGTGGACCTCCAGCAAACTCCAACAGACCCGCAGCTGAGGGACCTGACTGTTAGAAGGAAAACTAACAAACAGAAAGGGATAGCATCAACATCAACAAAAAGGTCATCTACACCAAAACCCCATCTGTAGGTCACCAACATCAAAGAACAAAGGTGGCTAAAACCACAAAGATGGGGAGAAACCAGAGCAGAAAAGCTGAAAGTTCTAAAAATCAGAGTGCCTCTTCTCCTCCTAAGGATTGCAGCTCCTCGCCAGCAATGGAACAAAGCTGGACAGAGAATGCCTTTGACGAGCTGACAAAAGTAGGCTTCAGAAGGTTGGTAATAACAAGCTTCTCTGAGCTAAAGGAGGATGTTTGAACCCACCACAAGGAAGCTAAAAACCTTGAAAAACGATTAGATGAATGGTTAACTAAAATAAACAGTGTAGAGAAGACCTTAAACGACCTGATGGAGCTGAAGACCATGGCATGAAAACTTCGTGACAGATGCAAAAGCTTCAATAGCTGATTTGATCAAGTGGAAGAAAAGGTATCAGTGATTGAAGACCAAATTAATGAAATAAAGTGAGAAGACAATGTTAGAGAAAAAAGAGTAAAAAGAAATGAACAAAGTCTCCAAGAAATATGGGACTATGTAAAAAGACCACACCTATGTTTGATTGGTGTACCTAAAAGTGATGGGGAGAATGGAACCAAGCTGGAAAACATTCTTTGGGATATTATCCAGGAGAACTTCCCAAACATAGCAAGGCAGGTGAACATTCAAATTCAGGAAATACAGAGAACACCACAAAGATACTCCTAGAAAAGCAACCCCAAGACACATAATTGTCAAATTCACCAAGGTTGAAATGAAGGAAAAAGTGTTAAGGGAAAACAGAGAGGAAGGTCCACTTACCCCCAAAGGAAGCCCATCAGACTAACAGCAGATCTCTCATCAGAAACCCTTCAAATCAGAAGAGAGTGGGGGCCAATATTCAACATTCTTAATCCAAAGAATTTTCAACCCAGAATTTCATATCCAGTCAAACTAAGCTTCATAAGTGAAGAAGAAATAAAATCCTTTACAGACAAGCAAACACTGAGAGATTTTGTCAACATCAGGCCTGCCTTACAAGAGCTCCTGAAGGAAGCACTAAACATGGAAAGGAACAACCAGTACCAGCCACAGCAAACACATGCCAAATTTTAAAGGCCATTGATCCTATGAAGAAATTGCATCAAATCAATTAATGGGCAAAATGACCAGCGAACATCATAATGACAGGATCAAATTCACACATAACAATACTAATCTTAAATGTAAATGGACTAAATGTCCCAATTAAAAGACGTAGACTGGCAAATTGGATAAACAGTCAAGACCCATCAGTGTCCTGTATTCAGGAGAGCCATCTCATGTGCGGAGACACACACAGGCTCAAAATAAAGGGATGGAGGAAGATCTATCGAGCAAATGCAAAGCAAAAAATGACAGGGGGTGCAATCCCAGTCTCTGATAAAACAGATTTTAAACCAACAAAGATCAAAAGAGACAAAGAAGGCCATTGCATAATGGTAAAGGGATCAATTCATCAAGAAGAGCTAACTATCCTAAATATATATGAACCCCATACAGGAGCACCCAGATTCATAAAGCAAGTCCTTAGAGACCTACAAAGAGACTCGACTGCCACACAATAATAATGGAAGACTGTAATACCCCACTGTCAATATTAGACAGATCAATGAGACAGAAGGTCAACTGGGATATCCAGGACCTGAACTCAGCTCTGCACCAAGCAGAAATAATAGACATCTACAGAACTCTCCACCCCAGATCAACAGAATATACATTCTTCTCAGCACCACATCACACTTATTCTAAAACTGACCACATAACTGAAAGTAAAGCACTCCTCAGCAAATGCAAAAGAATGTTGGAAATCACAACAAACTGTCTCTCAGACCACAGTGCAATCAAATTAGAACTCAGGATTAAGAAACTCACTCATAATCGCACAACTACATGGAAACTGAACAACTTGCTACTGAATGACTACTGGGTAAATAATGAAATGAAGGCAGAAATAAAGATGTTCTTTGAAACCAATGAGAA
>NW_012103898.1:1548967-1550373 GCF_000951045.1 Mandrillus leucophaeus
GCCCACAAGAGAAAGCAGGAAAGATCTAAAATCAACACCTTAACATCACAATTAAAAGAACTAGAGAAGCAAGCGCAAACAATTATTGCCTCTGAAATTGAGGCAATAATTAATAGCCTACCAACTAAAAAAAAGTCCAGGACCAACAGATTCACAGCCAGAATCTACCAGAGGTACAAAAAGGAGCTGGTACCATTCCTTCTGAAACTATTCCAATCAATAGAAAAAGAGGGAATACTCCCTAAGTCATTTTATGAGGCCAACATCATCCTGATATTAAAGGCTGGCAGGGACACAACAAAACAGAGAGGATTTTAGACCAATATCCCTGATGAACATCGATGCAAAAATCCTCAATAAAATACTGGCAAACCGAATCCAGCAGCACATCAAAAAGCTATCCACCATGATCAAGTCGGCTTCATCCCTGGGATGCAAGGCTGGTTCAATATATGCAAATCAATAAACGTAATCCAGCACATAAACAGAATCAACGAAAAAAACCACATGATTATCTCAATAAATGCAGAAAAAGCCTTTGACAAAATTCAACAGCCCTTCATGCTAAAAACTCTCAATAAATACGGTGTTGATGGAACATATCTCAAAATAATAAGAGCTATTTATGACAAACCCACAGCCAATCTCATACTGAATGGGAAAAAACTGGAAGCATTCCCTTTGAAAACTGGCACAAGACAGGTATGCCCTCTCTCACCACTCCTATTTAACATAATGTTGGACGTTCTGGCCAGGGCAGTCAGGCAAGAGAAAGAAATAAAGGGTATTCAATTAGGAAAAGAGGAAGTCCAAATTGTCCCTGTTTGCAGATGACATGACTGTATTTAGAAAACCCCATCATCTCATGCCCCAAATCTTCTTAAACTGATAAGCAACTTCAGCAAAGTCTCAGGATACAAAATCAATGGGCAAAAATCACAAGCATTCCTATACACCAGTAACAGACAAACAGAGAGCCAAACCATGAGTGAACTTCCATTCACAATTGCTTCAAAGAGAATAAAATACCTAGGAATGCAACTTACAAGGGGTGTGAAGGACCCCTTCAAGGAGAACTACAAACCACTGCTCAATGAAATAAAAGAGGACTGAAACAAATGGAAGAACATTCCATACTCATGCATAGGAAGAATCAATGTCATGAAAATGGCCATACTGCCCAAGGTAATTTATAGATTCAATGCCATCCCCATTAAGCTACCAATGATTTTCTTCACAGAATTGGGAAAAATTAATTTAAAGTTCATATGGAACCCAAAAAGAGCCCGTATTGCCAAGACAATCCTAAGCAGAAAGAACAAAGCTGGAGGCATCACGCTACCTGACTTCAAACTATACTACAAGGCTACAGTAACCAAAACAGCATGGTACTGGTACCAAAACAG
>NW_012103898.1:1550743-1575407 GCF_000951045.1 Mandrillus leucophaeus
ATCAGAGAAATGCAAATCAAAACCACAATGAGATACCATCTCACACCAGTTAGAATGGCAATCATTAAAAAGTCAGGAAACAACAGATGCTGGAGAGAATGTGGAGAAATAGAAAAGCTTTTATACTGTTGGTTGGAATGTGAATTAGTTCAACCACTGTGGAAGACAGTGTGGCGATTCCTCAAAGATCTATAACTAGAATTACCATTTGACCCAGCCATTCCATTATGGATATATACCCAAAGGAATATAAATTATGCTACTATAAAGACACATGCACACGTATGTTTATTGTGGCACTATTCACAATAGCAAAGACTTGGAACCAACTCAAATGTCTATCAATGATAGACTGGATTAAGAAAATGTGGCACATATACACCATGGAATACTATGCTGCCATAAAAATTAATGAGTTCATGTCCTTTGCAGGGACATGGATGAAGCTGGAAACCATCATTCTCAGCAACCTATCACAAGGACAGAAACCCAAACACTGCATGTTTTCACTCATAGGTGGGAATTGAACAATGAGATCCCTTGGACACAGGACGGGGAACATCACACACCGGGGCCTGTTGGGGGGTAGGGGCTGGGGGAGGGATAGCATTAGGAGAAATTCCTAATGTAAATGAGTTGATGGGTGCAGCAAACCAACGTGGCACATGTATACCTATGTATCAAACCTGTACATTGTGCACATGTACCCAAGAACTTGAAAGTATAATTTAAAAAAAAAAGAAAAAAGAAAAAGAAAAGGAGGCACAATGAACTACATAGTTTTTGAGAGTTCTAAGAAGTGTCTATTGATAGTGCTAAAACTAGTACATGAGTGTCTTGATACCAAAAAACAGTGTTGTCTCACTATTTTTAAAATATTGAAAAGCAGTGTTGTTTGACTGTTTAAACAGCAACAAAAAAAGTTGGTCGGGCGCTGTAGCTCACACCCATAATCCCAGCATTTTGAGAGGCTGAGGCAGGAGGGTAATGAGGTCAGGAGTTTCAGACCAGCCTGGTCAGCATGGTGAAACCGTATCTCTACTAAAAATACAAATATTAGCTGGGTGCAGTGGTATACACCCGTAGTTTCAGCTACTTGGGAGACTCAGGCAGGAGAATCACTTAATCCCGGGAGGCAGAGGTTGCAGTGAGCCAAGATTGCACCACTGCACTCCAGCCTGAGTGACAGAGCAAGACTCCATATGGAAAAAAAAAAAAAAAGTTTGCTACTTTTTAGGATGAAATGTTTCATTAGATAATTCCGTTTCCAAATAGTTTTTAGTGAACTATTCAGTAAAAATAGGAATATTTTATAATCTGTCATAGTACAAATGGAGATAAAAATGGATAAAACTTAACGGTCTTAAGGGTCAAAATATGTCAATGCATATTTCAATGAGAGTTACCACATGTAGAATTAAGGATCTGCATGGTATTCAAAAATCAGCCAAAGATGACTTTATTCTATTTAAAAAACCTATGGACATTCTTATGACAGTTTCTTACATTTTTAAAGTTTCAATGCTCTCATAAGCCTTTGAGGCAATGCCCTCATTCTTAATATCTTGGAGCAAATTGTACATAAACACATCCTACCAAAAGCATTTTTTAAATGAGCAATGAACTGGTTTTTTTCCCCTAATCTTGCATTAATGAGTGATTTGGGTATGTTGTCTTGAGTTTATCCATTTCACTCTTGTTATTCTGTAAAGCACACAATTCTCAGATTTATGAGATTTATATTCAAGTTTTGTTTCTGACTAGCTTTGTGTACTGGGAAGGTCATTTCCACACTATCAACTACCTGGATGGCAAAATTAAAACAGGCTCATATTTCCTGAAGAGATAGCAAACATAAGTAGAAATACAATTTATAAGATTTGAATATCTAAAAGAGGACTTTGTGCCAATCTCTGGTAAAAGTGTGTTTGCATTACCATTAGAAATCCATACAGCTTAACACATTCAGGTTCAGAACAAGCTTAATCTTTTGAGTCTAGAGAATTCGACTTCACTGGGAATTTTTCTGAAACATTTAAGACATTATTCTACCTGTACTGTGATAAGTCTAAGGTTCGATGATAACAAATAACTGATTTAGTTGGTACTAACAGGACATCTCATTATCATGTGATTATCCCTTTAGCTTATTAATAATAATGGTGATAATTATAATTATAAAATTAGTATCCGGAAAGAGCCTTACAACATATATTATTGTATATAAAGAAACAAACCATGAAAGTTAATATTAGGGTCAATATTTCACCTGGTAATTCAGTAAACAGTGGCAGATGTTCACAATATCATTGATTCTTTTTAACATGGCTAGAACTTCAAAAATATCTCTTTGAGGGAGTCAGGACACCGGGAGTTATAACATAGAAACTCACAAAAGAAATACTTTATGTATTATAAAGTCAAATATATACAATACCAATATCCAAAATCAGGATGCTGCACTAGAGTATGAGTTTGGGCAAATGTCTCCACTTCTGTGTTATAAGAAAGTCAGTCATTAGTGGGACTGATTTCTTTGCTGGGACTATCAAGGGCAAAATTTTTCCTTTTCTTTTCAAAGAATATATGATTATATATACTATAAATATACCTAAGATAGCTATATAGGTAGGGAATATATTGTGAGTCTGAATTATGTCCTCTGCTAGAGTTTAACCATATATTTGAACTGCTATATTTCAAGTGGTGTACAAGCCTATTTGTATATGAAACTAAAGAGTCTTCTGGAAATATTTATCAATGAAAATCCAAACCATGCACCCGTCAATGCCATGTGAACTCTTCAGTTATCGGAGGAGAATAGTTGTTATGGATTTTTATTAGAAGCCAGCATAATTTGAAATCAAGGAAGTCATACATTAAGCATTTCATGGTACACTGGGACATCAACATCAAAAACATGGATTCATATCTTATGTAGGGGACAGATATGTAAGGTAAAAATTTAACAGAGTTTACAAATAACTTCAGAAAGTACTATCACTCAATAAGGGCAATAAGCCCAGTTCTTCCTCCAGCGTTTCAATAGATTACTATTTTGGTTAAGCATTAAATGAATTAGATTAGGCTTAAAGGCCATTTTTCATGAAAAAATTACATTTAAAAATGTATTAGTATCATAGGAAAGAGACTGAACAATGAGGGGGCATATGTATGAAAATAGAGCAAATAATGATCTATCAATAACTTTCATGTCATGCTCCCTCCAGGACATAAACTGACTGAAATAAGGGGTGAGATTACTAGCAATTAATTTTTAACAAATTAATCAGAGTATGTTCAACTGTGCTGTTCTTTCATCCAATACAATGGTTCTCAATCAGGCATGATTTAGTTCCTCTGAGGACATTTAGCAATATCTGGAGACATTGTGCCATAGTTGAGAAACTCTGATAAAAGAATGCCATAATATGGGAAAAACATTTTCCTCCCCCCTCGTCATACATAGTGTCGCCTACAGTCTGACACCTATATTAAATATTATCTATGTGCTCCCCAATCCCACTCTTACTCTCTTGACTTTGCTCCCTGTCCTGACCTTTGTAAATTATCCCTTTTATTTAACTTTATTTAAATTATGCAATTTAAGTATGTAATTTATTTCTTGCCAGGACTCTAACTGATACAGATCCTCTTCAATCCAGTGCAAAAGGCTTTGGTGCTTAAAGAAAGATAATAAGCAGTATCTAGTAGAGGCAGGGGCAATTGCTAGGGAAAAAAGAAAAAGAAAAACAACCACAACAACAAAACCTCAAGTAATCACTTTTGTACCCAGTGACTCGGTTAGTTTAGGGATCTAAGACAACTCTTGGAGTAATGCTTGCCAGTCCAAGCAACTCCAATGTGTGATAGAGGTGGCACTGCACAGAAGAAAACACTAGTTGTACCCATAAAAGAGTCACTTCTCTTTCACAGGAATAGAACTAAGCAAAGTGGCAACAGAAATTATTGAGTGTTGTGTGGTAACTGAGAAAATTGTCTGCAAGCACATTTGAGATAACTCCAAAACATTTTAAAAATAATCTTTAATCTAATTTTCCAACTTTGAATATTCTTTATTCATTGTGAAACTCTTCTGCAGTAATGCTTCCTGCTCAATTTCTTTATGATTCCTTATGAATCATGGATTCATGGATTTATGGATTTATGAATCCATGATTCATCCATTTAATAACTGTTTTTTAACAACTTCAATTTGACATGCTAGCCATTGTTCCTGGGAATAATACTAATCTGAAATTCTCCCAAGGTTCTCATCTTGAGGTCACAGGGGCCCTTGAATATCTCACATTATGATATCTTATTGCCTTCAGGGAGTTTATATTCCAGTCCTTATTAGGCCACCCTGAGTTGCTGAGGTCCCTCTTGATCTACCTGTAAACTCTCCAAAATTACGGTAACCTTCTAATATATATGACAAGAATTTCGCCCCTTATTTTCATTTCTATTTTTAATCTTTTGTAGCATTTTCTTTGTTCAATGCAGGGAAATATAATTAATTAACTAATTAAAAGTGAAAGTTAAAAGCCACTGCATTAGATTGTGAGACTCATAAACACACTAATGAATGAAATGTAATTTATCTCCAGAGATGAGTAATTTCTAAAGTGATGATCAACAAGTGAACTCATATACACCATCCGAAAGCTTCACGTGACCACTGAAATCAATGTGGATTTTTTTTAATGTGGTATTTAGAATTTCAGTGTTTACAAACACCATTTTGCCTTTATTATACACTTTAAAATGTTGCACATGAGTTGATCACCTTGTTGGTAAACATTTATTGAGCATTTACTATGTATCAGCATAAGGCCAAATGTTTGGGATACAAAGGTGTCTGTCACTGAGGACTTGACAATCTAATAGATGTGTTATACAAATAAGAAAATAATTATGACAAATGAATATAATATTCAAGGTATTACAGATGAACAGCTTAATGGGAAGAAAAATAAATATTTGCTGAATGTATATTCCAGTTGACGACGACAATGCTAGATGCAGTGACCATGTGTCAGTACTTCTTTGATTTTAATGAATATGCATACAAGTAACCTGGAGATTATGTTAAAATGCACACTCTGATTAAAATGTTTTGAGTAAGGCCTGAGATTTCTCATTTCTAACATGTTCCCAGGTAATGCCAATTCTGATTCTATTTGGGAACACCTTGAGCAAGAAGATTCTAACATTCACAATCATACTCAATTTTTTACAGTAAGAGGGAGCAAGTTTCAGAGAGACAAATGTTTTGCTCAAAAATATATAACTAACCTTGGACTGATTTGAAATTTTTAGATTCCAAAACACGTTATTCAAGTAACCAGTCTTGAGTAGTTACTGGGAAGGGTGAGTTAAGTAATATGAGCTTCACAAGTCATATAACATTTGAATTAGTGAATGGTGAAGGAAAATATAGATGTTTCCAGGCAGCATATAAAAGGTAAATAGGTGATTTAGAGTTGATGTGATTGTAGTAGTGTCCAAAGAGTGAATTGGTTACCAGCTGAAATCAAGCTAGAAAGTATGATCATAAAATTTAGAGGGATACTTAAGAAAACCAAGAAATGTTTTTATTTTTATAAAAACAGGTCATGGAAAATAATTGAATAGCTGTTTAAAACAACCTGATGGATTTGTTTTTTAGGAAGCTCAATCTGGATGATTGGGATGGGATGGGTATTCATCCTAGAGATATTAGAAAATAATTTCATTATACTGTGGTTATAGAAGATACCCTGAAAACATATTTAAAAAATAGTTCACAGTCCATAACTGATGTCTGGGCCTGCTGCGGCAGAGTGGAGGGTTGGTTAGTAAGGCCTCCTTCCCGGCTGAACAATGTGCCTCCATGCACATTAGGCCACTAGCCTGCTTGCATGGGTGTGGGGGCGATGGTCACAATTAATGCCTTAGAAGAAGAGAGCTTCATACATTCCTTCTCCTCTGACTCTGATGCACAGCTTGGTGCTGTGTGGTTGCATATTCAGAGTACATTATCGTAGATGATGAGTTCCAGTTATTACAGAGAAATTTCATGGACAAGTGCTACCAGGAGTTTGAAGACAGGGAAGAGAATAAACTCAATTGTGTGCCCGTTTTTAGCGAATATATTTATTTGGTGGAAAAGTATATTGAAAGACAGCTTCTGGAACAGATTCCTCGATTTAACATGGCAGCTTTTACAACAATATTACAGCAAAGTGAAGATGAAGTGGCTGGTGACATATTCAACATGTTACTCCCATTTACAGATTTTCTAGCTTTTAAAGAAATGTTTGTAGAATACAGAACAGCAAAAGAGGGCTGCAGACAAGACGTACATGGTAGTTTAGTGGTGACTTGTGCAAATTATCCTTGAGGCCAGCTTCCTAGAACAATCTACAGCACTAGGTCCTACCTCCAACCAATGAATAGGATCATTCTGGATGTCACTGACACATAGGACAATAGTCTCAGTTAGTGATGACAAAAGAATACATCTTGAAAAGACTGACTCTGTTCTACAATAGTTTGTTCATGTTAAGTATTGATAGGTCAAAACCAATATGACTTAACCCTTCTGGACCCATTTCTCTTGAAACACCTTCAAGTATTCATTAACCTTGATGCTTAGTAACCCTAGTACGCCTGCCCTCCCCAAGTAGATACCTCTCTCATGTGCTTCTGAGTCAGACTTTTCTGGAGCAAGCCCATGTCAAGGATTCTACCTAGAGGACCTCTTCCCCCAGCATACATATCGGTATGTTAACAGTGTGGAATAACCCACCATCACAAATCCTCTTTGTTTCAGCAGGCTTTGCATAAATATTTTTGTATACTCACAGCTCTTTTTAATATGAATCAGAGTTTCTGTCCTTAAGCCTCAATAGGGTTTTTGATATTTATTTAGGGTATTACTCAAGCCAGCTGTCTGTCTTGAGATTTCTGAATCTCCTGTGATCACAGGTTATCTTGGCTGTAGAAATCAATGAAAATAGACATACTTTACCTTAAAGCCACAAGTGAAAATCAACGCCATTTGCAGTCTTTGTGTCACTGTCTTCTAGTCCTGATGAGCCCCACTATACCTAGAAGTCTCTTTCAAGCATTCTTTTTGAAAAAATATTCTTATAGATGAATACTCAGGCTAACCTAGAGGATATGATGTTGGAACTTCCATGATTACCCACATGGAGATGAAAGTATTATATGCTGTGTGATGTTTTTAGTTCTTAGTGCTATGAAGTCAAAAATACTTTTTTTGTTGGCATTCATTTCTATTTTACTGGACACCAATGAATATATGTTTTGTGCTAGAAATGTACTAAAAGGTATGCTGTTCTTAAAGCATGTTAAATGTGTTTGTGCATACTTGCTGAAAATTCTTTCTGTATAAACCAGTTAGGTTCTACGTAGTAGACAGTGACTCTGCAATTTCTTCTTCCTGTCAAAATCTCTTTTACTGAGATGATATTCTGCTGATTTAGCTCAGCCTGGGTAGAATGTAGTACACAGCTTTACTAAGTTCTCTGTCTGCTTTGGTTTAGTGCAATGTATGGTAGACTATTACTTACCAGGAAACATGTATGTCACATCTCTAGAAAGAAGAAAAAAACATAGTAGTTCAACTCCCAATGTGTACCTTTGATTTTTTAAGTAAAATGAGAATCTGTACTGACTTTCACTTAGCTATTCTGGTTTTAAAGGATGAGTTACAAATTATGTGTTTTTCTGTCCTGATATGTCACTTACTAATTAGTTTTACACCATCCATAAAATTTGAGGTGTTTTTCAAGAAATATAAAATAAAATAATAGTTTAAAAATACTTCTAGTAATTAGAGACCAATTCATAAGGAAGCAAAGGTAAGAGGCGGTCAAGAATCTTGGATAAATTTTAGCTCTGGTTGTTAGGTGAATTATGACTTCATGTCTGACATTCAGGAACCAGGAGAAAGAGCAGAGTTGGACAGAGAGAATAACGGAAAACTTGCAGTCCAACAGACCTTTGCAGTAGCTTCTGCAGATGAAGCATATAATTTAAATAATGGTTAGAATTTGCTATGCAAATATTCATAATCAACTTGGCATCACCCTGATAGCAGAACATTATATTGGTTGATTATTAGAACATACACATATCTTATTTGCTGAGTAGCAGCTGCAGGATCTTAAATTAAACCATAGTTAAAAAACACAATCACTTCCTCCAAGACCTTATAATTTCATTTAAACAGAAAACTCATTCCATCATCCAGCTACTCAAATGAAAAAAAAAAAAAAAAGTGCAAAGAATTTAAAGAGAAGAGAGATAAAAGAGTTCAGCTTCTAGATGTAGTTGACAGAAATTGCTAGATGTCTGCAGTTTTAGTCTATTTCTAAAATTGTGATAACAACAATAACACTATAAAAATGAGAGATAAGCATAGAGAATAATCTAGCTGTGTCAAAGCTGAGTGAGTCATCCCCATCCTTTTGATGATATTTGCCCTAAGGATGTATTTCTTCTTCTTCTATTATAATTCTATAAATAATTCTTTTGGAAACAGAATGAAAAAGCAAGCATAGCAACAACCTACTTATTCCAAAATTGGGATCAGATATATTTTCTCATTTGAAATGTAAATGAGAACTAGGATAAAAGTAAGGAAATAACAAAGCAGTGAAGCTGGTCAAAAAGAATCCAAGTACCAAAATTTATATATCTTTCTCAATGAAGCAATACTCAAGTCCTCACTCAGCACGTTTTGGATCACATCATTTTACATCATTCTAATAAGTATGGTGATCTAGTTTTCCTAACAAACCTTGGAGGCAATGAGGCATAGTGGAAAGAGCAAAGTCTTCAGATTCATGTATTAGTTTGTGAATGTCTCAAGAAAGGAAATCTAGTATATGCCATATATCTTGCACTATATATTCTCAACATTGTTAATATACACTGAATAATATGTGCACAACATGCAATAGGGAACTTTTCATTTGTCATGTCACCCCTGTGAGCCTTTCTCAGTTGCAAAATGATGAAAACACAATCTGACAGAGGCACACAACCTGCACAACATGCAACATGGAACATTGCGTTTGTCATGTCATCCCTGTGAGCCTTTCTCACTAAATGAGATTTAAAATCATCCAGTACAATGCTTAGCACATGATACATATCTATAGCTTCTAGTTCTTAACTCATAGTACATTAGAAGTAGAAAATTGGGAGGCTAGGAAAAAAGGGCTGCTGGCATTGAGAACACAAAGAGTAGTGGCTGCTGAGAAACAAGTAGTGAGAAATACAGAAGAAAAGATTATTAAAATTTAAGTACAGGAGTCCATACAATTTTAGAAAAACATATAGCCAACATCATACTAAATATAAAAGATTAACTTTTTTTTGTTTGCCTCTCAGATCAGGGAAAATATATGAATGTCCACTCCAAAAACTGATTTTCTATGTTTCACAGGAGCTTCTAGCCATTACAGTAAGACAAGGGAAAGAAACTAAAAGCAGCCATGTTGGAAAGGAAGAATATTGGCTTAAAAGGCAGATGACATAATCATATTTGTGGAACTATGATGGAATCATCAACAAAGCTGTTGAGTTTAGCAAGGTTGCAAGACATAAAATCAATACACTAAAATCAATTATATCTCTATATACTAGCAACAGTCATAAATTGAAATTAATCAAAATATTCTAAATAGTGTAAAAATATGAAATACTTAGGGTTAAATATGACAAATATGTAAAACAACTGTACATTAAAAACTATGAAACACTGCTGAGAAAAATTAAGAGACCCAAAAACTAGATAATTTTTTTCATAGCTCAGAAGACTCAATATTATTAAAATGTCAAGTCTGTAAAAATTGCATTTATAAAGTTAATACAATTCCAATCAAAATTCAGACAGCTATTTTGGGGAAACTCAAAAGTTGATTCTAAAAATCATTTCTTTGCATAAAATGCAAAGAAATAGAACAATGAAAAAAAAAAACAGAAATGGTAGAAATAAAGAAGCATGACACTGGCCGATTCTGGATCTCACTAGAAATCTACAACAATCAAAATAATGTAGTAGTATTTTCAAGATTAAAAATGCATCAACCGAACTGAATACAGTCTAGAAATACACTTACACACACACAGCTGTTATTTAACACAGACACAAAGGCAACTGAGTGGAGAAAGTACAGATTTTTCTTTCAATAAATTATGCTGAAACAATTCGATATTCATATCTAAAGTTAAATAAACGAAAATAACTTTAAACCATACCTTAAGCCAATTATAAAAATTAACTCAAAATGGATTATGACTTTAAATATAAAATGTATAAAACCGCTAGAAGAAAATAAATGAGATAATCTTTGTGTGTTGCATAAAGCAAAGATTTAATTACATATGACAAGAAATATTCAATTTATTAAAAGAAAACAAGTAAGTTGGAGTTCATCAAAATAGAAACTTCTATTTGAAAGATAGAGTTAAAGGAAAAAAAGACAAACCATAGACTGGAAAAATATATTTGGAAATTACGTACCTGATAAGGTACTTGTATATAGAACATATAAAGGACTCTCAAAATTCAAATAATAGAAAACAAATCATACAGTTAAAAAAATGGCAAAATATTTAGGCAAACACTTCACCAAAAGAAATACAAAGATAGCAAATAAACACATTTGAAGATGCTACAATTAAAATGATTGTCCATGGTGAAAACGTTTTTGAGGATGTGGAGAAACTCAAACACTGGCATATGCTTCCAGTGGGAATAAAAAAATGATACAATTGATTTTGAAAAAGTGTTGGGGAAGTTTCCTGAGAAGTTAAACATAGATCTACTTTATGCTCCCACCATCCCACTTCTAAGTATTTTCCCAAGAGAAATAAAAGTGTATGTTCATCAAAAAAGATTTGCACACAAATACTCAAAGCAGCTCTATTTGTAATAGTCCCAAACGGTAAACAATTTTAGTTTTTGTCAAAATGTAAGTAAATGTAACAATAGTGATCTATCCATTCAATGGAATACAACTCATCAGTAAAAATTAAAAATGGACTATTAATATAGGCCAGTATGATGAATTTCAAAACAGTTAAACTGAGTGAAAGAAGCCAGACAAAAAGAAGCCAGACCTCCCACCAAAAAAAATTATACAATATGATTCTTTTCATTTAAAATTCTAAGAGATAAAAAAGAACTTCTAGCAATAGAAAGTAACATCAGTGGTTTCCTGTGGGTGGGTTTAAATGGCAGGATGGGGCAAGAGTGAAGATTATAAGGGGGTAAAGGGAAACTTTTGGTACTGTTGATATGTACATTTTCTTGATAGTTATGACACTTTTCTAGTCATATTAATTTGTCAAAACTTATCAAATTGTTCATGTTAAATGAACATGACTATTTTGTCAATTATACCTTAGCATAGCTGTTAGAGAGAGAGAGAGAAGGAGTAGGAAGATGAGGAGTTAACAAGGAGGAGAAAGTCAGGAGCAGGCCCCACTGGGAAGGTGAGATTTGAAAAAGGCTTTAAAAGGGAAAGGAAGTTAGTTACACTACAGAGGCAACAGCAAGGCAAAGACCCTAGGGAAAGTGTATGGTTGGCAATGGGGCCAATGTGCCGGAAGTACAGTGACAAAGGTCTAGTGTACTAGGAGGTAAAGTAAGAGAGGCCCCAAATCACCTCTATGTATTTTAAAATTTTTATCTCTTACTATAAGTAAGATGTATAGCTATTGAAGTTGTTATGCAGAGGATGACACTATCTAGTTAGATTTTTAAAAAATTTCTCTGGCTGTTGTGTTAAGTATAATCTTTAAGGGGACAAAAGTGAAAGTAGAGAGGCCAATCAGGAGGCTATTACAAAAATTCAGAGAAGAAATGATATAGTTTGAGACAGGATGGCAACACTGGAGCATGTAGGAACTAATTAGATTCTGCCTGTGTTTTGAAGGTAAAGCCAACCGTTTTTTCAAATGGATTGAAAATGGAATATGAAACAAAGAGAGGAGTTTTCTTGAGTTGGTTTTCACAACCATTCTCTTCCTGTCGTTTATCTATCAAAGCTTTCAGTTTTGTTCAACTTCCTGTCAATGTAATCCAAAAAAGACTAACCAGTTCAGTGCCGAAGGAGCCTCTTATATTGCACATTCTCTGTGGATTTGGGCTAAATTTATCTGGCACTGTATTACCACTCAGTTGACTTTAATTGAAATTGCAGGAAAAAAGCATTATGTCTGCTAATTGTCTGCTTCTTCAAAAATGTTTTTCTGTTTCTTTCATCAATGTTTTGTAGATTTCATTGTCGGAGGACGAGACGGGCGGATCACGAGGTCAGGAGATCGAGACCATCCTGGCTAACACGGTGAAACCCCGTATCTACTAAAAAATACAAAAAGCTAGCCGGGCGAAGTGGCGGGCGCCAGTAGTCCCAGCTACTCGGGAGGCTGAGGCAGGAGAATGGCATAAACCCGGGAGGCGGAGCTTGCAGTGAGCTGAGATCCAGTCACTGCACTCCAGCCTGGGCGACAGAGCGAGACACTGTCTCAAAAAAAAAAAAAAAAAAGTTTTCACCTACTTGCTTAAATTTACTCCTAGGTCCTTTATTATTTTTTGCAGCTATTATAAATGGAATTTCTTTCTTACATTTAGAGCTAATTTGTTGTTGGTGTACAGAAGTACTACTGATTTTTGTATGTTAATTTTGTATCTTTCAACTTTATCAAATTATTTTATCACTTCTAATAGGTTTTTGATATAGTCTTTAGGTTTTTCAATAGGTAAGATTATGTTGTCTGCAAACAGGGACACTCTGACTTTCTCCTTTCCAATTCTGATTCACTGTTATTTCTTTCTTTTTCTTTTCTTCTTTATTTTTCTCTTTTCTTTTCTTTCTTTCTTCTTTCTATCTCTTTCTCTCTCCCCTCCATTCCTTCCTTCCTTCCTTCCTCTTTTTTTTTTTTTTTTTTTTTTTTTTGAGACGGAGTCTCGCTCTGTGGCCCAGGCTGGAGTGCAGTGGCCGGATCTCAGCTCACTGCAAGCTCTGCCTCCTGGTTTACGCCATTCTCCTGCCTCAGCCTCCTGAGTAGCTGGGACTACAGGTGCCCACCACCTCACCCAGCTAGTTTTTTGTATTTTTTTAGTAGTGACGGGGTTTCACCGTGTTAGCCAGGATGGTCTTGTCTCTCTCTTTCTTTCTCTTCCCTTAATTGCTGTGGCTAGAACTTCCACTACTATATTGAATAACCATAGTAAAAGTAAACATCTTTTCCTTGTTCTCGTCCGTAGAGGAAAAGCTTTTAATGTTTTCTCATTCAACATGTTGGTAGCTGTGGGTTTATCATATATGGCCCTTGCTGCATTAAGGAACATTCTTTCTATATCTCATTTGTCGAGTTTTTATCATGAAGGCATGCTGAATTTTGTCAAATGCTTTTTCTACTTTTACTGAGATGATTAAAGTCTTTTGTTTCTCATTCTGTTAATGTGATTTGTCATATTTACTGATGTGTGTATGTTGAAACATTCTTGCCTTCCTAGGATAAATCTCACTTGATTGTGGTATACAATCTTTTTGATGTGCTGTTGGATTTGGTTTGCTAGTATTTTGTTAAGGATTTATAAAGCTATGCAAAACTGCATCAGAGCTAATGGCCTGTAGTTTTCTTTTTTTGTGGGTCTTTGTCTGATTTCAGTATCAGGGTGATGTTGGCTTCGTAGAATGGGTTTGTATAAATTACTACCTCTTCAATTTTTTTGAATAGTTTCAGAAGAATATGTGCTAGTTCTTCTTTAAAAGGTTGTGAAATAGGGCTTTGACATGATCCTCTGTGAGGCTTTTCTTTGTTGAGAGAGATTTTATACTACTAATTCAATCTCAATGCTTCTGATTATTCTGTTCAGGTTTTCTGTTTCTTCTTGGTTTAATCATGGTAGGTTATACGGGTTGAGGAATTTATTTATTTCCTCTAACTTTTCTAATTTGTTGGCAGATACTGGACCAAAATAGCCTCCAATGATACTTCGTATTTCTGTAGTATCAGTTGTAATGTCTCCTTTATTGTTTCTGGTTTTGCAAATTTGGGTCTTCTCTCCTTCTCTTTTCTTAAAAACGGGAAGACATCCATGTTCATGGATTGTGTATTAGTCTGTTCTCACACCACTATAAGGAATACCACCTAAGACTGGGTAATTATAAAGGAAAACAGGTTAATTAATTCATAATTCTGCAGGCTTAACAGGAAGCATGGCTAGGAAGCCTCAGGAAGCTTACAATCATGGCAGAAGCAAAAGGAAAAGTAGGCATCTTTTTCACAAGGTGGCAGGAGGGAGTATGTGTGAGAATGAGGAAGTGCCATACTTTAAAACCATCAGCTGTCTTGAGAACTCACTAACTATCATGAGAACAGCACATAAAACCTGCCCCCATGATCCAGTCACCTCCGACCTTGTCCCTCCCCTGACATGTGGGGGTTACAATTCAAGATAAGACTTGTCTGGGAACACAGAGACAAACCATATCAGATTGGGAAAATTAATATTGAAAACATGACCATATGACCCAAAGAAATCTACAGATTTAATGCAAAACCTATGAAGATATCAATGGCATTATTTATGAAAACAGAGAAAACAATCTTGAAACTTATGTGAAGCCACAAAAAAAAAACCATGAATAGCAAAAACAATACTGAGCCAAAGAAACAAAATGTGCTCAAGGAATCATACAACATGACTTGAAAATATACTTCAAAGCCATAGTAATCAAAACATCCATGGTGCTGGCATAAAGACTGATGTAGACCAATGGAACAAAATACAGAGAAATAAAGAATACACAAAAATAAATCTACGTATTCACAGACAACTAACTTTTAACAAAGCCACCAATAACTTACATTGGGGAAAGGACAGTTGTATAAATCACTGGTGCTGGGAAAACTAAATATCTCCATGCAGAAGAATGAAACTAAACCCCTACCTTTCACCATATGCAAAAATAAAACCTAAACTACAAAATATTTAAATATAAGATTAATATTTCATAAATATAAGATTCATGAAACTACTTAAAATATAAGGGAGACGCTTCAGGACATGGGTCTAGGCAAAGAAAATATGAATAAGACTAAAAGCACAGGCAACAAAAGCAAAAACAGACAAATGGGATTGCATCAAGCTAAAAAGTTTCTTCACCTCAAAAGAAATAATCAGAAGAGTGAAGAGAGGACTTGCAAAATGGGAGAAAATATTTGCAGACCATTTATAGAACAAGGAATTAATACTGAGAACATACTAGGAAACCAAACAGCTTAACAGCAAAAAAATCTAAAAATCTGATTAACAAATGGGCTAATAATATGAATAGATGTTTCTCAAAATAAGACATAAAATGGCCACCAAGTATACAAAGAAATGTTCAACATCACTAATCATTAAATAAATGTAAATTAAAATGATGATGAGATATCACATCAACATAGTGAGAATAGCTATTATCGAAAAGACAAAAAACATGCCACTACCTCTGAGCATAGGCACATGTGTGGAAACTGCTGCACTGCTGCTACTAGCATGCATGGATGATGATGCTCCATCACCACACATGTGCATGCAGACATGAATCACCACACATGTGCATGCAGACACTCCCACACTGGAGTACATGTGCATGCTGGCCCCACTTCCACCACCGTGATCAAGTGCTTTTGTTAGCAACACCCATAAGAGTGTTGGTTGCCAGTGGACTGGGAGCACTCAGCCCTTCCAGCACAGCAGGTTCTTAATCTTGAGGGGCCAGAGAATAAAACAATGCCCTGATACCTGCCGCCTAGGGTGAAGACATGCAGTCAGCAGTGCTAAGCTCAGGTTTGACAACCAGAAATTATCCAGCATGAAGCCATTCATCTGAACTCAACTTATACCACAGTCAAATCCTCAAGGGCATCAAAGTATATAAAATAAAAATAAAAAATAAATCCAAACCAAACCAACTGCAAAGTTCAAAGGAACATTATCCCACAGAGATGAGAAAGAAGCAGCACAAGAACTCTGGCAACTCAAAAAACCAGTGTCTTCTTACCTCTAAATGACCACACTAGCTCTCCAGCAATAGTTCTTAACTAGACTGAAATGGCTGAAATGACAGACTTAGAATTCAGAATCCAGATAGCAATAGAGATCATCCATATTCAGGACAAAGTTGAAACCCACTCTAATGAATCTAAGGAACTTAATAAAATGATAGAAGAGCTGAACAACAAAATAGAAATTTTAAGAAAGAGAAAAACTGGTCTGAGACAGCTGAAAAGATCACTACAAGAAATCTGTAGCACAATCAGAAGTATTAAAAACAGAAGAGACCAAGCTGAGAAATGAATCTCAGAGCTCGAAGGCCAACTCAATCTGACATAAAGAACAAAGAATAAAAAAGAATGAACAAAACCTTCAAGAAACATAGGATTATGTAAAGAGACCAAACCTATGATTCAATAGTGTCCCTGAAAGAGAGGGAAAAAGAGAACTAGCAACATGGAAAAAATAATTGAGGATAGTATCCATAAAGATTTCCCCAACCTCACTAGAGAGGTCAATATTCAAATTCAAGAAATTCAGAGAACCCCTGTGAATTATTATACAAGATGACCATCCCCAAGACACAGTTATCAAGTGATTCAATGTCAATGTGAATGGAAAAAAAAATGATAAAGGCAGCTAGAAACAAGGAGAAGGTCACCTACAAAGGCAATTCTATCAGGCCAGCAGCAGACATTTCAAAAAATAACAAATGCTGATGAGAATGTGGAGAAAAAAATAACTCATACACGGTAAGTGAAAAGGCAAATTAGTACAACCACTGTGAAAATAGTATTGAAGTTCTTTTTAAAAATACAAATAGATCTATCATGTGATCCAGCCATCTCACTACTGGGTAGTTGTCCAATGAAAAGTAAATCATATCAAAAAGCTATCTGTATCCCCATGTTTACTGCAGCACTATTCACAATAAACAAGATACGGAAGCAACCTACGTGTCCATCAATGGATGAATAAGGAAAATGTACTATACATACTTGGAATGCTATTTAGTCATACAAAATAATGAGGTCCTGTCACTAGCAGCAATATAGATGAGCCTGAAGAACATTATGTTAAGTGAAGTAAGTCAGGCACAAAAAGATAAATACTGCATGTTCTCACTCATCTGTGCAGCAAAAAAGGTGAGCAACTAGTGGAGAGTATAATTATGATGACTAGAAGCTGGGAAAGGTGGTATGGGAAGGAGATAGGGAGAGATTGTTTAAAGAATACAAAATTACAGCTAGAATGAATAAATAAATTATAATGTTCTATAGCACTGTAGGATGACAATGATTAACGATATTTTTTGTATATTTTCAAATAGCTAAAAGAGGATTTTGAATGTCCTCAACGCAAAGAAATGATAAATGTTTGAGGTAATTTATATGCTAATTACTCTGATTTGATGATCACTGCACATTGTATATATTTATCAAAATATCATGTTCCCTATAGATATGCATAATTACATGTCGATTGAAAACAAAGAAAATAGATATATCCAAATCAAACAGACATTTCTTTCTCACTTGCTTAGATTTTCATTTTAGTGAAAACAAATAACAATGTAATCTTATATGCAAAAAAGGCCATTTTCTTTAACTTTGCTGTCATTTTTTGAAGGAATTATAGTTATTTTGCATGTCTTAAAAACATATATCTAAACTGTCCAAACTAAATGTCCAAAATTTAACTTCCATGAATTTTGTAAAATCAGCCATTTTCATTTTAGGATACTTGCCCAATTTAAGAATAAATTCTAGTTTGTTGGAAAATCTAGCTTCGTGGTAATTCAATTTAAATATATATTGAGCAAGAAAATATAAGTATAGAAAAAAGAGATGATTATTTATTGATTAATATATAACTCATGACTTTCTTTATTGCCTTGATTGTAAGGAAGCAGAGGTCAATTATTTTCTTTGAACTTAGGTATCCTGCTGTATTTATTTCTTACTTTCGTCTTCATCTCCTTTTAATTGACATTTTCTAAGGTTTGTTTTGTTTACTGAGGTATTCTTAAAGGAACATACCTATTCTATAAATGACTTCAAATTTCTTTCTAAAGCAAGTTGAATGTAAATAATAAAACACAATTTATCAAGTGTCTAATGAAAAATACAACAACCAAAAATAAGTCTGACTGAAACTGCAGGTACATAGAATGGATTGAATGTTGTCACTTTATGTTTTTATTAGTCCCAATAAGCTTTTAAATTTTTAAAACCATATTACTTACTGAACATGATTAAAATAGCTCACATGGTCTGCTAGGATAAAGAGTATCTTTAAAGCAATATAAACTTAAATATACTGTTATTTGTTACTACTTTTGGCAGAATAAAATTATATTGGCTTTCACTTCTATTTCATTATTAATGATATAGGAAATATTCTCACCACAATAATTTTTTTCAAAAGTCTTACTTTACAAAAAGACCAAACAGGTCAGCCAGTTTACCAAAAAATAATTATTATCACATAGCATTAAGATAATAATTCAAAAATATTTTGTACCTAAGAGTCCTTTTGTTATTTTCTTTCTCATAGACTAGACATTCCTTGACATTACTAATAATCAGAACTTCTTTTTAATCAGCATAAAAAAAAAAAAAACAGGGTTAACACACTGAGGTGATATAAGTGCAACCAAACTGAAAAAAAAAAAAAAAAAAAAAAAAAGATTTTTTTTCTCGGCCTTCCCACCACTTTTCTGTACAATGTCACATTTAGGCTTTGCAACAGTTAAGCGTAATGCACAGACACCTCCACCCCCCAACAGACAGACAGACACACACACACACACACACACACACTCCCCAGACTCTTGAGATGCCTTGGCCACATTTTGGCTCATTAGATTTCAGTGCAGCTGTGATGAGGAATCCCGCACACAGGACCACGATCTGACTTCAGGAACGCCTCACAGTGTCTTTCTGCTTATCTGCCTTGGAACTTTCTCCAAAGTCATAAAAAGCCACTCAGCCATTATGTAGTTATGGCTCAGAATGTGGAAGAATTAGTGCCTTCAAGAGCAAGCAGCAACCAATGAGGAATGAGAGTCAGCAGATAGATTCTGATCCTCCCTATTTTTGATTCTATTCATTTGGATGCATATTCTATTTGATTTATCAGTGGGTCCCCAGAGGTGCTAAGTCCCAGTGTTCACAGTAGCAGTTAGCTCATTATCACAAATAGTCTTTTTTCCATTTCTTGCCTCACTTTCCCCATTCCCTCACTTCCCCTTCCTTGGACTGTGTTCCAAGTAATTTACATGCAAATGCTGATTACAGACTTTGATTGTGAGGCAACTCAAACCAAAATAACTGCCTTTATATGCTCTAAGGATTCAGGGACTTCCATGAAAGAATTGATATCTTTAGACCACTACTATATCTTAAATACAAACCATATGTACATACTTATAACTAAAATATTTCAATCAATGCTTACAGCAAATCTGAGAGATCATTATGAGCTTGGTTTGCAGGTATATTTGTGCTGCAGTTAACAATTAGGAAGGCTGACTTTCAAACCTAAGTCAATCTGGTCCCAAACTAATGTTCTTTCTATTATATTAAGTCTCCAATTATATTTTCAGCAACGCATATCTCTCCCTAAAAAATTTGAACAACAATTCTTATGAACATGGATAAACAACAGAGCTTGTCTTAATAATCTTCAAAGAACTGCAGTGTCTGACAGCACCTCTCAAGTTACATTTCAAAGGAAGAGCTTCCTCCTTTGAGGGAGTTTTTCTGTTGTTTTGGATATTTGCCCACGTGTTATTGCTTCTGCTCTGGCTTAATTCCAACTCACAAACCCTCGGTAGCCTATATGATTTTCCTTAAAACTCTTACAACATCTATTGTTCTGCTCTTTACATACTGGCATAGTGGAATGAGAATCAGTGAAGCATTCTGAGACATAATAAAGCATACTTTTTAAAAATTGTGTTGCAGTTGCTTTGGGGGTGTTCATCATAAATTATTTGTCCCAGCCAATGTCTAGAAAAGTATTTCCTAGGTTTTCTCCTATAATTTTTATAGTTTGAGGTTTTACATGGATGTCATTAATCCATCTTAAGTACATTTTTTGTATATGGTGGAAGGTAGGGATCCAGTTTCATTCTTTTCATTCTTCTGCATACAGCTGGCCAGTTTTTCCAGCACTATTTATTGAATATGGTGTTCTTTCCTCATTGTTTATTTTTGTTTACTTTGTCAAGGAGGAGTTGGTTATAGGTGTGCAGTTTTATTTCAGAGATCTCTATAGTGTTCCATTAATTTGTGTATCTGTTTTTTACCAATAGGATGCTGATTGGTTACTGTAGCCTTACAGTATAGTTTGAAGTCAGATAATGTGATGCCTCTACCCATGTTCTTTTTGCTTAGGATCGCTTTGGCTATTTGGGCTCTTTTTTATAAATCCCATATGAATTTTGGAATAGTTTTTTGTGTTTCCATGAAAATGACATTGGTAGTTTGATAGGAATAGAATTGAATCTGTAGATTGCTTTAGGCAATATGGACATTTTTAACGATATTGATTCTTTCAACCCATGAGCTTGGAATGCTTTTCCATTTGTTTGTGTCATCTATGATTTCTTTCAGCTGTGCTTTGTAGTTTTCCTTGTACAGATCTTTTACCTCCTTGGTTAGGTGTATTCCTAGGTATTTTATCTTTTTGTGGCTACTGTGAATGGGAGTGTGTTATTGATTTGATTCTTGAACATTGTTGGTATATAGAAATGAGACTAATGAAACTAACAAACTACTACACAGAAAAGGAAATTCAACAGAACAGACAGACAACCTACAGTACAGGAGAAAATATTTGCAAACTGCACATCCAAAACACGACTAGTGTCCAGAACCTATAAGCAACTTGAATGAAACAAGAAAAGAACAAACAATTCCATTAAAAAGTAGGCAGGGGACATGAACAGAATAAATAAAATAGAAGCCATCTAAAACAGATTTTTCATTCCCCGTCATGAAAAATCCAGTAAGTATTTCAAGAATGATAAGGTGATTTCAATAACCACCAGCGTTATACCACCATGTTTAATTCAGCATTTACATCATGAATATGATCATTGTTTCAGTTGTAGTCATAATGCCCACATTCTAGCCAGCTGGAGTAAAGATCGTAAGTAGGGAACAGCCTTTCTTTTCAAGTCAGCAATATTGAAGTACACATGACAATTTTGTTGACATCCCACATGCCAGATCTTAGTCACCAGACCTATAGGAAACGTATTGCTCTGGCAGTTATTAATTGAATGACCTTGACCATTCTTTAACCTATTTGAGCCATAATTTTATGTCACTTCTAAAAATGGAGATTGTATGCTTAACTCCACAAGTTACTGCAAGGATTAAATAAGAAAATGTACATAAAATATCCCCCATTGTGTATAATACACAATTAGCACTGAACAGAGAAAACAAGGAGGTATTAGGCATATATCCTCATGCTAATTTTTCTCTCTGTACAGTGCTTAGGTTGTTTGGATAGTTTAAATGATCTGAGGGGTGATTGGATTAAGAGTTTGTTAGTTTGTGAAAACTTAAGGAAATGACAGTGTCTGAGGAAGAAAGAAATGAGGAAGTAAAAGATTGTTATTAGAATGTAAAATAAAAGCCCAATTTATTTATTATTTTTCACATAAATAACCACATCAAAACTAATAAATATGTCTTTGAAATTTTAGGAAAGGCTTTTATAAACATTAGCTATTTTATTCTTTGCTCCAAAAATGTTAGTATTATAATAATGCTCAATTTTTACAAATCAATTTTGGCCTAGGCAGATTTGCAGTCTTACCCAAGGTCACATGATAGGAATGGTCAGTTACACAAGGAGTATAGCAAATGATGTTCACTGCAGGATACCACTTAATAGTGGAACTATCTCTTTACACTCAACTGCATGGCTTGCCTGGGTCTAGTTTCAGGTCATGAGTCCTTTCACCCAACCTCATTTAAAGTTAATGGTTCATGTGAGGGCATGAGGTGAAGTGTGAGAATGTATAAAAAGATGAGAAGTCAACTTGATTTTCAGAAGAGATTTCCTTCTGACACAAATATGATGAATTGAAATGTTCTCAGTTTCCAGAGTTGTAGTGACAAAATAGTTTGACTGTATGTCAAAAGTAGTCAAATTGGCTTCTTCAAACCTCTGTTGAGGTTGAACTTAAAGTTAAGTCTTTGTTTTATTTGGTATCTGATAGTACAAGAGAAATGATACAATTACATAACTTTTTTCCCTCAAGAAAGTATAAATTTTTGCTTTAATAAGACTTTGGAATATTCATGAACATGTGAATATTAAATGAAATAATATTATCAATATCCTATATACAACATAAAAAAGATTATAAACTGTTATAGTATTAAACATATCATTGCACTTTTCTCCTACTCATTTTGATGTTTATAATCCTCCTTCTAGTAAGAAAAAAGGCACATATTTTCTTGTGATGAGAGATAAGAGTTGGTACAGCAGCAATTCAAAGAGAGAAAAATAAATACAGTAGTAAAAATATTCTGACATACAAAATAAAACAACACACAGAGGAGAGTGTCAGAGAATTTCCTAAATTTCATATATACCTGTGTATGTAAAAAAAAATAGTGGAAGATTAAGATCATAGAGACCTTTTCCAATAAAGAGACCATGAACATGAGACTGGCTACCCTGACAGTGGAGACTATGATACAGGAGAAACAAACAGGTGATGTTTAAAGCCCTCTTCACCTTTGTCTGAGATCCTTATAGTTATATCTTTTTTTGTATAGCATTTGCATGTATCTTTCTTCATACTTCTATTTTCACACTTCCTGTGTTATTACATACAAATTGTATATGATATGAGCAAAACAAGTATGAACCATATAGTTTTACTTTTTTGGGGGGATGGAGTCTTGCTCTGTCATTCAGGCTGGACTGCAGTGGCGTGATCTCTGCTCACTGCAACCTTTGCCTCCTGGGTACAAGCGATTCTCCTGCCTAAGCCTCCGGGGTAGCTGGGACTACAAGTGCCCACCACCATGTCTGGTTAATTTTTGTATATTTAGTAGAGACGATGTTTGGCCCTGTTGGCCAGGCTGGTCTCTAACTCCTGGCCTCATGTGATCCGCCTGCCTCAGTCTCCCAAAGTGCTGATATTACAGGTGTGAGCCACCGTGCCCAGCCCTTTTTTAAAAAAAGTTACATATTTTAACCAGTTTATCCGTCCTTCTATCAGCTTGTAGGTTATAAAATCTTCTACTATTCTTCTGTGTTTGCCCTAGCGGTTTCAACATAGATCTTTGAGTACATTTTATTGCTTGTACATGAGTCCTATTACCAGTTCCTTGAGAAAGCAAGAAATTTCGAAGATGTTATCTCAATTTAGCCCCTTCTGCCTTTTCTGTTATACTTATTGTCTGTTTTATTTTACATTTGTTTAAATTTCAAAATAAATTACCATTGTTTTACAGTCAATATTTGTTTTGATTTACCAACAAATTCACCCTTTCCATACCCTTCATTCTTTCTTTGCTTTTTGTGCTTCCATTAAGGATCATATTCCATTTACATACAGTGTGTCTTTTGGGGTAGTTCTGCTGGCTACAAATCCTTTTAATTCTTATTATTTAGAATTATTCTGTTTATATTTATTAGTTTTTCTGTTTTTGTTTTTGTTTTGTTTTGCTTTGTTTTGTTTCTGGTTATAGGCCACTGGCGTTGGGCTCCTTCTCCATTTTATTTTTTTATTTTTATTGTACTTTAAGTTCTAGGGTACATGTGTACAATGTGCAGGTTTGTTACATATGTATACATGTGCCATGTTGGTGTGCTGCACCCATTAACTCGTCATTTACATTAGGTATATCTCCTAATGCTATCCCTTCCCCCTCCCCTCACCCCACAACAGGCCCCGGTGTGTGATGTTCCCCTTCCAGAGTCCAAGTGTTCTCATTGTTCAGTTCCCACCTATGAGTGAGAACATGCAGTGTCTGGTTTTCTGTCTTTGCGATAGTTTGCTGAGAATGATGGTTTCCAGCTGCATCCATGTCCCTACAAAGGACATGAACTCATCCTTTATTATGCCTGCATAGTATTCCATGGTGGATATGTGCTACATTTTCTTAACCCAATCTGTCATTGATGGACAGTTGGGTTGGTTTCAAGCCTTTGCTATTGTGAATAGTGCCGCAATAAACATACGTGTGCATGTGTCTTTATATCAGCATGATTTATAATCCGTTGGGTATATACCCAGTAATGGGATGGCTGGGTCAAATGGTATTTCTAGTTCTACATCCTTGAGGAAACGCCACACTGTAACACCACAGTGTAAAAGTGTTCCTATTTCTCCACATCCTCTCCAGCATCTGTTGTTTCCTGACTTTTTAATGATCACCATTCTTACTGGTGTGAGATGGTATCTCATTGTGGTTTTGGTTTGCATTTCTCTGATGACCAGTGATGATGAGAATTTTTTCATGTGTCTGTTGGCTGCATAAATGTCTTCTTTTGAGAAGTGTCTGTTCATATCCTTTGCCCACTTTTTGATGGGGTTGTTTG
>NW_012103898.1:1575457-1576508 GCF_000951045.1 Mandrillus leucophaeus
TGCTGTCATTTTTTGAAGGAATTATAGTTATTTTGCATGTCTTAAAAACATATATCTAAACTGTCCAAACTAAATGTCCAAAATTTAACTTCCATGAATTTTGTAAAATCAGCCATTTTCATTTTAGGATACTTGCCCAATTTAAGAATAAATTCTAGTTTGTTGGAAAATCTAGCTTCGTGGTAATTCAATTTAAATATATATTGAGCAAGAAAATATAAGTATAGAAAAAAGAGATGATTATTTATTGATTAATATATAACTCATGACTTTCTTTATTGCCTTGATTGTAAGGAAGCAGAGGTCAATTATTTTCTTTGAACTTAGGTATCCTGCTGTATTTATTTCTTACTTTCGTCTTCATCTCCTTTTAATTGACATTTTCTAAGGTTTGTTTTGTTTACTGAGGTATTCTTAAAGGAACATACCTATTCTATAAATGACTTCAAATTTCTTTCTAAAGCAAGTTGAATGTAAATAATAAAACACAATTTATCAAGTGTCTAATGAAAAATACAACAACCAAAAATAAGTCTGACTGAAACTGCAGGTACATAGAATGGATTGAATGTTGTCACTTTATGTTTTTATTAGTCCCAATAAGCTTTTAAATTTTTAAAACCATATTACTTACTGAACATGATTAAAATAGCTCACATGGTCTGCTAGGATAAAGAGTATCTTTAAAGCAATATAAACTTAAATATACTGTTATTTGTTACTACTTTTGGCAGAATAAAATTATATTGGCTTTCACTTCTATTTCATTATTAATGATATAGGAAATATTCTCACCACAATAATTTTTTTCAAAAGTCTTACTTTACAAAAAGACCAAACAGGTCAGCCAGTTTACCAAAAAATAATTATTATCACATAGCATTAAGATAATAATTCAAAAATATTTTGTACCTAAGAGTCCTTTTGTTATTTTCTTTCTCATAGACTAGACATTCCTTGACATTACTAATAATCAGAACTTCTTTTTAATCAGCATAAAAAAAAAAAAAACAGGGTTAACACACTGAGGTGATATAAGTGCAACCAAACT
>NW_012103898.1:1578061-1578452 GCF_000951045.1 Mandrillus leucophaeus
TGGTTTTAGGTGTAACATTTAAGTCTCTAATCCATCTTGAATTAATTTTTGTATAAGGTGTAAGGAAGGGATCCAGTTTTAGCTTTCTACATATGACTAGCCAGTTTTTCCAGCACCATTTATTAAATTGGGAATCCTATCCCCATTTCTTGTTTTTGTCAGGTTTGTCAAAGATCATATGGTTGTAGATGGGTATTATTTCTGAGGGCTCTGTTCTGTTCCATTGGTCTATACCTCTGTTTTGGTACCAGTACCATGCTCTTTTCGTTACTGTAGCCTTGTAGTATAGTTTGAAGTCAGGAAGCAAATCCAGCAGCACATCAAAAAGCTTATCCACCATGATCAAGTGGGCTTCATCCCTGGGATGCAAGGCTGGTTCAACATATGCAAA
>NW_012103898.1:1578502-1581381 GCF_000951045.1 Mandrillus leucophaeus
TTCATCCCTGGGATGCAAGGCTGGTTCAACATATGCAAACGAATAAACGTAATCCAGCATATAAACAGAACCAAAGACAAAAACCACATGATTATCTCAACAGGTGCAGAAAAGGCCTTTGACAAAATTCAACAGCCCTTCATGATGAAAACTCTCACGGAATGTATCTCAAAATAATAAGAGCTATTTATGACAAACACACAGCTGATATCATACTGAATGGGAAAAAACTGGAAGCATTCCCTTTGAAAACTGGCACAAGGCAGGGATGCCCTTTCTCATCACTCCTATTCAACACAGTGTTGGAAGTTCTGGCCAGGGCAATCAGGCAGGGGAAAGAAATAAAGGGTATTCGATTAGCAAAAGAGGAAGTCAAATTGTCCCTGTTTGAAGATGACATGATTGTATATTTAGAAAACACCATTGTCTCAGCCCAAAATCTCCTTAAGCTGATGGCAACTTCAGCAAAGTCTCAGGATACAACACCAATGTTCAAAAATCACAAGCATTCTTATACACCAATAACAGACAAAGAGAGCCAAACCATGAGTGAAATCCCATTCACAATAGCATCAAAGAGAATAAAATACCTAGGAATCCAACTTACAAGGGATGTGAAGGACTTCTTCAAGGAGAACTACAAACCAGTGCTCAATGAAATAAAGAAGGACACAAACAAGTGGAAGAACATTCCATGCTCATGGATAGGAAGAATCAATATCGTGAAAATAGCCATACTGCCCAAGGTAATTTATAGATTCAATGCCATCCCCATTAAGCTATAAATGACTTTCTTCACAGAATTGGAGAAAACTACTTTAAAGTTCATATGGAACCAAAAAGAGCCTGTATTGCCAAGACAATCCTAAGCCAAGAGAACAAAGCTGGAGGCATCACACTACCCGACTTCAAACTATACACTTTCACCATTTTAAAGATGTCACTGCATTTCCATTCAGTTTCCACTGCACTAATGAGAAGTCAGTTACCAGCTTCACTTTCCCTTTGAAGCTAATGCCCCAGTTGTAATTTGAATGCTTTAGAAATACTTTAGTTTGCAAATTTTTATTTTGAGAAAGTTTATTATAGTGTACCAATATGTATTTTTGTTTTATTCACTTTACTTTCAGTGATTAGCATTACTTTCATAAGTTTGGAAATATTATCAGCTATTATACATTCAAAAATATTGCTTCTATTCTGTGATTCCTCCCTCTCTCTCTCTCTCTCTCTCTCTCTCTCTCTCTCTCTCTCCCCTCCACCTTAGTGGGACTCTATAAACACAAATATGTTAGATTTTTCACTGAAAGCCATATGGTTCCTAAAATTTTTCTTTATTTTCCATCACTCTTTTCCTCATTATTGATGAGAATATATATCTTTTAATATACTAATCAGTATTCTAAATCACTAATCTTTTCTTCAACTGAATATGTTCTACAGTGAAAAAACTGTTGTATGTTTTAAATTTCAGTTATTAAAGATTTGGGGTCTTTAATAGCTAGATTCAAAACTTTAATAATTGCAATTGAAATTGATCAAACTTTAGTCAGTCTCTCCATCTTTTCCTAGGCCTATTTATGCATGTTCCTGTACAATCTAGTTTTAGCTAGGAACCTTGCTATGTCAGCTTAACAAGAACCTCCCAGTCTCAATACCTGATCAAGCCTCCTCAATATCTAATTGGATTCCCCACTTTCCACCATCCTCTAGGCAATACCTGATCACCTGTGAATAAATTTTCTGGATTTAGGTAATTCTACTCTAATGAAGGGTGGTAATAATCCTGCTTATAGAGAAATGAAATTAATCTTTCCATTTTCATCTCATGATTTATCTTTCATTCTCTATTTTATCTGGAGCTTATTTTCAATTCATTGAAGAAAATAGAATCCCTCTGGTTGCAATCATCTTTATTAGAACTTTAGATAGTGGCTTTCTCTATCGTGACTTATCAATTATCACTTTCTATATTTAGCAAATGTTGTAAACATTTTCTATCCACTGATTATCTTTTTTGAATTCATTATTTTGGATCTCAGGAAAAGAATTTTCAATACATATACACAGTATATTTCTTAAACCCATTCATCCAACTATTTGTTGAATGTTCCATGGATCTGAAAATATTAGCATATGGTTAATCTTATTCATAGATTTTGTGTTTAACTAGATTAGCTATTCAGAGTTTAATTCCATTTGTAAGATCTGATTGAAGCTCATTTTTTTTCAATATTCTTATAATATGATTTACAACTAGTTTGGAAAGACTATCCATACACTTAAATAAAAGCAGGCTTTAATGAGGAAGATTTCTAACATACATTTTTAAATACTCTGAATTTAGCCTCCAACTACAGTAAAATCCCCTTAAAATATTTCAATTTTTCTCAGTTTTGAAAATGAACAGACTAGCATAGAATATGATCAGGTGGCCAGTATGTCAGGTAGAGACATATAATATATATTACACCCTTTGTTCTAGAACTCAAGTTATAGGTTAACAATCTAGTTTCATTTCAATTTACTTCAGATATTTCCTGGAGAATAAAATGAAAAGAAACACTTTAGCTCATATTAATAAATTACAATTGCAGGGAAGTTAGCTTAATATCATTCTAAAATATGATGTATGATTGGGCACAATTTAAATGTGGTTGAGTAATTTTTAAAATCATCTTTTAATTCATGACCCATGAAACAGAGAGAATTTCTGACTTACAATAAATGCTTTCCTCATGTCTTTTATGTTTTCATTATAGCATATTAACAAATATTGTACTCTCACATGAAAAATCCATAACATTTTACACAAATAGCAAAAAAAAAAAAAAAAAAAAAAAAAACAACGATGTTTATTTTTCAATGAGGGAGTATAA
>NW_012103898.1:1581431-1593638 GCF_000951045.1 Mandrillus leucophaeus
CATATTAACAAATATTGTACTCTCACATGAAAAACACATAACAATTTCCACAAAAAAAAAAAAAAAAAAAAAAAAGACGGAACACAACGATGTTTATTTTTCAATGAGGGAGTATAACTCTGTAAGATGAAATACCAGCTTCAAACTAAATACTTCCAAGGAATACATTTATTTATAACCAACTTTCTGATTGTTTTTTAAATATATAAAATCAGTACAGTAACACAGTGAAAATTTAAAGTAAAATTATCTCAATATGCTGCCCTTTTGACCCACATCCTCTTCTCCATCACTGCAAACAGTACAGTTACAATGCAAGCAATTATTTTTCAGGAATTTTAATATTGCTTTGAAATTTTACCAATTGTATTTAATCCTAAAATGTTAATTTAAAAATATGTTACAATATAGGCTGATTTTTCACTATTTTGTAACATCTCTATTCTCTCAAGTCTCAATCTTATTCTTTGAGAATGATTCCTCCATGCTTATTTACTCATTAGGAAAAATAGTTCTCCACCTATGCAACAGTCTCACTATTTTGGTCTTTTCTAAGTCATATTTGCATTTCTATGTGTTTTGAATTGTTTAGAAAACCACAAAGAAAGTCCATCATGATGGGCTAGGAATCAAGGGACCAAGTTGGAGTAATTGCAAAAAGAGTAGATCACACCTTAACTATTAGCTCTCCTAATTAAGTGACCATGGAACAATTTTTTTATTCTTGAAAAAGTAATATTTACCTAATAGATAGAGGCAACATATGTAGAGCATTAATTAATGAGGCAACATATGTAAAGCATTTGAAATGTAGTAAGCAATCAACCATATCAGAAAATTCTACACTCCCAACTTTAGCTCTATAACAAATACAAAAGACTATTTGGTTTTCTTTTACAAAATATTGGGGGTATTGAGACACTACAAACTAAAGTGGCAAATACACTCATTCCCTTAACATAGATATTCTATAAAAATTATACAATTAATTGCTAATACAAAGCTAACACTACAATAAAGACAATCATCACATAAAATGTAAACTAAAAATTAAAATGAGAATGTGAGAGCTGATATACAGAATATTTTTTACCACAGTGCAATAAAATACAAATCAATAAAAATGTTGTGGGAATAAATAAGGATTACATTGGAAAACACACACACACATATATGCACAGATGCATACACACACGTAATTCAAGTGTCAGAAGAAAAATCATAGTGGAAACAATATTTAGACTAAAATAACAGTAACATCAATACATATTATAACTTGAAGATGCAAGTAAAATATCTAGTCAAGGAAAATCAACAGCCCACGATTCCAATGTTACAAACAAATACTAGAAATAAGTGAGTTATTCACTTGGAAAGTTAGAAAAATAACAATGGATAAACCACCAAGGAAAAAGAAGGTAGAAAACTATAAAGTTAATAGCAGAAACTAATGAAACAGAAAATGAAGAAATATTAGGGCATATTTTTTTAAAGTCAAATGAAATAGACAAAACTTAAGCAAAACCAATTAAGTACAAGTAGGGATGCCACAATTGAAGGACGAGAAAAACAGAACCTAACTATGAATATAGTAAATGTTACATGACAGTAGTATTTAAACTGTTTTCTAATAAATTTGACATCAGATATAATAAGTAATTCATGTAAAATTTTACCTCAAGAAACAATTAAAATATAAAGAAACCTATAATGATTAAAGTATTTTAAAGGAAAGTCCAAAATCTACCCACATAAAAAGCAACTGCTCCACCAAACCATCAAGTTACAGATAACGTATTTGTTAAACCAAATGTTCTCCACACTATAGAGATGGGGAGGGTGCCAAATTAATTTGAGGCTAATGTTGCCTTGATTTTGTAACCAAATGAGATAATACAGTTAGACTGAAAGAATAAAACCTAGTTGTTGGTAGCAGAATAGGGTGAGTATAATTAATGATAATTGATATATATTTCAAATAACTAAAAGAGTTAAATTGGAATGTTCCTAACACAAAGAAATGATAAATGCATGCAGTGATAAATATCCCAATTACCTTTATCTGATCATTCCACATTACACGATTGTTTTACAACATCATGTGTACCCCATAAATACATATGACTGTAAAATAGTTTATGTATCCATAAAAAATCAAAATTAAAAAATGAGACAATGCAAAGTAAATATAGATTAATTTCATTTTTGAAGGTTTGTAATAAACCAACAATTCAGAAATGTTTTTTAAAATTACTTATAACCAAATATGGCTTATTTCAATAATCTAGGAATTGTTTTCCATTATAGCATACGTTAATGTTTTCAATAAACCAAAAAATTAAGAAAATGACATTATCATCCCTATAGATGCATAATATCTGCATAACTTTTTTAATGAAGAATATAAGTGAAGGAAAAATTAAAAGTACGAATAAGATCAAAAAAGCAAAAGATAATTTTGGGAGAGGAGAAAAAATCACATATGGAGAACTTTAAAAATAAAAAAGATATATGAATATCACTGCAGCACAGATTTTAAAACTAGTAAATAATATTTTATTTCTTACATTTTGTGTAAGAAAAAATAAGGCTGTATATACCCATTTATTTCTTTTAACCAAAAGCAGCATATGAAGAATAAGAAACAAGAAAATGGTTACCTGTAGGGAATGAGTGAAAAAAGGGTGGAAGAGTAAAAAAGCGGGAATGGGATGATCTGGGTGATGGGATAGGATGTCAGGTGATGGGTAATGATGATCTGTGCAGCACAAAACCATGGCACGTGTTTACCTATGAAACAAACTTGCACATCCTGCACGTGTATCCCTGAACTTAAAAGCTGGAAAATTTGTTTTTAAAAGATAAAGAAACGCAAGTTGGGAGGAAGCTGTAATATTAGTAGTATTAGACATGAATGGTATAATATTATAACATAATATTACAAATTCATGATTATATATACTATATATGAAGACATATATTCCATATAATATTATATGTACACATATATATACTCACTGGGAGGTTTAGAAGCAATGATGTTCAAATAGCACCATTCTCCACTTAAAAATTCCTTGGAGAAAGGTTGATTGTAGGTCCGGGACAGTGAGAGTATAATACTAACTTAGTATATAGTTTTGTTTCAGAAAGTAAGGAAGAACTTGAAGACTAGTGGGATTATATCAAAACAAAATGAAAGAAAGCTTGAAATGGCTTGTGATAGTTTATTCTATCAGGATGTATGTATTATACTCTAGGGCCTGGAAGAAAAAAATGACCAAATAAGGATAAACTCATCAAACAATGTAAAATTCTTTTTATACTGAACTCTTCAGTCTTTTGCTGAATTTTTAAATAAGCTTTATTAGTAAAATATACTAATCATCTTTCACATTTCTTAGTGACTACTGAAAGTTGTAAATGTTCACATCACTTTGATAATAATATTCTAAGTTAGTGTGGCAGTGTTCCTAAACAATAGAGATGTTCCCTGAATTGTTTCTTTTGTTCAAAACCAAAGCACTGTATATTAAAGGGAGAAACTGTTGAGCTCATTATTTTAGTATTTATTCCTCCTAATACACTTCATTCTATTTACTATGTTTTTAAGAATAATGCAAATTATATCATAAATCTTTATTTAGTACATACCAGTATGTAATACTGGAGTATACTATTTTATGAACATCCATGTAAAGATGTAAAACCTGCCTTTATTATCTACAATCTAGAAGATAAAACACATATAAGGAACCTGTACAAACTAAAAACCAAACAAAAAGATCTGTGATAGAGTTCAATAAGTAATTTTCTGTAGAAAAAGGGAGTATAAAACATGGTGATAAAAAATTTTTTAAAATGCTGGACTACTGCAATAAACTATGTTGTATCTTAGTGGCAGTTTAACATTTTATGTAACCTAAACATACTCTTCTTCTGAAAGTATGACTTCAAAAGTGCATTCATCAAGGTTTAAGCAAGAAATAGATGGCAGATGTACACTCAAACTGAGTATATGAGAAGAGTTTTAAAAATATTATTACAAATGCATGGATAGTTTAGGGACAATGCAGATGATAACCAGAGTGTCATTACTATTTTTGCCTCTAAGATTAATTAGTTGTCCATTTTTCAAGTAAAATTTTCTATCTTCAAAATAAAGGACAGTAAAATTTCCATTAACCTTTACATCATCGTGAGATCATTTCAATTTGGTTGGATTTCTATCTGAAACCAAACATATTATAATAGGTGCCGGCAATGTTGTTTATATAGGATAATGTGAGAAAAGTAGGTGGAGGTAAGAAAAAATAATTAACATAAAACAAATGTGTTTCAGTACCTGCTTCTGTTGCTGATCATTAAGCCTAAATTAATCACAACTATCTGTTTCTACCACCCAATTCATGTAATCTTTAATCACTCTCAGCACTTTGCTTTAGTTTTTCATTGACAAGAACATTTTGTCAAGAGAATACTAAAAGGTGTCTCAATGAATCTCCCGTGTTTCAGAAATAGTCTTCCTTACCCTCATTGTATACAAGAAACCGCATTTCTACTTTGTTATAGGAGTCAAGAACACTGACTCCTTCCTTCTTTAACCGTTGGTACAGAAGAATGAGGAACCTAAAATTGCAGGTGGTATTGTCAGCATCTAATTAAGTAGAACCATGATTGTGTCCTCTAGTGGGAAAAAAAAAAATCCTCCATAGTACACAAGGACCTGCAAACTGATCAATGCCTAAAAATGTCAAAGCAGGCAACAATCATATTCAAGTGTTATAAAATACATTCTTTAGAGTAGTCACACATATTTTCATCTCTTATCCAACCTGTACATTCTGGGTATGAGGTAACCTGGCACGGGTCTAAGACATATTACTGAACCTTTTAGGTTAGTATCTCTATCTCATGATATTATCTCCCAACTAATGCCATTAATTAACTCTTCAACAACATTTCATTGTAATATCACTCTAACTTCTTATTATTAGTGGAGCACAGAGAAAGACTAGTGAATTCGATGGCTGTGAGCCACTGCCATCATTCCATAGTATGACCTTGGTCAGAGATGTTGTTTTATGAGATACCATGCAATGGACAACATATTCCATAAAATCCTAAGTATGATGCTGGTGGAAGAGCTTTTTGTTTAGACTGCAAATACTTACCAGAAATATCTTTTCACTCTGTAAGGACATATTGTCATGACCTCTATGATGGACAGCGTCTAATGTAATCATCATTATGAGGGAACTTACTGGAATCTACAGGAAATGGTGACATGTTACAGATTCAGCTTTGGCCTCTGTTGTTGGAATGTTGGGCACACAGAAGTAGGAGTAGCCAAAACAGCTTCAATTGCACTGGAAATGCATAGTAATAAAATGGTTGTAATGCAGGAGGTTTATTTGGGACTCCAGTGAATACAAGCAGTGGAATTATAAAGTGATACAGGGAAAAGGGGACAGCCAATAAGTGCTGAGTTACTATGCCAGCTACCACAGTGGGCAAGTGGGCTTAATTCAAGGAGAAACTCTGAGGAAAAGTGTAAAACATGTATCTCAGAACCGACACATATCAATGTGAGGAAGCTGAGGTATTTATGCATTAAATCTCCAATCAGTCATTGGTTGAAGTCTGATCCTAGTGGTATTAATTCCCAGGAAATCTGGGTGTGATGCATGTATGGAAAATAATGGCCAGGATAAAATGCTTAGGCACAGATGCAGAGGCAGAAAAAAATGCTTAGACACAGATGTATATGTTGGCAGTTTGAAGTCATCTAAACATTCTGAAAATGTAGCGTTCAAGGCATATTGGCAGAGCACACAGGCAGCATCTTCCACAGCCTTAATCTCTGCCACTATGGCCACCTTCTAGACAGACACATAGAGAAAGCATCAGAAGACTGAGGGCATGGGAAGATGACATCCACATAACAATTTATCATATTTACCTGGTTCTTTAGATTCTCCTCTAGTAATAAATGCCCTCTTGTAGCATTTATGTAGAATGCAAATATACCCAATAGGAGAGGCCCATCCATATACTTCTTCTTTAGATCTCATTGTCACCATTTTTAAAAAAAATCTTGATCTTGATAATTACTCAACAGTCAGACAAAGGGTTGCCTCTTTCCGTGAGGCACTGTAATACACATCTTAGTCAGTTGTTCTTTCCACATGAAGTAGACAAACAAATGTGACACCCAGAGATATGCCAACTGGAAATCAACAATTTGGGGGGCCATACTTGAATATAGACATAAGACAGCAACCATCCACTTTGGCAGGTGCCTGCAAAGCATATAAATCCATCTGTAATTCAATTTTTTACTTTTGCTATCCATTGACACATGGTAAGTAATTCCTCATGGGATGAGGATCGTGGTGAGGCTGTAACGAAATGGGAGCGGGTGCCATGGAAAGCTGTGCCTGCTTGTGCTATTTCCTGGAAACTTCTGCACTTGCTAGGGCACTGACTCCTGTATGATATTTCTATTTTACAATGAAATGCTAAAGTACGTGTCCAATTGTAAGGTTCAATAAATTACTAAGATACATTTCATGATTAGTTTGACTCAAATAGTTATTTGGTGTCCAGTAATTGTGTATGCAGTCTTTCAGCTGCTCTAAACATTCAGCTGCTTTCAAATTAAGAGTATGTTGTTTTCAGAAGAAGACATGACTTAGTCCAAAACCCTAGAGATTTTATTAGTAATTGTCAGAGACTCCATACAGCAACTCTGTTTGCTGCAGATCTTTCCAATATATTTGGATGTGGTGAGTCATAAGGACCCAAGTGGCTGGGCAGCTTGCACTACAGCCTGAACCTGGCTGTATTTCATAGTGCTGCACCCCCCTCACAACTCCTCACAACTGGCAGCTTGCAGACAAATGCTGGCAAGAGATGGGAGAGCCTACAGAGCTAGTGTGATGGCAGTCACAGTGTGGGGAGGCTATTCAGCCAATACTCAGTGGATCGAGGGCATCCATGTGACATCCATATAGCAACTTCTGCTAATCAACAGATAAGAACAGATGCACTGTTCTACTTACTTTTATAACAAAAAGTAAATTTTCTTGGCATTTAAAAATTCCTCAAACGACCCTTCAGGAACAGTTACAAAAGTTGACTTTTAAAGAAAATACCTAAGCTCTTTAAAGTCACAGCATTGGACTATGACCACGACCTTCAGAACTTGATGACTCAACATTTTAGAAGGATACTAAATGAAAACACATTGAAGTGAGCTTGACTTTCTTTATCAATATTTCCCATATGGCCCTATAGCAACCAGATACAAGGCACTGTCCCCCACAGAAAAAGCAAAGAACTGGAGCTTGCAGCTGCATCATACGCCTGAGGAGTTAACAATTAGAGTTGAAGGGCCACCAAAGAGGTTGACCTTTGTTACTTTGTGATATAGTAATGATCAGTGAAGATAATGACATTGTGAAGTGGCCCTCCCTCCATCACTCAAAAATTAATGTAAGAATTCGCAGTTAACTAAGTACATCTGTTTCCATTATAAATTTTCAAAGCGGAGAAACAACTAGAGTGTTGTAGTTAGTCCCACAAAATCCCATGAAACAAAAGTGGGCCAAAACTTAATCCATCCACTGATCTCCACAGGATCCTACTGTAACTGGTGAAGCATAGAGAAATTCTGATTTCTGGCGATTAAAGTACATTAAGAGTTGGTATCCAGTAATCCCCAGAAGGTCTGGGTCTTTAGCTTTCTCCAATATAAAGTCATCCTGGTAAATTATTACAGTACACTTTAAGATTCCTACTTGTTCAAAGAATATAGTTCATTCACATATCTTGAGGCCTTAGGGTTTGTATTTTATTACTTGTTTAATTTGTTAAATGTTAATAGTGATTATAGTGGCCATATCATTTTGAAGTTCCCACCAGTAAAGAATGAGAATTTCTGTTACTCCACATCCTTGTCAGTTTTCAATGTTGTCAGTGCTCTGAATTTTAGTCATTCAATTGGATACAGTGGTATCCAACCGTCATTTTAATTTACATTTCCCTGATGAAACACGATGTGCAGCATCTTCTCATATCCTTGTCATCCTATATAGCTTTTTGGTGAGGTATCTTTGGCTCATTTTTTAATTGGATTGTTTAGTTTTTAAATGTCGTGTTTTAAGAGTTTCTTGTATATGCTGGATAACAGTCTTATTAGATATGCCTTTTGCAAATATTTTCTTCCAGTGCATAGCCTGTCTTTTCATTCTTTTGGCAGTGTCTTTCACAGGTCAGAAATTTTTAGTTTTAATAAAACCCAGCTTATCAATTCCTTATTTCATGTGTTGTATCTAAAAGGTCATTACCAAACTCAAGATCATCTAGATCCTAGACATAGACTTTACATTTTTCACAAAAATTAAGTCAAAATGGAGTACAGTTAATAAAAATGTATTGTATTTTGAAAATGGGAGATGTTTAAAGTGTTACCACCACAAAAAAATAAGTATTTGAGGTCAGGCATTTGTTAAATAGCTCAATTGAGCTATGCTACAATGTATGTATATTTCAAAGAATCACATTATAAATGATAAATATATACAGTATTTTTCTCAACTAAAATCAATTAATAAATAATGGATGACAGATCTAAATGAGAAACACAGAATTATAAAATTCCTGAAAGATAACATGGGAGAAAATGTTAGTTTTTATCATACAATGAAATCGTCTTTGTATGTACAGTTCTATGAATTTTAATACATTTATAGATTCATGTAATTATAGTTACAATAAAGATAAAGAACTGTTCTAACAGCCCAAGAGACTCCCATACCATCATTTTATACTCATGCCCACTCCCTATCTGGAGCAGTCACTGATACTCTCTTTTTTACTATAATATTGCCTTTCCCAGGATATTTTGTAAATGGAATCATATAGCATGTAACTTTTCAAGACTTGTTTATTTGACATAGCTTAAAGATTTTGAAATTCATCCAAGTTTTATGTGTATCAATATTTCATTCCTTTTTAGTGCTGATTAGCATTCAATTATGTAGATATGTGACAATTTTTTATCCATTCACGTACTGAAGCACATTTGGGTTATATCCAGTTTTTGGAAATTATTAATGAAACTTTTATAAACACTTTATACAGATTGTGTGTGAAAATAACTTTTTATTTCTCTAGGGTAAATACCTAGGAATACAATTTCTAGGATGTATGGTAATTACATATTCAATTTTATGAGAAAGTGTCAAATTTTTTTTAGGGTGGTTGTAATATTTTGAGTTTATTTGGGCTTTTATTTTCTTTCTTTTTTTTTTGGCGTTGTTTCTATTTTTACTTATTTTTTAAATTTTATTTTTGAGTTCAGGACTACATATACATATACAGGTTTGCTTTATAGATAAGTTACGTGTTGCAGGAATTTTGTGTAGAGATTATTTTGTCACTCAGGTAATAAGCATAGTACTTGATAGGTAGTTTTTGGATCCTTACCCTTTTCCCACCCGCCACCCTCAAGTAGACCCCAGTGACTATTGTTTACTTCTTTTGTCCATGTCTACTCAATGTTTAGCTCCTACTTATAAGTGAGAATATGTAGTATTAGGTTTTCTGTTCCTCTGTTAGTTCACTTAGAATAATGGCCTCCAGCTTTATCCATGTTGTTGCAAAGGATATGGTCTTATTTTTTTATGGCTGCATATGTACCACATTTCCTTTACCCAGTCTACCATTGATAGGCTTTTAGGTTAATTTCATCTCCTTGATATTGTGGATAATGCTGCAATAAACATACACATGCATGTTTCTTTATGGTAGATATGTTTATGCTCCTTTGGAAATATACCCAATAATGGGATTGCTGGATGAAGTGATAATTCTGTTTCAAGTTCTTTGAGACACTGACAAACTGCTTTCCACAATGGCTGAACTAATTTATATTCCCAGCAGCAGTGTTTAAGTGTTTTCTTTTCTCTGAAATCTTGCCAATATCTGTGTATTTTTTGGACTTTTCAATAACAGCCATTCTGAGTGGTGTACGATGGTATCTTCTTGTCATTTTGACTTACATTTCCCTAATGATTCGTGGTGTTGAGCACTTTCTCATATGCTTGTTGGCCATTGTATGTCTTCTTTTGAAAATTGTCTGTTCATGTCCTTTGCCCACTTTTTAACGGCTTTTTTTCTTGTAAATTTAATTTCTTCATACATTCTGGATACTAGACATTGTCAGATGCATAGTTTGCAAATATTTTCTTCCTTTCTGAAGGCTGTCCTTTCACTCTGTTGATAGTTTCTTTTGCCGTGAGGAGAAGCTCTTCAATTAGGTGCAATTTGTCACTATTTGTTTCTGTCGAAGTTGCTTTTTCATCTTCATCATGAAAACTTTGCCAGGGCCTATGTCCAGAATAGTATTTCCTAGGTTTTCTTCTAGGGGTTTTATAGTTCAGTATTTAATCCATCTTGAGTTTATTTTTGTATATGGTATAGAGAAGGGGTCCAGTTTCAATCTGCTACATATGGCTAACCAGTTATCCTAGAACCATTTATTGAATAGGGCTTTCTTTTTTCATTGCTTGTTTTTGTCAACTTTGTCAACAATCAGGTGATTGTAGGTATGGAGCATTATTTCTGGGCTCTCTATTCTGTTCCATTGGTCTACGTGTATGCTTTTGTACCAGTACCATGCTGTTTGGGTTACTCTAGCCTCGTGGTTTAATTTGAAGCAAGTAATGTGATGCCTCCAGCTTTGTTCTGTTTGCTTAGAATTGCCTTGGCTATCTGAACTGTTTTTGGTTCTATATGAATTTCAAAATAGTTTTTTCTAACAATGTGAAGAATGTCACTGGTAGTTTGATAGAAATAGCATTAAATATGTAAATAACTGTGAGCAATATGGCCATTTTAACAACATTGATTCTTTGTATCCATGAGCATGAAATATTTGTCCATTTGTGTCAATTCTCATTTCTTTGAGCAGTGTTTTATTATTCTTGTTCTAGAGATCTTTCATCTCTCCGATTATCTGAATTCCTAGGTATTTTACTCATTTTTGTGGCTATTGTGAGTGGGTTTCAGTTCTTGATTTGGCTTTTAGCTTGAGTGTTGACATATAGGAATGCTACTGATTTGTGTACATTAATTTTGCATCCTGAAACATTTCTGAAGTTGTTTATCCATTCTAGGAGCTTTGGGGCACAGACTATGGGCCTTTCTATGTATAGAATTATATCACCTGCAAACAGAGATAGTTTTACTTTCTCTCTTATTTGGATGCCTTTTATTTCGTTCTCTTGTATAATTGCTCCGACTAGGACTTCCAGTACTATGTAGAATAGGAGTAGTAAGAGAGGGCATCCTTGTCTTATTCCGGTTTACAATGGGAATGCTTCTAGCTTTTGCCCATTCTGTATGATATTGGCTAAGAATTTGTCATAGATGGCTCTTACTATTCTAAAATGTTTCTTCAAAGCCTACTGTGTATAGGGTCTTTAACTGAAGTGATATGGAATTTTACTGTAAGTCTTTCCTGCATATATTAAGATGAACATGTGGTTTTTGTCTTTAGTTCTGTTTATGCAATGAATCACGTTTATTGATTTATATATGTGGAACCAACCTTCCATCCCAGGGATAAAGTCTACTTGATCATACTGGATCAACTTTTTGATATGCTGCTGAATTTAGTTTGCTAATATTTTCTTGAGGACTTTTGCATCTATGTTCATTGAAGATATTAGCCTGAAGTTTTTCTTTTTTATTGTATCTCTGCCAGGTTTTGATATCAGGATGATGTTGGATTCCTAGAATGAGTTAGAGAGGAGTTCCTCCTCCTCAGTGTTTTGGAATAATTACAGTAGTAGGAATGTTACCAGCTCTTCTTTATACATCTGATAGAATTTGGCTGTGAATCCATCTAGTCCTGGGATTTTTCCGGTTGGTAGGCTTTTTATTATTGATTCAATTTTGGAACTCATTATTGGTCTGTTCAGGGATCCAATTTCTTTCTGGCTCAGTCTTAAGAGGTTGTATGTTTCCAGTAATTTATCCATTTTTTTCTAGGTTTTCTAGTTTGCATACATAGACGTGTTTTTAGTAGTCTCTGAGGATTTTTTAAATTTCTCTGGGGTTAGTTTTAATGGCCCCTTGTCATTTCTGATTGTGTTTATTTGGATCTTCTCTCTTTTTTTATTATTCTACCTATCAGTCCAT
>NW_012103898.1:1593752-1602272 GCF_000951045.1 Mandrillus leucophaeus
TTTATTTATATTTATATATATTTTTATATATATATAGTTTCAAAGAACAAACTTGAAATTGTTGATCTTTTGTATTTTTGGCACCTCAATTTTAATAAGTTCAGTTTTGATTTTGATTATATCTCATCTTCTGATAGTTTTGAGGTTGGTTTTCTGTTGTTTCTATAGTTCCCCTAGGTGTGTGATGTTAGGTTGTTAGCTTGAGATCTTTCTAACTTTCGATGTGTGTGTTTAGCGCTGTATACTTCCTCCTTACTACTGATTTAGCTGTGTTCCAATGATTCTGGTATGTTGTATTTTTCTTCTCATTAGTTTCAAATAACTTTTTGATTTCTGTCTTAATTTCATTATATACCCCAAAATTATTCAGGAGCATGTTGTTTAATTTCCATGTAATCATAAGGTTTTCAGCAATTTTATTAATATTGATTCCTATTTTAATTGTGCAGTAGTCTGAGAGTGTGGTTGGCATGATTTCAGTTTTTAATTTTTGGAGGAGTATTTTATGGCTGATTTGTGGTCAATTTTAAAGTATGTGCCATGTGCAGATAAGAAAAATGTATATTCTGTTGGTTTTGAGTGGAGATTTCGGTAGATGTCTGTTAGGCCCATTTGGTCAAATGTCGAGTTTGGATCCTGAATATCCTTGTTAGTTTTCTGCCTTGATGATCTGTTTAATACTGTCAGTAGTGTGTTGAAATCTCCCACTACTATTGCATGGTTATCTAAGTCTTTTTGTAAGTAACTTGCTTTATAGATCTTGATGCTCCTCTGTTGGGTGCATATATGTATTTAGAATAGTTAAGTCTTCTTGTTGAATTGAACCTTTTTCATTATGTAATGCCCTTCTTTGTCTTTTGCAATCATTGTTGGTTTCAAGTCTGTTTTGTCTTAAATTAGAATAGCAACTCCTACTTTTTTTCTGTTTTACATTTACTTGGTATATTTTTCTCCATCCTTGTACTTTGAACCTATGAGTGTCATTTTCAAGTGAGATGGGTCCCTTGTAGAGAGCATACAGTTGGGTCTTACTTCTTTATAAAACTTGCCAATCTGTGACTTTTAATTGGGACATTTAGCTCATTTATATTCAAAGTTAATATTCATATGTGCCAGTTTGATGCAGTCATGATGTTGTCAGCTAGTTACTGTGCAGACTTGATGGTGTGATTGCTTTATAGTATTACTTGTCTATATACTTAAGTGTGTTTGGTAGTGGCTGGTAATAGTCTTTTTCAAATTTAGCACTCCCTCACTGACCTCTTATAAGACAGGTCTAGTGGTAATGAATTCCTTTAGCATGTGCTTATCTGAAAAGAATCTTATTTCTTCTTCACTTATGAAGCTTAGTTTGGATGGATATGAAATTCTTGGTTGGAATTTCTGTTCTTTAAGAATGCTTAATAAGGGTTCCAATCTCTTCTGGCTTGTAGGGTTTCTGTTGAAAGGCCCACTTTTAGCCTGATAGGATTCTTTTTGTAAGGGATATGCCCCTTTTCTCTAGCTGCCTTTAACATTTTCTCTTTCATTTTGACCTTGGAGAATCTGCTATGTGTCTTGGGAATCGTCATCTTGTATAGTATCTCACAGGGGCTCTCTGCATTTCCAGGATTTGAATGTTGGCCTCTCTAGAAAGATTGGGGAAATTTTCATTGATGATATTCTCAAATACGTTTTCCAAGTTGTTTATTTCTCAGCCTCTCTTTCAGGGAAGTCAGTGTATCATACATTTGGCATCTTCACATAATCCCATATTCTTGGAAGTTTTGTTGATTATTCTTTATTGTTTTTTCTTTATTTTTGTCTGACTGGGTTATTTTGGAGACCCAGCCTTCGAGTTCTGAGATTCTTTTCTTGACTTGGCCTACTCTGCTGTTAATACTTGCGATTGTATTATGGAATGCTGACATTGAGTTTCTCAGTTCTATCAGATCAGCTTGGTTCTATTTTAAAATGACCATTTCACCTTTCATCTGTTATACCCTTTTATGGGATTTTTTAATTTCTTGGATTGAATTTTGACTTTCTCCTGAGTGTCAACGATCTTCATTCTTGTCAATATTATGAATTCTATTTCTGACATTTTAGCCATTTAAGCCTTGTTAGCAACCATTGCTAGGGAACTGGTGTGGTTATTTGGAGGTAAGAAGATATTCTGGTTTTTGAGTTGCCAGAGTTCTTACACTGGTTCTTTCTCACCTGTCCTGACTGATTTTTCTTCTATATTTGAAGTTGCTGTTTGGATGTTTTTATATTTTGGAGTTTTTTTAATGTGTGTTTTTATTTGTTTGTATGTTTGTTTTTTGCTTTAATCTTCTTTGATGCCCTTGGGGTTTTGATTCTGGTATAAGGTAGGTTGAGGCACTAGCTTTGATTCTGGTTTGCTCCTGGGTTTTGGCTGTGTCAATGCCCACATTTCTTTTGTTAAGTGTTTTGGTCCACAGGGCTCCCTCAGGTAGAAGCTGCAATTGGCAGACGGGCCATGTTCTTGCCAGGTTGGCCCTAATCCTCTGTTTGAGTGCTTACCAGGGAGACACTGGATTATACCTGCCCATGAAGTTCAGGCTAAAGTGGAAATGCTGAGCTAGAGGCTCTAGCAAATGTTGCCTGCCTGGCTACCAATCGTTGGGGTAAATAGGTTCACCTGCCCTGCTGTCTGGTCATTTCCTAGGACAACAGAAAGCTGCAATCACTGGCTGAGTTCATATAGAATTAGGACCACAGGGTTGGAAGCTCTAGTAGTAAGCCTAGCCTGCCTGGCTACTAGTGGTGGGAGTGGCTGGGTCACCAGTAGTAGCCAGGCAGGCTAGACTTACTAGAGCTCAGGTGTTTCCGGTGACAACAGGAAGCTGTGTCCTCTGGCTGAGTTCACACAGAAGTGGGACTGCTGAGCTGGAAGCTCAAGCATGGGTTGCCTGCTTGGCCACCAATGGTGGGGTAGGTTAGATCACCTGCCCTGCCATCCAGATGCTTCCCAAGACAACAGGAGGCTGCAGCTGTCAGCTGATTTGAGGTTGAAGCAGGACCACTAGACTGGAAGCTAGCACCAAGTCCCATCAGGCGAGGGGGATGGAGCAAATTTACTTCTCCCAGTACCATGACTGTGTCCTTTAGTATGGCTATGTCACTGATGCTGTTCTTTTCTGAGGCCCAAGGCTTGTAGAGGGCCCCTTGGACTCAAGAGTTGCCCCTGAAAAACATCCAGATGGCTCTCTGCTTCAGTCTAGAAGGGTGGTATGGGGGTGTCCTGGGGCCAGGTGAATTCTCCTGTTCCCAGTCTCGCACAGGTCTCTGTGGAGAGTGTGAATAACCAGGAGTCTCTCACTCGCTCACACTTTACCGTGTTGGAGAGGTTCTCCTGGATTCATGCTGAGCCCAGAAATGATGTTGTCTAGTTTCACTCCTCTCTTTTCTCTGTGTCCTCTTGCTTTCTTGATGGATCCTTACATGGTTTCTCAGATAATTGGCCTGCAGGGTCAGTGTTCACCAGCCCTCTCATTTCCCTTCATGAGAGCGATGTATATAAGCTGCTTCTAGTCTGCCATCTTTGTCCCAACATTTTGTATTCCTACTAACAATGCATGGGTGTTCCACTTGCTCTACAAACTTGCTTGCACTTGGAAGAGTCAGTATTTTCTTACTTTAGCCATTTTAATAGATATATAGTATTATCTCATCATAGCATAATTTTATTTTGCATCTCGCTAATGTCTGATGATGGTGAAATATTTTCATGGGCTTAATTGTCTACCATATATCATCCTTTACAGAAGTGTCTAAGTCTTTTACATATTTTTAAAAATCGGATATGTTTTCTTACCATTGAATTTTGTGTGGGTATTTCATTTCATCTTATTTTGGATTTCATATTTCTCATATGTCTATCTAGTGTTATTGCAATCAATAGGTAGATAAGTTCTTAATACTGATGGTCCTAATGTAAGATGACCAGAAAACAGCTAAGAAAATGCAAACTTGATATGCTGCAGTTAGCAGAAGATTAATATGTTTCAGGCACTTCAGTTGGTCCTGATAAACAACAACAACAACAAAAACAATAACAACAAAGTGAGAATACAATGTGTGTAATGAGGCAAATGTTCTCTTATTCATTCTCAAAAATCAATTGCCTATGGTAAGAGAAACAGAAAAAAATACATTCTATGAGCTTAGTGTTGGCATGAGAACGGAACATTTTAAATACATCAGTATAATATATTCTTTGATTTCAAATTTAGTCAGAAAACAAACAGGTACTTTATGCCAGAGGCTTATAACATTTAGTATGCAGATATCACAAGAATAAAAGTTTTAGACATATAGGGGTTGCAGAAAGATCATAACTCTTTACATAAAAAATTGCAAATAATTTGTATTATAAACTGACAATTTATAATTGTATAAATGTATGGGCTATGAAGTAATGTTATAATTTGCAAGTACAATGTGGAACAATTAAATCAAACTAGTTAATATATCTATTACCTCACATACTTATACTCTGTGATCTCAAGAATGCTATATATGACTAGAGATTAGTTATATGATATGTACTCTTGGTTAATTGTTGTCTCATTATCTCCTTCAACTGATTTCTAATTGACCCTAGCCTCCTGTATATTTTTCCATGTTAAATATTATTTGGTTTCTAAAACAATCTCTCACTTCCTACAGTAGAGCATCTACCACACTCAAGTTTGTCCTCTTTGTTCACCAGCTACAAAGTATAGATATAAGGCAGATAAAGCAGTTAATTTCTGTTGTCTCTATGCCTCTCTTTATCTGGGAGAAGGAAATTTCCCTGTAAAGTAAAATACATAGCCTTATATTGCTTTTGCAAGATCATCCTGATCTATTTCATACCCCATAATTGCCCAGATACACTATACATCTGAATTTTTAAAGAGAAATCATTGCTTTTATATTTCATTTTTTAAAATAAACTCAGTGTATTGGGAATTTAGAGAATAAGAATTTGTATATCCCAGGATACGTAATAAATTAACTCACCAAATTAACCTTCTTGTTTCCAAACAAATAGTATGTTGGGTATTTTTTAAATGATTAAAATGTAAATTGTAATACTATAGTTTAAGACCATTGTCTATATATAAACTTTCCTTGTTAAAAAAAAAAAAAAAAACCTTCTGTTTTATTGTGCTTTCATGAAAGCTATTTCCCAAACAACTATAAGGTGTAAAACCCAAATTTAAGTAAGAAATATTAACACAACCTGAAAAGAGAAGATTATAGTAAGGAGGGATGTTACAGAAGAGCCTGAAATGAGTAAAAAGTTATAAAAAGGTATGAGCAATATGTTCCTGAAGGAAGTAAAAAAAATAAACAAATGAAAGCAACAGTTTTATGCAGATATCACAATGTAATTTATATCAACTCATGTTATTGAATTCCTGATTACGTATTTATGTGTTAGGAGAATGATGAAGATAAATAAGACATGGAAGTCTATGAAGGCTATTCATCCTTAGAAAACTTATCTATAAATAAATAAAAATATAGGCAATCTAAAAATTATAAATAGTATCTGTGACTACTTATAACACATCCTCATTTTACCAATAACTAGGGTCAAATAACTTTTGTTTAGGTCAACTTGAATGTAAAAACTTGAAGAGATATAGAAAATACATACAGCATGTGATGTAATTTACATACATACTTGAAATCACTTAGTACATGAGATATATTAAAAAGTATCAATTTTTATAATTAATTTACATGAAATACTTTCATCCTAGTTTTCACACTTATCTTCTATACCCATAACTTCACCAAAATCAAGAGTACCTATACAATTTTCCAGGGCACATTATTTTCACTTCTTTATAAGTAACTTGAGATATTTATAAGTTCATGTATGATGCTGTTGCCAACGTAAAATTTATCCTAAGCCATAAACGTGACATGTCCTCCCTTTTCTTTTGTGATGTACATAATCTTAGTACTTTTTAAAAAATAAATTTTGTTGTGTATACTTAAGGTATACAACATATTATGGGATATATATGGATAGTACAATAATTGCTATAGTGAAGCAAATGAACATACCCATCAGCTCATATAGTTACCTACATGTGTGGGTGGGGGCCAAGAGCAGCTAAAATCTATCTACTGACTTATCAGTAATTGCAAATATAGCATAATGTTCACATTAAGAAAATGATACAAAATATAAAAGACCAACAGAAATAAACATTGGAAAATGTGGGAATGAAGAGACAACTAACAAAATGGAATAAAATGATAGTGACAGGAGTCAGACAAATCCTAGGCAGACAGTGGTGGCCCCCCAGTGAAACCCCACCTTCAAGCCAAAAACATCCCGAAACCCACAACCTCAGCGAGAACTTCTATTCCCATTTGCCTGTTCATTCCTGATTGGTTCTTTCTGAATAATGCTTTTTAACCATTCAAATGTTACCTTTTCCAATGCTATCTATGGCCTGCCACTCCCCTATTCTGAGACCATAAAAGCCCTGGACTCAGGAACACTGTGAAATAAATCACCTGACTGTGGATGGGGGACACCGTCACATTCCCTTTTTGGTTGACAGCTATTCCATCACTCAATAAAACTCTTCTCCGCCCTCCTCACTCTTCAATTGTCAGCATGTTCTCATTCTTCTTGGATGTGGGACAAGAACTCAGGAACCACTGAACATGGGTATGAGCTATAACACAGGCAAGCTGGGCTGCTGCACAAGCTAGGTGTGGCCTGGGTGGGCCAGGTGAGCAGGCCACCTCTTGTGGCAGGTAACATTCCCAATCAAGGCCCAGGTGGGGGTGTTGTCAGCTAGAGGTTCCCAGTTGGTAAAGTGACTGAGAAAAATCTAGTGTCAAAAATATATACAAACTCTGCATCTGATAAGGGGTTAATATCTAAAATATATAAGGAACTCAAACAATTCAATAGTTAGTAAACATAACCTAGTTAAAAGATAGGCAAAGGACCTGTATATCACCTCATATCTGTTAGAATGGCTGTTTCAAAAAACCAAAAGATGACAAGTGTTGATGATGTGAAGAAATGGGAACCTTTGCACACTGTTGGTGGGAATGTAAATTAGTACAACCATTATAGAAAACAGTGTAGAGGTTTCTCAAAAATGTAAAAGTAGAATTATCATAGGATCCAGCAATTCTACTATTATATCTAAAGGAAATGAAATCAGTAAGTTGCAGAGATATCTGCATTCCCATATTTATTGCAGCACTATTTACAATAGCCAAGACAATGGAAGCAACCTAAGTATCCAGCAACAGGTGAATGGATAAAGAAAATATGGAATGTATACACAATGAAATACCATTAAGTTACTAAGGAAAAGAATATGCTATACTTTTTGACTACATAGAAGAACCTGGAGGACATTATGTTAAGTGAAATAAACCAAATCAGGCACAGAAAGACAAATACCACATAATCTCATTTATATGTGGAATCTAAAAAAGTTGATCTCATAGAAGAGTAGAATGGTGATTACCAGGAATGGCTGCAGATGGGGGAGGTTAGAGGGATGTTTGTCAAAGGATACAAAATTTCAGTTAAATAAGAGAAATAGGTTCAAGAAATGTATTGTACAACAGGTTGAGTACAGTTAATATATTGGTCTTGGAAAATGTTGAGTGGTTTTAAAGTGTTCTTACCACAAAAATGATAATTATGTGAAGTAATGCATATGTTAATTAGCTAGATTTAGTCATTCTACAGTGTATATATATACTTCAAAACATCATTTATATGCAGAAAATACATACGACTTTATCTGTCAATTTAAAAAATAAGCAGTAAATGAAATTAAATCTCAGAAATGTTCAGAATTTAAGAATTAGAAATAAAAAGAATTCATAAAATGACTTCAAAAGGAAGAACACAAAATTGAATAAATACACTTTAGGGAAAAAGTCTAAGGCGAAAAAGAGGACTTTTTTTAAGTTGCGAAGAAAAATAGAAATGGCTTAATAATGGTAAATATTTATGAATCCCTAAAGATGAAAGCCAATTCAATGCAAAGAAATGGCAAAACATAAAAAACTATCATTACAGAAGTTTTCTAAAATCAAAAATGATTTTATAAGCATACCATGTACTTGAGAATATCAGCAAGACATATTCTAGTACAAATCCTAGACTTAAAAAACAAACAAAAATCTTTGGTTATCTAGGAAAAAAGAACGCATAACATATTAGAGAGCCTCACATTATCATCTGATTTTTCAGCACTATGATTTTGCTAACATTTTCTTCTGACTGAAGAAAAGGCTAAAGAAAAGAAAATGTAAGCAAGACTTATATCCATCAAAACTAACTTTGAATTATAAAGGATACAGACAAACTGTTATCAACAAGCAAAGAGGGGGCGGAGCAAGATGGCCGAATAGGAACAGCTCCAGTCTCCAACTCCCAGCGCGAGCGACACAGAAGACCCGTGATTTCTGCATTTTCAACTGAGGTACTGGGTTCATCTCACTGGGGAGTGCCGGACGATCACTGCTGGT
>NW_012103898.1:1608592-1661605 GCF_000951045.1 Mandrillus leucophaeus
GAGTTATACCTGATGTAAATGACGAGTTGATGGGTGCAGCACACCAACATGGCACAAGTATACATATGTAACAAACCTGCACGTTATGCACATGTACCTTACAACTTAAAGTATAATAATAATAAATAAATTAAAAAAAAAAAACAAGCAAAGAATAATTATTTTTCTCACAAGAACTTTCCCAGGAATCTATTTGAGAAAGAGCTTCAGATAACCAAAATGATTAGACAGACATTGAAATAAGCACTGATGTTGATTATCAAATACATAATTTCTTTCTGAACTAAGACTAAATATAGGTAAAATGTATAGTGGATGGTAATCTTCAACACTGGCAAATAAGAGAAATAATCCCACTTTTCTTATAGGAGTAGTATTACTTGGTAACCAAATAGTAGATAAGGTAAATCATGTATTTATAATAGTTTTTCAATTACTAAATTTAAAAAGAATTTATATAATTAGAGTGTGACTATTTACAACTCCCACTAATTAACAGTTCTAAGAGTAATCACCAACAGTTTCGGAATCATAAAATATGGAACTACTTGACCTATTAATGAAAGAACACACTACTTCCTTTAGTCCTGCCAAAGGGATCAGACATGAACTTGATATGCTTCTGGGCCTAACTATTAGTTTGCAGGAAATACAGAGGGCAGAATAACAAGTAGAAGTGCACCAAGAATATTCAGTCTACAAAATCCAGACCATGGAAAACTCTGCAGGTCAAAATGTTTTGGGGTCTTCAGCATTTAAAAAAAAAAAAAAAGAAATGCAAGACACCAGAGAAACTTACATATTGCAAGAGACTTAAAAGATACGGAAATGGCTTTGTATTTTTATTTATATTAATGAACAAGACTGAACTAGTGTCTGGGAATGAAGACTTGCGATATAAAATCAATAAAGACAAAAGAAATGATTGCTACAAAATCTCAAATAGTTGCTCTTCATGAAAATTGAGGGGTATGATTGGGATGGATCACAAGGAAGTTTCCTGGGGTGCCCTTTTATAAGCGTCTTCAACTTAAAATAACTGATTCCATTATACATGTTCTGTGTGATATTTCCATATTTGCAATTTAGTATAAAATTAAAAAGAATAATCAAACTAATTTAAAATTGACCTAATCTTTTACTATGATTGTATGTTTTATCACTCCAAATCCGTATTATACATTTATATTACTTCTACTTTTTGCTATATAATGTTGTAATAAACAAAATTTAGTTAAATCTTTGTGCATAACCTTAACATTGTCTTTAGAATAAATCCTAGAAAGCGAATTGCTATATCAGATGGTGTGTAGAGTTTATGGCTTTTGATACACACAGTCAAAATATCCTTCAGAAAAATGGTAAATTCTTATTTTACAGGCTACCACATTCTCTCACCTCGCCTGCTTTCTTGATTATATTTCTGCAAGTTTGATTCTTAAAACATTCTAATTTTAAAACATTAAAAACCTTACTAAGTTTCAGTTACATGGATAGAAATGCCCATTTATGAAAAAGCAGCTTGGGATAAATCCAATAATACATGTTAGGTGCATCCAGTTGTGTTATTACTGCTATTTGTATTAATTCAGAGTGTAACAGAAACTTCAACAATGATATATACAAGAAAATCATTCAATCTATTTTAATTTCACATACTTAGAATAAAATGTACTATCTGCTATTTAGGTCAATTGCAACTATTATGCTAAATGGACCAACATAAGAGACAAAGCAACCATAATTCATATTTTAATAGACTTGTCTCTAAAATGTCAAAATGGCATTATGTGAATGCATTGCTCCAGGAAAATAGGGAATGAGAGAAACAGCTTTTTCCCATTGTTCCTGGAGCCTAATACCCATATTGCTGGCAACTGTTTGTCTAAATGGTTTTAAAATCAGCACTTAATTTTTATGGGTCAGGGGCAACTTTGCCTTTCAATACTCTTAGAAACTAAATTTTACTTTGTAATAGGACTGCAAGCTAGAAGCACACTAGAAATTAACCCTTTAAATAGCAGTGTGTGTTGGGGGAGGGTGGTGTACGTGTGTCTGTTTCTGCCCGTAAACCTCAGGCAGAACAGCTCTGACAATTGTATTACTATTATTTCAGTTGGATTCTACTCCATCCACAGGACAATACCTCCACCTTTACCATGTCCTGCTGTTCCTCTTCAGCATGAGTGCGTTGTAGATGTTGCTTTGTCTCCTGCCAAGTTCAGCCATGTACACTAGACAATACCACTATTCTGGCCATAGATATCTCTTCTGATCAGTAACTCTAATTTTGCTGAACACACTACTACTGCTGCTGCTGAGTGCCACTCTCTGCCATGTCAAGATGTCTCTGCTTGATACTATGTTGCCTTCTGTAAAGCATTATTGCCATAGATGTACTTCTTGCAGTACTGAAATTTCCTGGTGCTCTGTAAATTGTGGTGAAATGGGTAAGAACATCTCTATTTGTAACACACTTAAGAAGGTTACTGAAGCCATTCTGCTCATAGCTTACTCTTTTGTTTAGTTTTTTATATAACAGACTTTCTAGCATGTACCTGCATGCCTTTATTGTTCTAATGTACAGCCACTGTTGGAAAGTGAAGAGTAGATGCAGTGACCCTACCAGACATGACTCAGAATCTCTCTTCCCCAAATCATCAAATTCATTGACGCACACTATAAAATGAATTCTCTCCCAAGTGGGTTATCAATGTTGCATATAAATAAGCATCTTTTGGCTTCTTACCAATTATTCAGACATGTACAGGTAGGCCTGATCTGCAGAAATGAACATGGCGTAGCCTCAAGCTGAGAGTTCTGCTACAAGTTATTAATAAATTTAGCAACAGCTCGAGTAGGGTAAGGAATGGATTAACTGAGCTTAGCTAAGCCACCTTTCTCATCGCCCACCAGTCAGTCTCTCCTTTCCACGATGTTGTCTTGGCCCTGTGCAAACACCTCTCCAAGTTCAGACTAGATCTAACATTTTCACACTTAGTGATTGTAGAGAGCTTGCTCCAGTCGTGGAGAAGAATTAAAACAACTATTACCAGTTTGAACAAATAACCAAATGAATAAAATATTTTTTCATGCTATTTCAACAACTTTAGAAAATTTGCTACCTACCAATACCTCCAAGACATATTGACTTTTTCTCATTTACCTGTTCTTTTTAGTTAATAGCCAGTTACTAATTAGAAAGCATATTATATGTTTTCCTGACTCTTTTCTGTCTTTCAATCTGAAAGGCAAGAACTAGGACAAATAGCTATTAAATTTAGAAAAATAAGTCATGCTTTGGTTACATGGTTTCAAGTTGCCAAAGGTGTCATTAGCATTTTCCTGTCAGGAAATTTCAAGTCTCCCTAAGACTCTCCCGTTTATCTTCTTCTCTATTTCTAATCCTACTCTTTCTCTCTGTTCCTTTTCTACTTATAAATTTTAAGTGTATTTTGGCAGATATATCTCCCAACTATTCCAAATACTTTTATTTGGATCCAGTTTTTTCAACAAATAATTATTATCAGCAGTCTTCTAAAGGCTTACTCTTCTTATACACTAAATTTAAATCATAAGCAAACCTAGTTTTGAATAAGTAAATAACTTTCTCCATCAGGAAATATTAATCATTACCCTTTTGTTTTAAGGTATTAGAAAACCCAATTCCGGCCAGGCGTGGTGACTCATGCCTGTAATCCCAGCACTTTCGGAGGCCAAGGTGGGTGGATCATTTGAAGTCACGAGTTCGAGACTAGCCTGACCAACATGGTGAAACCTCACCACTACTGAAAATTTAAAAATGAGGCGAGCTTGGTGGTAGGCGTCTGTAGTCCCAGCTACTCAAGAGGCTGAGGCAGGGCAATCACTTGAACCTGGGAGGTGGAGGTTGCAATGAGCTAAGATTGTGCCACTGCACTCCAGCCTGGGCAACACAGCCAGACTCTATCTCCAAAAAAAGAAAAAGAAGAAGAAATGGAGAGGAGGGGAAGGGAGGGGAGGGGAGGAGAAGAGAAGGGAGGGGAGGGGAGGAGAAGAGAGGAGAGGGGAGGGAAGGAGAAGAGAAGAGAGGAGAGGGGAGGGGAGGAGAGGGGAGGGGAGGGAAGGGAAGGGAAGGAAAACAGAAAAGCAAAGAAAAGAGAACAGAAAAGAAAAGGAACAGTAAAGCAAAGAAGAGAGAACAGAAAAGAAAAGGAAAGAAAACCCAATTCAAATTGACTTAATTAATAATGATGAAGAGAGAGTAAGAGAGAGATATTGAGATTATTGTCTCACATCTCTGAAAAGTCCAGGTTGTATTAGTGAGTACAAAGGCTGGATTCAGGAGCTAAAATTCCTGGTTCTGTTTTCTTCATGGTGGCTTCATTTATGGGTAGTGTTTTTTTTTATTTCTTACAACAAGATGACTGCCAGATGTTCCAGGCTTTTATCCAATCCTCCTGGAAGCTCCTATGGAAAGCATGTGTCTCCTTCATTAATATTCTAACAATTGGCTAAGAATTGAATCTCATCACTCTAACTGGTAACAGGACAATCACTGTAACCATAAAAGTATAATAACCTAATGGGTAGAGACTGATTCATGTGTCTACCTAGGAAAGGGTCATTCTTCAGAGAATATCAGAATGTCATTACTAAATGAGGGAGATCAATGCTAGGTGACAAAAACAACACATATTCACTGCAGAATATACTTGGTATCTCCATGTAACTGCTTCATAGGGGAAGGAAATGAATGGTAAAATATATAATCAGACTGCATGGCAGTACTCTTCAACATCTATAATGATTCATTCATGAATAATCAGCCTAATCAAAGAAATCTGCTGGGCAGTGTTTAATAATAGTGCTGTTATACAGGTAAGCAGAATTAGTTCTTGAAATGCCCTTCTCACTCTATGGTATCCTGGTTCATTTCTGATCATCCTGTTACTGGCTTTCTTTCACCGTTGGCACATTTGCTACCAATTATTGGGCCAAAACCCAGTGACTTCATTCTTCACTTTTGCTCAAGTTACTGAACCTGTGTTTTCTCCCCATATTCCAGTGTGTATTCTCTCTCGTGATACAGCATGCTCTTGAGCTAATCACTTATTAAAGAACTAACACCTAGTCATGGCACCAGCCTCTCGTACATGAATATTGCTATTACAATCATCCCTACTGGTAAATGGCCCATTCGTGATTTTTACACAACATTCTATTGATGGGGAAACATTAGGCCCTTGTGTTAAAGTATCTAAGGTAATTTCTTGGCCAAGCGGACTGAAGTTTAAGTCTGGTAGGGGTGGATAGAGGTCCCAGTTCTGTATCTTATCAAAAAGTCATGCATTTCCCATTTATCCTTTTATACTTTTGTAGGCAATCCAATCCTAAAGCATGCCCATCTTGTGCATAAATATCTATGTCTAATAAGTGGTCTAGGGCAATAATTGTCATTTTGGGAACTAGGGGCTTGGCAATGGGTGATGTGTCTGAATTATAAGAGTTCCCCTCCACACCACAAACCTCATATCAAGGTTGTAAGACCCTGATATTGAGCAGTGTTCCCCAAACATGAAATATTTATCTGGAGCATATTCCAAAATCCAATTTCTATATTCCAGCCAAAATATAATCAATCAAAATCTCTGAGTGAGAGGCCCAGATACTGGTATTTTTAAAAGCTCCCTAGATGATTCTGAAGATCAGCCAGGTTTGGGAATTACTAGGATATAGCATCTGGTCTCAAAGCAAAAAGAGAATTAGAACTCAGTAAGCATATGCTCCAATTGCACAGGCAGTTGCTTATCACCCCTTTGCTTGGTTTGAATCAAAAATAACTCAAGCGTTTCTTTATTTGGGGTTTGAGCGGAATGCATCAGCAGAGCACCCAACCTGCAGAAACAACACATTCAAAGATCCTTCATGGATGGATTAACTTTAATAGGAAAGCTGTTCTCCATGCAGGTGACCAGCTGGGTAAACCTGCCACCACACCACTTTACCAATTATCACCATGCCCTATTCAAAAAGTCAGGGCAGGTCAGTTTCCCACTTGAATGACTCAGCAAAATTCCCCATGCTGTGTGTATTAATTTCACTTAGGTGTTCTTGGTTATATACAAAAGCCAAAATAATTTTTAAAAAATCAAGATAGCCCATTCAATGTAAAAAAAAATTCAAGCAAATCAGGCTCTTTATGTGATGTGGATAAAGCCACTGGTGTATATTTTTATTTTTCCCATTTTTGTTTTAGTTATGCACAGTCACTGAGACATAAAAACATTTTTTATAAGTTGAAAAATGACTGAAATGAACATATATAAATGTGCATTTAATGAAGTAATAATTAAAATTTAATTAATAAACAAAAAGATACTTCTGTGTGTACTTGCAAAGTGTATGCATTCAGTGAAGCACATAAGGCCTCTCACCATCTAGAGTTGTTCCTGGGGTTGTTCCTGATTGCCTCTCTGGCCACTTGACTTGGTCCTATGGCAGCTTCAGCACCTAGAGACAGTCTTTAGCCACTGAGATCTATTCCAGCTCTGCCCTACTCCACCTGCAATTCAGACTTAGCTGCTGGCAATTTTTTCAACAGGCTTCTGAAGTCTCAGTTCTCATCAACACCAAAACTCTTATTTAGAGATATGTTTAAAACAGCAAGGCAATTAAGAGCCCAATTCTTTACATCTCTATCAACTGTAATAACCTCCCAAACTGTAATAATCTCCTATATTCTTATCCCCACTCTGCCCAATGCTATCCATCCTTTATTCTGTGCACTGTGGAATCCTAGCTCCTCCCTAAATTATTTATTCATTTGTTGCCCTTAACTAAAACCAGGCTTTCTCTGGAAAACTCAGCTCCCCCATGAGATATGTCCAATAAAATGTAACAACTCTCTCACTGTCCATGAACCTCCAAATCAGAAAATGAAATAGAGTTCCCCTCATTCTCTAGGCCTGCTTCTATGACTCCTTTTCTACCCTCCTTTAAATATAAGATTTTTATAGTTTCATTGAGCAATACTATTGCCTCCTTAGTTGATATTTACAAACTTGTGATCACTCCTCCATATTCTTTAAACACTTACATACCATGATTCATTCCATGTATCCATCTTAATCCTCCCATCAATATGAGTGATTTCAAAGCCCATAAGAACATATACTGACTTGATAATTGTTTGACCTCAACTCTAATGATCTCCATTCAAGCCCCTCTTCAGTTTGGTCATCCATTCCTGGCGTCAACTAAAATGGTTCTATCTTTGTAATATTGACCTTTAATAATTATTCCAATTTCATTGAATCTTTTGGTACTTTGTCCATCCTGTCACTTTTACTCTTAAACTTTGACTTTATTGAAATTTCTACTTCATTGTTCCTATTATCTTTCACCTTTATATTATGTCCATCATGGGGCACCTTTCATAACCTAGATTTGATACTTGATCTTCTGTTAAAAAAGAATTATAAACTCAGATACTCTCATATTCTTTTGCATCAGCCTAGCAAAACCACAACACAGAAATAATTCTAAAGCCTACCTCCTCCAGTTGTAATACTTAGTAAAGATGAAAATCTACACAGCTATGAAGGCTTGTGTGATTACAAATTCACGGTGACCAACCTTTAGCTGAGAACTCAGAAATGCCACTAATCATTTATTTTTTACTTGTTCATCAGTGTGTCCTACAGACTGCAGTTCTATTCCAAGACTTTACAACTCTATTCAAGCCTCTTACTCAACAAAAGGAGACCGTTTCTCAACAGTAATATGGATTCTGACTTTATGAAAAGACATACGTTGACAAGTATAATCTATAACATATTCTATCTCCAAAACCTCAATTGTATTTTGATACCCAATCATTACATAGTTTCCTGTCTTGGAAGAAGAAGTATCTATTCCCTTTTATTAAAGTAATCACTTAATCATTGTCCTTGACCTCATTTTCACCTGCTTCTCCTAGGATTGATATCTATTGATATTCTCTTCTCTTTTAAATAATTCATTCACTTTACCCTATACGAATGTTCAATGGTTTTCCATTAAAAAGTAAAAACATAATCCCTCATTTGATCTTGCTTCTATTTATGTCAAACTTTCTTGACTGGATAAGCCTCTTGAACCACTCACCCTTTACCCAGGATAAAGGCTTCTTGCCACTAAGTCCTCAGCATCATAAGAAGGTTGAGTTTTCCTACCTACTTGTACTTCTCATTGACTTCTGCAAATATTTTCTTAGGTTCTGGCTCTTAAACTTTGCCTGTTTTCTTAAACTTAATATTTCATATATCCCAAACTGATAAGTTGAGCTTTGGGTTTTATAATCCACATATTCTGCACAAATGAATTAGTGCTTTTGCTTCCCAGTTGCAACTCTATTGTCTGAAACCTAAGACTCAGAATCCCAGGACCCACATTCATGCTAAAGGATAGAGCATATATTACAATCCATTCTTGTATATTACCGTCTTCTGAAAATTTTTGCTTTTACCACATTATCACTTTCATTTTTTTTCAACCTAGAGCAATCTGGTCTTATCCCCCATGCTCAAGAAAACTGTCCCCAGTGATCTATCTAATTATCAAAACCAATGTGGTCCTAACTTATTAGGCTTACTGGGGCGAACCACATAAAACTGTTATCTTATAGTTTAAAATATTTGAATATTGCCATTTGACCTTGCTGATCATACCTTCTTTCTTGAAACTCCCTTAGTCACAGTGAAAATCCACTCTACTTCTCCTTTTATTTTTCCCTTATTTTCTTTTATCTCCTTTATGGCCTAAACTTGCTCAGCCTTCTTCTGAGCTCACTCTAAATAGTACCCCTTGATGATCTTATGAAACCATGTTTCCAACTGCTACATAAATGTTGAAGAATAAAGAATATTTATACATTTCCCTCCCTATGTATCACCTCTCTCTCTCTCTCTGTCTCTCTCTCTCTCTCCCCCTCTCCCTCTCATCTACCCACCTTTCTCCAGAAGTCACAACTTCCTCACAAACTGTAGTCTAGGAATCTCTCTCTAATGTCCCAAAGGCATATCAACTTCAAATGTCTAAAAATAAATTCATTTTCTTACCAACAACTATTCTCCCTCCTGAAATTTATCTTATTTAGTGGCACTATCATCCCAAATGACACAATAAACATGAGCCATCTTTTACTTCATTTGTCACTCCCTAAATTTAGTAAGAAACTAAATATTGCCAACATGGCTTCAGTACTTTTTAATAACTAATACTGTTTTTGTCTGAACTAGAGAGGGTATATTAGAAATGGGGAGGAAGAACAGACTTCCTTTCTGTTTCTAATTATTCTCCATTTTCTAAGACTCTATTTCCTTAATGTGCTATTATAATCAATCAATATTTTTTAAAGAAATATATAACCCATAATTGCATAATTATAGTATTAAAACTCAACATAAGCTTATCTATGGTACATTTTTAAAGTAATTACATAAAACATTTTAAAAAGATTTGCATCAAGAAGTTGCAATTCATTTCTAAAGAGCTTTTGGCCTTTTAAAGATTAGTTTTCCAATGCCTGAACAACTTACCCAAGTTAGGGTTGTCAGTTCAGCAAATAAAAAACAGAACTACCAGTTGTTTAAATTTCAAGAAACAATATTTTTAGTACAATTATGTCACGTGTGGTATTTGTTATATATATTACAAAATCCACTGTTTATTTGAAATTCAGATTTAACTGGGCATCCTGGTTTTATCTGACAACTCTAACCCCAGTGAAACCTTTCATTGTCATGATAGCTAATTTATGCATCTCTAATGTGGTATCTATAAATTAGGGAAATAAATCTAAGTATACAAACTCAATGTCTATGAAATATATTTCTTTGTAATAAATCTTAATTTCTGCAATGATATTTTCTTACTCAGTGTAGGCAGAATAATTAATTTAAGCCAATTTAGTGTTTTCTCCACTTCCCTCACTTGCATTAAAATTCTGGGGTTTTATATAATGCAAAGACATGGTAAGGAAGTCATCTGAACTAGGTCATCATTGACTCATGCCTACAGCAGTTGAGAGCTCCCTATTCCATGTCTAGACTATACTCATGAGTCACACTGATCACCATTCGTAGGCAGATTAATTTGTGTCTAACTCTCCGGTCAATTCTTTGTCCTTCTTGTGCATCAGGCATCATTTTTCTATTCCTATGCCAAGGCTGATTCATAGAAAACTCAGAAAGACTAGCTATTTCATTTCACTCTCAAGAACATGGAATTTATTAGACTACTTCCATGCTGAGACCCAGGAGAGCTCTATGTGGCTGACTCAGACCATTTGCTTAGATATTCCATACAGCCATTACTAATCTAGGTCTTGCTATCTTCCTGTACTTTTCTTAGGAAAGGGGCACAGGTACTCTCAGCATTTAGGAGCCTCTAAACCCACCTGAGTTTCTGTTGTCCCTCTTCCCCCAGATTCATCCCAGAGTTAGAAAAGCAGAGTCCTCTTATCCAAATCCCTACATCTTTTCCTCATTTATTTCCCCATCCTTTAGAAATGCAGTTTAGTCTCAAATACAGTGGGGGTATAATCTGGAAACTTTTCCCTTACTTATCAAATACTCTTTCAAATGTATAGTTTGTGCCATGAGTACATCCAGGTTCCTGAGACCAAGACTTTAATATCTAATTTTCCTCTGCTTTCTGAAATTTTAATTATTCTCTGAGAAAGTAAGTGTGAATGCAAAGCTAAAGGAATATAAAATATTTATAGGACACAGAGTGTGCAGATAGAAAGAGAAACAGAACAGGACTACATAGCTATATGGATAATATATATATGTAAATGTATCATTTTAAAAACATATAAATGGTTATATCCATACATACACCCATAAAATGGGTGTGTGTGCATATATATGTAGGTATATATGTATATGTATATATGCATGTATATACACATATGTATATAAATGTGTATATATAATGATCTATATATATGTGTGTATATATAATGATTTTGTGTGTGCGTGTGTATAATGATTCTAAAGTAAACCCTCACATTTTTGGGTTAACTTCCAATTAGAGGATAGCATTTGGTTGACTATCTTTTTCTGCTTCCAAAGATTTGGAATGCCATGCTCTTGGTGTCTTAATTCCGTTAGCACATGATACAGAGAGTCTGCCTTATTACTGTGTTCACTGAAGTGGATAAATTTACCCCAGAGTCATCATAACAGGTCCATGAGCAGTTAACATTCAAGAAAGCACAATTTACTTAACTGGAATAGATAGCAAGCAGTTATATGCAGCTGGTACCATGGGATCATAATATACAAAAACACAAACATGAATACCACAAAAAGAGATTTAAATGATCATGTTTTGTTTTCTCCCATTGTATGTTCATCTTCCAACCAACTGAAAACGGAAGAGAATTGCTATTTCTGAATTGTATCTAGTTGATATGCATTATTATCACTCCTATATTTTTCTGTTCCTGGAGTGCAGTTCAAGCAAAATTGAGCTGGTATGTTGGATGCTTGCCTCACAGAACTATTTATGTTAGAAAGTCACAAAATCCCCTGGACTGCCATCTGCACTTTGCAACAACTCTTTCTAATTTCCTTTTACTTGCTCCAAATTTCTTGTGGTAGTCTATTTTTTGTCCCCAAAGTAACTTCTGTAAGAATGTATCGGCATCCGGCCTGCTGCAAGCAATCTTTCAGTTCCCTAAGTGGTGGAAAAACATTTTCTCTAGGTTACATGCAGGGTTATGACTACCATCGTATTTAGCTTTTGTTCTAATCTTTGAGTTTATAATAAACATTTTATTTGTTTTAGGATATGTGTAAGAAAAATAATAAAGTAGGAATATTGGGACACTGGGAACAACAGTGAGAGATGGTGAAGACTAGGGAAGCTCCAGTACTTTTTTAAATAGCTAAAATATTTGATAAATCCATGACTAACTTTATTACATCCTTGACTCAATTTCACACCCTGCTATTTTTAATGTAATTTTGAGTAGGATAATAAATGTGTGTCTACATTCTCTTTAAATGATGTGTGACATATAATTTATAGATATTATACATATAAATTTATACATATTTATCCAGTGAATTATTTAGTGGGCAGAAGATAAAGCATGCTTCAGTAAAATAAAAACTTTCATCATCACTCTTAATATGAGCCAAAACAAGCACTGGCAATCAGAGTATATGGTATAATCTCAGTAAGGAGCAATAACTGCAACCTTAACAAAAAACCTTCAGAATGTTAATGGTTTACAGATTCATTTTCCCATCAAGACTTATAGGCCTGGAGAGAAAATCAATCAAAAGCAAAAGCTACCTAATATTAATTATTTCAGTTTTAATTCGATTTATTTCATGTTAATATATGTGCGTATACACAGTTGAGTAGCAATTTGTGAGTAAAAAGATATTAAGCACCTGTTGGCACACATATACATGCACACATAGGCATGAACTTAAATTCACTATTTGGTTTTGTATTGTGAACATATAAAGTCAAAGATTCATGGGAAAGGTAAACTGGGTGTGGGTGGGGAAGAAAAAAAACACATTACAGATTGAAATGTAGACTGAAAGAAAATGAGAAATATGCCCTTCTATAGTAAACTTGTAACAGACACACACACACACACACACATGTACAATATACCCTTGTGGGAGTAGGTATATAAGAGAAAGGTTTTATAAGTCTGATTTGGAGGAAATACCTTTAAGCGGCAATAAGAAGAGAAACATTAAACTCCGTAAGAGTAAGGAGAAAAGAACAAATCAGGTTTCCCTCTCCCTCAGCTAAATTAGTAAGAGTTCAGCAATGAGAAATCACAGGTTGAGTGAACAGGTTAAGTGGCTAGTAATAATCACATGGTCTGTGGATTATTAGAAATGTGTAGAGACATCAGTGGGGCTAAAGCGGTTGTGTTTGAAAAGGTTTTATACACAGCCCCAAAATGTGCACAAAGACTAGTTCTGGGAAATAAGTAATCAACATACCATGTTGAAGATGTGGCCAGTACTGGTCTTGAAACCTGTTCAAGTTAGTGTTTTCAGTGGAATTTCAGGAAAGGGACAGGACTCATACTTGAATTGTAAAGCTGAATGCCTCCCCACAACCCATTCCCATCATTCAGCTTATACCAGGCTTCTATATTTGGACTCAAGTTATATTCATTTTCTATTGCTACTGTCAAAATTACTACAAATGGCATGGCCTAAAACGATGCAAATTTACTGTTCTATAGTTCTGTAGGTCGAAAGTCCAACGTGATCTTACTGAGCTAAAATCAAGATGTCAGCAGATCTGCATTCCTTTCTGGAGGCTCTAAAGGTAAATTTATTTCCTCCTTTTTCTACTTCTAGAGGATCTGTATATTCCTCGGCCCTATTGTTCACATCCCTTTCCTTTGTCTTCAAAGCCAGCAATCTCCATCTCCCTGACCCTTCTTCGGTGGTCACTTCTCTCTGATCATAGCCTGGAAAGGCTCTCTATTCTTAAAGATGAATGGGATCAGATTGGCTCCAACTGGATAATCCAGAATCATCTCCATAACTAAAGGTTTTTCATCTTAATTACATCTGTAAAATTCTTTTGCCATGTAAGGTAACATTATCACAGTTTCCAGGGATACAAATGTGGACATCTTTGGGGGCTATTATTCTTCCTACAACACAAGAATATGGAGTATCAGTATAAATGAAGCAAATGGACTTTCGGAGACAGGGGTGAGAAAAAATGCTCAAGGCACAGTAGCACACCTATGCAGAGTTTAACATAGTCATTTGCTGATTGTCAGCCTTCCTTTATCTGTGTGATAAAAGATAGGAAATATTGGTATTTAAGATGTTTCTAGAAATGCTGGAGGAAAGTATAATCACATGAAACTAATTACCCATATAAATTCCTTAAAATATTTGCACTGAAACAGATGCTACACAAAGCAAGAGAAAAGGAGAAATACTTTCAAATACCTACTTGCAGAGATCCAAGAAAGTAAGATTAACTCAATTCATATTCCAGAGCCTCACATATATATACATACATACCTGCAGAGAGACACAAAACCTACCACTCTTTTTTCATATAACATATTTAGGATATATATTTATTTGTAAAATTATTTTAAATTGACAAATAATTGGGTTTACTTACGGATAAAATGTGATGTTTTTTTTTTGTTTTTTTTTTAAATTTATTTATTATTATTATACTTTAAGTTGTAGGGTACATGTGCATAACGTGCAGGTTTGTTACATATGTATACTTGTGCCATGTTGGTGTGCTGCACCCATCAACTCGTCATTTACATCAGGTATAACTCCCAATGCAATCCCTCTCCCCTCCCCCTTCCCCATGATAGGCCCCGGTGTGTGATGTTCCCCTTCCTGAGTCCAAGTGATCTCGTTGTTCAGTTCCCACCTATGAGTGAGAACATGCGGTGTTTGGTTTTCTGTTCTTGTGATAGTTTGCTAAGAATGATGGTTTCCAGCTGCATCCATGTCCCTACAAAGGACACAAACTCATCCTTTTTTATGGCTGCATAGTATTCCATGGTGTATATGTGCCACATTTTCTTAATCCAATCTGTCACTGATGGACATTTGGGTTGATTCCAAGTCTTTGCTATTGTGAATAGTGCTGCAATAAACATACGTGTGCATGTGTCTTTATAGCAGCATAATTTATAATCCTTTGGGTATATACCCAGTAATGGGATGGCTGGGTCATATGGTACATCTAGTTCTAGATCCTTGAGGAATCGCCATACTGTTTTCCATAATGGTTGAACTAGTTTACAATCCCACCAACAGTGTAAAAGTGTTCCTATTTCTCCACATCCTCTCCAGCACCTGTTGTTTCCTGACTTTTTAATGATCGCCCTTCTAACTGGTGTGAGATGGTATCTCATTGTGGTTTTGATTTGCATTTCTCTGATGGCCAGTGATGATGAACATTTTTTCATGTGTCTGTTGGCTGTATGAATGTCTTCTTTTGAGAAATGTCTGTTCATATCCTTTGTCTATAAATACATTGTAGAAAGGTTAAATCCAGCTAATTAACATATCTGTTGTTTCACCAATTTATCACTTTTTGTGGTGAGAACAAAATTTTTAGCAGTTTTGGCGGGGCATGGTGGCTCACATCTGTAATCCCAGCACTTCAGGAGGCTCAGGTGAGTGAATGGCTTGAGGTCAGGAGTTCAAGACCAGCCTGACCAACATGGTGAAACCTCATCTCCACTAAAAATACAAAAATTAGCCAGGCGTGCTGGCGGGCTCCTGTAATCCCAGCTACTCGGGAGGCTGAGGCAGGAGAATCACTTGAACCTGGGAGGTGGAGGTTGTAGTGAGCCAAGATCACGCCACTGCAGTCCAGCCTGGGTGACAGAGCCAGACTTCTTATCAAAAACAAAAACAAAAAAAGATAGCAATTTTGAGATATATAACACATTATCGTTAACTGTGGATACCATGCAATATGATAGATTACTAAAACTTATTGCTCCAGTCTATCTAAGATTTTGTACCCTTTAATCAACTTACCTTATCTCATTTCTTTCCTTGCCTCCCAGCCTCTGGCTACCACATTTCTACTCTCTGTTTCTATAAGATCAACTTTTTTATATTCCACATATAAGTGAGATCTTACAGTATTTTTGTCTTTCTGTGCCCAGATTTCACTTAGCATAATGTTCTCCAGTTCCATCTATGTTGTCACAAGTGACAAAATTTTCTTCCTTTTTAGGCTAAATAGCATTCCATTGTGTATGTACATACAACATTTTTTTTTATCCATTCATCTACTGATGGACACTTATGTTGCTTTCACTCCTTTGCTATTATGAATAATGCTGCAATGAACGTGGGAGTACAGACCGTTCTTCATCATACTGATTTCAATGCCCTTAAATATAAGCCCAGAAGTATGATTACTGGGTTAAATGATAATTCTATTTTTTGTTTTTTTGTTTTCCATACTATTGTTTTGTTTTCCATTCTATTTACTGAAATGGCTGTACTAATTTACATTCCCATCAACAGCATACAAAGATTTTATTTCCTCCACATCCTCACCAACACTTTTTACCTTTTGTCTTTTTGATAACAGCCATTTTTAAAGGTATGCGGCAGTATCTCATTGCAGTTTTAATTTGCATTTTCATGATGATTAGAGATGTTGAGCATTTGTCAGCCATTTGTATATTTTTTTTGAGAAATGTCTATTCATGTCTTTTGCTTATTTTACAATCGGTTTATTATTTTGTTGCTATTGAGTTGCTTCAGTTCCTTACGTATTTTGGATATTAGCCTCTTGTTAGATGTATGGGTTGTAAATATTTTCTCCCAATCTGTGGGTTATATCTTTATTCTCTTAATTGTTTCCTTCACTGTGCAGAAGCTTTTTAGTTTGATATATTACAAAGCTATTGTAATCAAAACAGCATGAAACTGGCATGAAAACAGACATGTTGATCAGTGGAATGGGACAGAAAGTCCAGAGATAAATGTAAGTATTGGTTAACTGGCCTTTGACAAGAGTGATAAAAACACAAAATGGGGAAAGGACAGTCTTTTAAACAAATGAAGCTGGTAATCTAGATATCCATGGTAGTTTAATAGGAATAATACTGACCTAAAAATTGCTTTGGCAGTGTGGCCATTTTAACAATATTGATTCTTCCTATCCATGAGCATGGAATGTTCTTCCATTTGTTTTTGTCATCTCTAATTTCTTCGAGTAGTGTTTTGTAGTTATCTTTGTAGAGATCTTTCACCTCCCAAATGAGTTATATTCCTAGATATTTTATTATTTTTGTGGCAATTGTGAATGGGATTGCATTTCTGATGTGGCTCTTGATTTGACTATTGCTGTATAGAAGTGTTAGTGACTTTTGAACACTGATTTTGTATCCTAAGACATTGCTGAAGTTGTTTATCAGCTTAAGAAACTTTTGGGCTGAGACTATGAGGTTTTCTAGATATAGAATCATATTATCCACAAAAATGGATAGTTTGACTTCCTCTCTTCCTATTTGAATACACTTATTTCTTTCTCTTGCCTGACTGCCGTTGCCAGGACTTCCAATACTGTGTTGAATAGGAGTGGTGAGAGAGGGCATTGTTGTTTTGCGCTGGCCTTCAGAAGGAATGCTTCCAGCTTTTGCCCATTCAGGATGATGTTGGCTGTGGGTTTGTCATAGACGGCTCTTATTGTTATATGTTCAGGTATGTTCCTTTGATATCTAATCAAGAGTTTTTAACATGAAGGGGTGTTGAATTTTATTAAAAAACATTTTCTGTATCTATTGAGATAATCATGTGGTTTTTGTCTTTGGTTCTGTTGATGTGATGAATCACATTTATTGATTTACATATGTTCAATCAACCTTGCATCCTAGGGATAAAGCTGACTTCATTGTGGTAAATAAGTGTTTTGATGTGCTGCTAGATTCAGTTTGCTGATATTTCGTTGAGAACTTTTGCATTGATGCTCATCAAGGATATTGGCCTTAAGTTTTCTTTTATTGTGTGTCTCTGCCAGGTTTTGGTATCAGGAAGATGCTGGCCTCATTCTTCATAGAACTAGGAAAAAACTGTCTTAAAATTCATATGGAACCAAAAACAAGCCTGAATAGCCAAGGCAATCCTAAACAAACAGAACAAAGCTGGAGATACCAAACCATCATGGTACTAATACAAAAATAGACACATAAGCCAACAGAACAGAATAGAGAACCTAGAAATAAGGCTGAATACCTACAACTATCTAATTTTTGAAAACCAGACAAAATTAAGCAATGGGAAAAAGATTTCCTATTCAATAAACAGTGTTGAGATAACCGGCTAGCCATATGCAGAAAATTGAAACTGGACTCCTTTCTTATATCATATATAAAAATTAACTCGAGAATGATTTAAGACTTAAATATAAAACCCAAAATTTTTTTTTTTAAGTTTTAAGTTCAGGGGTAAAAGTGTAGGTTTGTTACATAGGTAAACTTGTGTCATAGGGGTTTGTTTTACAGATTATTTACTATAAAAACCCTGGCAGATAACCGAGGCAATATCACTCTGGACATAGGAATGAACAAAGATTTCATAAGAAAGGTGACAAAAAACAATGGCAACAAAAGCAAAAATTGACAAATGGGATCTAATTAAAGAGCTTCTTCACAGCAAAGGACACTATCAACAGAGTAAACAGACAACCTACAGAATGGGAGAAAGTTTTTGCAAACTATGCATCTGACAAATATCTAATATCTAAAATCTATAAGGGTGTGCAAATTTACAAGAAAAAGCAAACAACTCCATTAAAAAGTAGGCATAGGACACAGGCAGCTTTCAAAAGAAGACATACATGCAGCCAACAATCGTATCAAAAACAGCTCAACATCCCTGATCATTACAGAAATGCAAATCCACATCAAAATGAGATGCCATCTCACACAAGTAAGAATGGCTATTTATTAAAAAGTCAAAAATTACCAGATGCTGGCAAGGTTGCAGAGAAAAAGGAACCCTTATACACCACTGGTGGGAGTGTAAATTAATTCAACCATTGTGGAAGACAACGTGGCAATTTCTCCAATACCTAAAAAGAGAAATACCATTTGACTCAGCAAACTCACCGCTAGGTATATACCCAAAAAATATAAACCATTCTATTATAAAGACACATGTACACAGATGTTCATTGTGGCTCTATTCACAATAGCAAAGACATGAAATCACCCTAAATGTCCATCAATGATAGACTGGATAATGAAAACATGGTACATATACACCATTAAATACTATGCAGCCATAAAAAAGAATGAGATCATGTCCTTTGCAGGAACATGGATGGAGCTGGAGGTCGTTTTCCTTAGCAAAGTAACACAGTAACAGAACACCAAATACTGCATGTTCTTAGTTATAAACGGGAAGTAAATGATGAGAACACATGGACATATAGAGGGGAACAATACACACTGGGGCCTTTCAGAGGGCTGAGGGTAGGAGGATGGAGATGATTTAAAAAAAAAAAAAAACTAATGGGTACTAGACTTAATACTTGGGTGAAGAAATAATGTGAAGAAATAATCTGTACAACAAACTCTCATGACACAAGTTTGCCTACATAACAAATTTGCCCATGTTCCCCTGGGCTTAAAATAAAATTTAGAAAAAAATTAGATATCCACATGCAGAGAAATGAAATTGGATCTCATCTCATACCACATACAAAAATCAACTTGAGATGAATAAAACACTTATTAACATAAGACCAAAAACTCTAAGTTACTAGAAGGAAAGAAAGAAAAAGAACAGGAGAAGAGCTCCATTATGTTGTTCTGGGCAACAATTTTTTGGATAAGATTACAAAAGCCCAGGCAATAAATCAAAAATAAACAAGTATGATTACATTATAAGTTTGGATTAATGTTAATTTAATACATGACATCTTTGTAAATCATTCTTTTAGATGATATATCTTGATGTGTTCCATAGGATAGAAGTGATAAATTTTAAGGTGGTGTTCAATCTATAAACCATAGCATCCTTATATTTTTAGTAAAGCATGAGAAAAGTTAAAGAGATTTCTTACAAGTGTATTAGTGTTTTATTACACGATAAAATTTCACCTTGTCAAAAAGTGTTACTAGAACTAATTTTGTGATATTCTAGTTGCAAATTGTGATCATTTCGTTCCAGTTCTCTTGGCTCACTAGGTATGCCTAAACATGCAAAATAGATTAGAGAATTGAAGTCATTATGCTAAGAAAATACTATATCTTTTTCAATTGAATTATCCAAGTAATTGAGGCCAGATGTTTCAGTCATCTCAATAATAAAAAGAATTTCTTGACTTTCTAAACTTTCTTTGCACAGAGACTATGTAAAGAAAGCAAATGGCTTAGTCAAGTTTTTAACATCAGTTTGTTTTGAGTATTGAGATAATTTAATACGTTGGAGACTATCATGTATAGGAATATAATGGAGGATGGGGATTTACCTTTGTAGGGGGGTGTCATGTACCAGGCACATGCTTTGTGCTTTTTATACATTTAAACATTATACCAACCTTACACAGGATTTCTATTTTTATTTTTTCAGAAGCAAACATTCAAGCATAAGGAATTTAAGGAACTTGCTCAAGATAACATAGGTAGTAAGTGGCAAAACAAACTGAAATTTCCATTTGAATAATGAAGACAACTGTATTATTTTTAATTAAGTATGCTACCTCCCAAACTATATCAGTTGGAAAGATACTACAGAATCAGAAATTTAAAAAGACAAATTCCTAGGATCATTTCCCCCTACAATGTCACTAAAACCATAACCACTTCCAAATACAGTCATATCCCACATAAGGGTATTTCTGTTAAGGCCAGACTACATGTACAATGGTTATCTAATAAGATTAAAATACCACATTTTTACTGTACCTTTTCTTTTTAAATTTATTTTCATTTTTAAAAAATGCAGTGGGTACATAATGGGTGTGTATATTTATGGGATACGTGAGGTGTTTGGATACAGGCATGCAATGTGAAATAAGCACATAATGGAGGACAGGGTATTCATTCCCTCAAGCTTTTATCCCTTGAGTTACAAACAATCTAATTACATTCTACGTTACTTTAAAACCAGTGGATCACCTGAGGTCAGGAGTTTGAGACCAGCCTGGCCGACATGGTGAAATCCCATCTCTACTAAAAATAAAAAATATCAAAATTACCCAGGCATGGTGGCAGGCTACTCAGGAGGCTGAGGCAGGAGAATCACTTGAACCCGAGAGGCAGAGGCCATAATGAGTCAAGATGACGCCACTGCACTCCAGTCTGGGTGACAAGAGTGAAACTTGGCTCCAAAAAAAAAGTACAATTAAGTTATTAACTTAATTGACTGTACTCACCTTGTTATGCTATGAAATAGTGAGTCTTATTCATTTTCTCTATTTCTTTTTGTACCCATTAACCATCCCCACCTCCCTGCCAACCCCCTAACCATGCTTCCCAGCCTATGGTTACCATCCTTCTACCTTCTCTATGTTTAGATATACAAATATTTACCATTGTATTCTGTTAGAAGAAAAACTTCAGCCAAATTAAATTTAAGGAAGTTTAATTGAGCAATGAACAATTCGCTAACCAGGCATCCCCCAGGAACGCTGCAGATTCAGGGAGACTTCCATGCATCCACATTGTGGAAAAAGGTTTATAGACCAAAAAAAGGGAAGTGACATATAGAAATCAGAAATGAGGTACAGAAACAACTAGATTGATTCAGCTTGGTGTTTGCCTTATTTGAACACGGTTTGAACAGTTGGCTACATTTGATTGCCCAAAACTCAGTGATTGGCACCGGTGTGGGCTGTGGTCGGTTTACCCTTCCACATATTATATAGTTCATGATGTACAGGAAAAACTTTAGGCCAAACTTAACTATGTAAGGAGGCAGTTTTAGGCTACACTGATTTAACAGTTCAATTGCCTGTAGTATTCAGTACAGTGACATGGTGTACAGGTAGGCAGCCTAGGAGCAGTAGGCTACACCATAACCTAAGTGCATAGTAGGCTTTATCATCTGGGTTTGTGTAAGTATACCCTATGATGTTTGCACAATGATGAAATTGTGAAATGACACATAGCTCAGAATTGTACAATGACACATGCCTGTTGTTAGGCAATGCATATTTCCCTTTCACTCCAGAGTGGTTCATGGGGTGCTCACATGTGCCTATGAGTAGCTGCCACCTTCCATTACACCCACTGACTTTCCTGTGCTTGGCACCACAGCTGCCACACTGGCCAAATGGAGAATTAAACTTCCCATCTACTTCCCAGAAAGATGCTATTACAGGAATGCTTTTTGTGTCAGTTCTGCTGTTACTGTCTATTGATCTTTCATTGACTTTGTTCTTCATTGGCTCTGGCAGAGACTTTGCTCCTATCTGCTTCAATGATTACTGTGCAGACTTGGTATGAAGAAATGCCCTTCTTCTCTCAGCACTGCCACAGGTCTTTGCTTTATTAAAGAAACTTTCATGACACTGCTTTTTAGGAGTCACTCTTTATTGAGGTCATCTCTCCTTGAGACATTAGCACTACACCAATGGTGAAAACAGTTCCCCTCAGCTTGACTAAGCTTTAGACATATTTCTACCAGACAATGGGTCCCTGACCTCCATTTTTTTAGAGCATTTACTTTAGAAAATTTGCAATTGTAAATTCTTTCTCTTCCCTTTTGAAATGCATGTCAGTCTCTTCCCAGCTATTTGCCAGTTTTACAGTCAAGGAAATGTCTTTCTGAAGAACCTGGGAACCATCTCTTAGAAATGCAAACATCGAAGGAGATGGCATCACTGTATTTCAGTCTCTTTGAGAAGGTAGGCACCTAACTTTGATGGATAACAATTAGCAAACATAGATGGCCTATATGCAGAGAAAAACATTTGCAAACTCAGGAATAACTACATGTGATCCAACTATCTCATTGATCCATCTATCCCCTAATGTCAACCAGTACTTTTCCACTAGCTCATCCCAGTGCTTAAAAACCCTTCTAACTTTTGTTTCAGTGAAGAAGAAACAGTCTCTTTCTCCTATTTCAATAGTCTTGAATACAGTCTTCTTTGGCTGGGTGCAGTGGCCCATGCCTGTAATCCTGATACTTCAGGAGGCTGAGGCGGGCAGATTACCTGATGTCAGGAGATCAAGACCAGCCTGGTCAACATGGTGAAACTCCATCTCTGCCAAAAATACAAAAATGAGCTGGGCACAGTGGCGCATTCCTGTAGTCCCAGCTACTCAAGATGCTGAGGCAGGAGAATTGATTGAACCTGGGAGGAGGAGGTTGCAGTGACCGGAGATCTCACCACTGCACTCCAACCTAGGTGACACACTAAGGCTCTGTCTCAAAAAAATACAAATAAATAAATAAATAAATAAATAAAGTCTTCTTTGTCTTTAAATTTGTCGGTGCAGTTTTGGCTTCAACACCAGTGTGGAGGTTGGATGACACTCCCGTTGTCTCAGCAACAGGATGTCTCTATCTAGAATTGTGCACCTCAGACCTCCCTTTCCTCAGAATAAGTCCCTTCTCCTTTGAGGGCATAGCAGTGAAGAGAAGACCACTCTTCCACTATAGCTTTGATGTTTTAGCTCTGGAGATCCACAGGCATTATGGACTCCAGTCAAATGTATTCCCTCTGAAACAACAAGCATATCTTGGAAATATTGTGAGCTCAGTTTGAGGCCACCACAATGAAGTGAGTATCACAATAAAGAAGGTCACACAAGTTTTTTGGTTTCCTACTGCATATAAAAATTACATTTAACTACAGTCTATTAAGTGTGCAATAACATTATATCTATCTTAATGAGCAATGCATATAACTTAATTTAAAAATACTTTCTTACTAAAAGTGCTAATTACCATCTCAGCCTTCAACAAGTCATTATCTTTTTGTTGTTGGAGGATTGCTGGGATGGCTGCTGACTGATCAGGCTGGTGGTTGTTGAAGGTTGAGGTGATTGTGGCAATTTTTAAAAATAAGACAACGGAGTTTGCCACATTGATTCACTCTTCCTTTTAGGAAAGATTTCTCTGGAGCATGCAATGCTGTTAAAAGCATTTTACTGCAGTTAAAATTCTTTCAAAATTGAATTCATTTCTCTCAAATTCCATTGCTGCTCTATCAACTAAATTTATATATTATCCTAAGTCCTTTGTTGTCACTTCATCAATGTATACAGCATCTTCACTAGGAGTAGGCTCTATCTGAAGAAACTACTTTCTTTGCTAATTGATAAGAAGCAATTCACCCATTTAAGTTTGATCATGAGATTGCAGCAATCCAGTCACATCTTCGGGCTCCACTTCTAAATCTAGTTCTCTTGCTAGTCCTAGCTAGCACCTTCTTTCATTATAAAGCTGTTTTGTCTACATGAAAAATCTGCTGTTTCATGTAGCTACCTTCATCAATTATCTTAGCTAGATCTTTTGAATAACTGGCTGAAGCTTCTACTTCACACTTGCTCCATCATCTTGTACTTTTATGTTATGAAAACGGGTTATTTTCTTAAACCTCATGAACTAATATTTGCTACCTTCAAACTTTTCTTCTGCGGCTTCCTCACCTCTTGCAGCCTTGATAGAATTGAAGAGTTGGTGCCTTGCTCCAGATTAGGCTTTGGCTTAAGGGAGTGTAGTGGCTGGTTTGATCTTCTATCCAGACCATTAAAATATTCTCCTATTAGCAATTTCACTGAAACAGCAAAAGCTGTTTCGCTTTCTTATCATTTGTGCGTTCACTGGAGTAGCACTTTTAATTTTCTTTAAGAAGATTTCCTTTGCAATCACAATTTTACTTACTAACAGGATGGGACGAGAGGCCTAGCTTTTGGCCTATCTCAACTTTTGACATGCTTTTCTCACTAAGCTTAATCATGTCTAGCTTCTGATTGTATGTGAGAGATGTGTCACAATTCTTTCCCTGTGAACACTTAGAGGCCATTATAGGGTTATTCACTGACCCAATTTCATCATTCTTGTGCCTCAGGAAACAGGGAGGACCAAGGAGACAGAGAGACATGGGGGAACAGCTGGTCAGTGGAGCTGTCAGAACATACATAACATTTATTGATTAAGTTCTCCATCTTATACAGGCACCGTTCATGGAACTCCAAAACAATTACAACAGTAACATTGAAGATCGCTTACCACACATCACCATGACAGATAGAATATTTTTAACAGTCTGAAATATTGCACGAATTATGAAAATGTGACACAGAGATATGAAGTGGGTACATGCTATTGGAAAAAATGGTCCTGATAAACTGGCTGGATGCCATGCCAGGGTTGCCATGGCCTTTATTTAATTTTAAAAATGCAATATCTGTGAAGCACAGTTAAGTGAAGCACAATAAAATGAAGTATGCCTGTATGTAGTTCAACATTCCAATCAGTTTCTAGTTAGCACACAGTGTGAACATTCAAGGCAAGCCTAGACAGTGACAAATTTATCATATGAATGCAGCTTAGGCTCCCACTCTGGGAACATTGCTATAAAAGTAGAAAGAAGCTCTGAATTAGCAGGAAATTCAGGAAGCCTCAACAGAGGAAGAATTGCAAATAACCTATAATTTTATATAATAATATAGTCTAAATTTTGTTTAATATTGACCAAATCCATTATTATACAAGGAGGAGACAGAAAAAATCTACTGGCATGAAAAGACAAACTTACATAGTTGGCTGCAGACATGTGAGATAAATAAGCGTCTTTCTCCTCCAATCTGTAACATGATATTATACTCATTCAGAATTGTCTGTAAAAATATTATAGCACCTCTGTACTGTATCTACCAAATATTTGTGGAACATAAAGCTCTGCAAATAAAATGGCATTCAGAGATGCCATGACCCGAGAGGCACTTAATTCTTGTGACACCTCATGGTGCCTTCAACATTATTCATGTCCAAACATTGTTTCTAATAGTAATCTGTTATGAAGTCAGTTCCAAGTAGTTTAAGTCTGGCTGGTGATAAAGAGATAAATGCAAATGACTTGCATTGCACCATACTTTGGACTTGAAATGGCAAATTTGCTAGTGGTTTATGGTAATCATAACTCAGCACCTCTTTGTTAAAACATTATCATCAATAAATATGAAACACTTGAGTAACTGAAAACCACTTTGAGCCTGCAGAGTAAACCCTATTGTTATCTGTTTGATTATGTTTGTACTTTAATTTATCTGTTGATTCAGAGAAACAGGTAAGGCAGTGGCTGTCAAGAACAAGCCGGTTTGCTTTTCCACAGGAAATATAGCCTGGCAGCTTCAATAAAAACAGAGGCTTCCAATTAACTCTGTCTATTACTGAGAAAGGTAATCTTTCAGCTAAACCCGGACTAAGAGGAGAAAAAGGCAGACAAGAAAAGAATGAAAAATAGAGGGGAGAAAACTACACAGTCCTTCACTGTGGCTGCACATCCAAAACACCCAGGGAGCTTTCATATAATACCAATGTTCAGGCCTTATCCTCAGGGTTTTGAAATTAATTGGTTTAGGGTGGACTTTGTGTGTCATATTTCTTAAAACTCACCAGATAATTTTTAATGTAGAAGTAGTTTTGAGAACTACTGAAATGGAAGATGTTCATGAGTGATGAGTTAATATTTGTTTGATTTTCTATTAATTTACAGGAATATTACTTGCTAAGATTTCTTAGCTAGTGAAATCTTATGAATGTCACTGTAACCTGAAAGAATCTATAAGCAAAATCAGAGCTGAGGCTTTAAGTGTCAACACCAACAATGACAGTGCTTCTCTCAGTTACCTAATTTGAATACGGTGGCTCACGCCTGTAATCCCAGCTCTTTGGGAGGCTGAGGTGGGTGCATCACCTAAGGTCAGGAATTCGAGACCAGGCTGACCAATATGGTGAAACCCCATCTCTACTAAAATTCCAAAAAAATTAGTCAAGCATGGTGGCATGTGCCTGTAGTCCCAGCTACCTGGGAGGCTGAGGCAGGAGAATCGCTTGAACATGGGAGGCAGAGGTTGCAGTGAGCTGAGATTGCACCACCGCACTCCAGCGTGGGTCAGTGAGTGAGACTCTGTCTCAAAAATTTTTTTAAAAATTGTATATTAAGTATATATTAATGACATTAATGAGGTAGTTAAGTAAAATAATTAAGTAAAGTAATAAGTAAATAATAGGTAAACTACAGGCAAGTCTGTGATTCTTAATCTGCTTTGCTCCAAGGGAAACTATGACACAGAATAAAGAAACATAAGAGAAACTGATGAAATGTGAATCTCCATATAGAGATATTTCACCTCCCTGGTTACCTGTATTTCTAGGTATTTTATTCTTTTTGTGCCAATTGTGAATGTTACTGCATTCTTAATTCGACTGTCAGCTTGGATGTTATTGGTGTATAGAATCTAGTGATTTTTGTACATTTATTTTTGTATTCTGAAACTTTGCTGAAGTTGTTTATGAGTTCTAGGAGTCTTTGGACAGAGACTTTGGAGTTTTCTTGGTATAGAATGATAATTTCTGCAAACGGAGATAGTTTGACTTCCTCATTACCACTTTGGATGCCCTTTATTTCTTTCTCCTGCCTGATTGCTCTTGCTAAGACTCCCAGTACTATGTTGAATAGGAGTGGTGAAAGTGGACATCCTTATTTTGTTCCAGTTCTTAAGATGAATGCTTCCAGCTTTTGCCCATTTAGTATGATGTTGGCTGTGGGTTTGTCATAGATGGCTCTCATTATTTTGAGGTACATTCCTTCAATGCTCAGTTTGTTGAGGGTTTTTAACATGCAGGGATGTTGACTTTTATAGACATGAAACTTTGTCTTTGAAAGAAAATGAAAAAGAATTAGTGGCCCAAACCTGTTCTTCTCACCTGTAGTTGTATCACTGTGCAGAGAATGAACCTGCAGATTATATAAACAAGCTGTAGTTATAGAAGTGTATGTTTATTTGGGCCAGCCTCGTTTAGTCTTACTATTTTGAGAAAAACATTTATCTCTGCCAGCCGTCTAAGTGTGAAATTTGCTCAATGTCTATGGTGAGCAGAGGAAAAACCTCACAGATGGCCATGCCCTAGTCTCCAGAACCTGTGGTTATGTTTCATTACATAGCAAATGGAAACTAAAGTTGCAAATGTGTTAAGGTAATTAAGGTTACTAATCAGACGGCCTGAGACAGGGAGATTGTCTTGAGATATCCAGGTGGGTGCAAGGGCATCACAAGGAACCTTTTAAGTCGAAAAGGAAAGCAGGACGCATGAGTCAAGAGTGGTGCAATGTGAGAAGGAGTCAATGAACCACTGCTGGCTTTGAAGACAGAAGGGATCTGTAATCCCAGGCATGAGAAACCAGAAACAGGCAAGGAAATGAACTCTCTCTTAGAGCCACCAGAAACACACACAGTACTGCTGACATTGATTTTATCCTAGTGAGATGCATTTTAAACTTCTAACCTCCAGAACTACAGGATAATACATTTGTGTTTTTTTAAGCCACAACAGTTTGGTGATTTGTTACAGTAGCAATAGAAAAATAATATAGTGTGCATACTCATGGGACCTAAACCATCTTGACCCCAGATTTGACCTCGATCGGGCTTCAGTCCATAATGTTCTTGACTTTCAACCATCTGGCTAACTGTTCACAAGTTGGTCACTCATTGGACACTGTCAAATTTTTCTCAGCCTTTGAATTTGACTGTTCTGTTGACTTCAATTTCATTCCTTTTCTTGCCTGGAAACTTATACAAATTACTACCTGGTTTAAAAAAAAATCCCTTTCAGCTTGACCTGGCCTCCAAAAACACCCTTACCTAAGATACCCCTACAGGTATCGTGTAAGCACATATCTGATCTGTTTCAACTTCCCAAGCAGAACCTAACCACCATATCTCAAGTATCTGTTTATGATAACTACTGTGAGTAAATTTTATATACTAAATACAGCTATAATTTGTCAACAAAACATTCAATAGATGGTAAATCTAAGATTTTTTCACTCCCTGTTCACTGTAATAGAACTAGGATATAGCTGTCCTATAAAGGAAATAAATCTGCCATCTACTGGAATCAAATGAAAACTACAAGCAGAAGGCTTAAATTTATAGTTGACACCACGTTGCTATAACATTTAACTGTAAAAGCAAAATTTTATACGTTTTTACCATTTTATGAAAAAAACAAACAATATTTTATTTTTGTGCCAATTGTTTAGAAATTCATTTTCCTTATCTCATAATTGCTGAATATTAATTATAATAGAAACTAAGTTCTGAGGTACATAAATGAATTATGTTCATAGTCCCATTGTATGAGAAATGTTTTTCAAGGTTATTTTGGTTATTATTCTTCAAATCAACATCTAAAATAATTTTTAAATATCTCACTGTGTATAACCACTCATATGTAGGCTGTGCCTGAGCACTTAAATACACACACACACACACACACAGACACACAGAAGCATTTCGCTTCCACGTATCCTAAGCATCCTAAATCAAAACTACAAATCTGTTGACTTAAGGAGGAAAGAACAACTTGAACATTAATAGGTAATAAAGATCAGTCTCTAATAAATAAATTATACCATAATGGCAAAATCAATCTTTTTTGACATTTATTTATGTGTATTTAGATTTTGCTGTCACTTTAGGAATACGATGACACTATGGTTACATTTATAATATTTAATTATTTAATTATATTTTAGTAATCTTTTATTGCCTTTTTTGTATACTTTCTTCCTCTGAAAACACACACACACACCAATACACACACACACACACACACACACACTCTATTTCTATAGCTTGGGGTGGGAGCTTCCAGCCAATATAGGATGTTGATTCCAATTATAATTTGCCCTCTGTACACCAAGCGACTGGGACTTGATGACACACATCTGAAGGAGCTACACGATCATATTTTGATTAGCACAGGAGTTAAGTTGCTCAGTATACAAAGAGCACCATGATAGTGAATAAAATCAACAGCCCCTGTAGCCTAGATCTCAAACTGTGAAAATTTCCTAAAATTTCCAAAAGCAGTCATTAAGGGAGGAGACCACCCCTCATATTGTCTTATGCCCAATTTCTGCCTCCAAAGAAAGAAAAAGTAAAAACTAAAAGGCAGAAATGAAATCCACAAGCAGACAGCCTGGTGCCACTCCCTGGGCCTGGTAGTTAATGATCGACCCCTGACGTAATCGGTTATGTTATCTATAGATTACAGACATTGTATAGAAAAGCACTGTGAAAATTCCTATCTTGTTTTGTTCCAATCTAATTACCGGGGCATGCAGCCCCCAGTCATGTACCCCCTGCTTGCTCAATTGATGACAACCCTCTCACACGCACCCCCTTAGAGTTTTGAGCCCTTAAAAGGGACAGAAATTGCTCACTCGGGGAGCTCGGCTCTTGAGACAGGAGTCTGGCCAATGTCCCTGGCCAAATAAACCTCTACCTCTTCCTTCTTTAAGTCGGTGTCTGAGGAGTTTTGTCTGTGGCTCACCCTGCTACATTTCTTGGTTCCCTGACTGGGAAGCATGGTGATTGGCGGATTAATGAGACAGCTCCTTAGGCGGCTTAAGCCTGCCCTGTGGAATATCCCTGCAGGGGACCCCAACCAGCCCAAGCTGTGCGGATCCTGAGAGCACTCCCGGGTAGGCATTTGCCCCGGTGGGACACCTCGCCAAAGCAGTGTGGGACAGGCCCTCTTGGAGGTTCAACACAGTGGCTGAACACCTGGAAGGAACGGGCACTTGGAGTTCGGACAGCTAAAACTTGGTAAGACTAGTCTTTGAAACTTGCCCACCCCGTTTGAGTGGAAGTGTGGCCTGATCACCCATGGCATGCCTTTATCAGCACTTTGGTTGTGGTTTTGGTTTTGACTTGGTTTGAATTGCTTGACAGGACGGTCTTGGGAACTTGCCCACTCCATTTGAGTGGAAACGTGGCCTGATCACCCATGGCATGCCTTTATCAGCACTTTGGTTTTGGTTTTGAATTGGTTTGAATTGCTTGACAGGATTGGTTTTGGGAACTTGCCTACTTCATTTGAGTGGAAGTGTGGCCTAATCACCCATGGTCTGCCTATATAGGCACTCGGTTTTTGTTTTTGACTTGACTTGGATTGTTTGATACTTTGGTTTTGGTTTTGACCTGGCTTGGATTTCTGGATACTCTGATTTTTGTTTTGATTTTGGTTTGGTGCAAACCGCAAAAGTGTGTGTGTGCCCTTTTTACCCGTTCTTTGTTTTGTGGTGTGCCTGTGGTATGAGCGTGGTGTTCTGTCTCAAAGAAGCATAGGTCAGGCACAAATAAACCTACCCTACTAGGAACTATGTTGAAAAATTTCAAAAAGGAATTTAAAGGAGACTATGGAGTACTATGACACTAGGAAAACTTAAAACTTTGGGTAAGATAGACTGGCCAGCATTAGAGGTAGCTTGGCCATTAGAAGGAAGCCTGGACAGATCCCTTGTTCCAAAGGTATGGCACGAGGTAACCTGTAAGCCAGGGAACCCAGACCAGTTCCCGTACATAGATACTTGGTTACAACTGGTTTTAGAATCCCCACCCCCAACACACAGTGGTTGAGAGAACAGCAGCATAAGAGGTTGGCAGAGACAAGGAAAGACCAGCAGAGAGACAGAAAGGAAAGAGATAGAGAGGAAAAGAGGCAGAGAGAGAGAAGAGACAGAGGCAAAGGGAAAGTCAAAGAGACAGAGACAAAGTCAAAGAGAAAAAGAAAAAGAGAAAGAGAGAGATATACATATAGTTAAGAAAAAAAAAGTGTACCCTATTCCTTTAAAAGCCAAGGTAAATTTAAAACGTATAATTGATAATTGACAGTATTCTCTGTAACCCTATAATACTCCAATACCACTTTGTTGTCAGTGTAAACAAAGGTGTATCCCAAAAGTACTGAGGCCTTCCTATCAAAAATCCTTAACCCAGTAACCTGCGGATGGCCTAAATACATTCAAATTGTAGCAGCAACTGCTTTGCTAACAAAAAAGAAAAAAGTTAAAAAAAAAATAACTCTTAGAGGAAACTTCATTGTGAGCACACCTCACCAGTTCAGAAGTATCCTAAAGGAAAAAAAAAAAAAAAAGGATGGACTCATCACATCCGAGTCAGGAAAGCACCAACCCTCCAGAGTGGTGGGCCATAGTCCCAGGGGAAAACCCTACCGAACTAATGGTAAGAAAAATTTAACTCTTTTCATCTATCCTATTGCTCTTTCTTCCTTCCTTATTCTATTGCTGACCATCTAGTTATTAACATAATCAAGTCAATTTCACCTCAAACTATTGCATTTAATGCTTGCTTTGTTACACCCTGTGAGGACTTGCCAAGTCAAAGACAGCTTTCTACTTCAGAAAAGTACTTCTCTCCCTCCTGACTCATTAGTAAACTAGGACCATTTAATCAGGGGAAATTTCGATAAAGACCCCAGGGCCAACCAGGAGTCTTGCCCCCCGATGTAGAGCTTTCATGCCATAGTTGGTCCAATGTTCTGTGGACCACTAAAGAGCAAGGATGGGTTGCTCCAACCAGTTTTTGTAATTTCCTAAAAGCATACATTCATTTTACTAGAGGATCATAGAAGTTAAAGACTTAAACTTTAGCAATTAAGACAGGTTACCAAGATGCAAATGCCTGGTTAAAATGGATCAAATATTCCATCTGCACATTAAACAAAAGCAATTGTTACGCCTATGCACATGGCAGGCCAGAGGCCCAGATTGTCCCCTTTCCACTAAGGTGGTCCTCCAGTCGACCAGGTGTGGGCTGTATGGTAGCCCACATTCTACAGTCTGGAGTAATAAGTCATGCCAAGCTCTCTCTGCAATATCCCAAAGTCTGGCACCCTGTGGGTCAGTCCCTGAGGGGCATCCAGCCTCCGTCTCCCATCACTAAGTTCACTTTGTGTCTTTCACGACAGGGAGGAAACTTAGCATTCCTTGGAGACCTGAAAGGATGCAGTGAGCTTAAGAATTTTCAAGAGTTTATCAATCAGTCAGTCCTTGTTCATCCCCAAGCGGATGTGTGGTGGTATTGTGGTGGACCTTTACTGAGCACTCTGCCGAATAACTGCAGTGGCACTTGTACTTTAGTCCAATTGGCTATCCCTTTCACCCTGGCATTTCATCAACAGAAGGATAAAAAATAAGACACTGTAAAGCAAGAGAAATCCCTTATGGGTCTTTCGACTCTCATGTCTATTTAGATGGAATTGGAGTCCCGTGAGGAATACTAGATCAATTTAGAGCCTGAAATCAAATAGCTGCAGGATTTAAGTCAATATTTTGGTAGGTGGCAGTTAATAAAAATGTACATTAGATAAACTACATGTATTTCAACCAACAGCAATGAGCTTTTCATGAATTAAAAGAAAACCTCATGTCGGCCCCAGCCCTGGGGCTACCTAACCTGACAAAACCTTTTACCTCTATGTGTCAGAAAGAGAAAAAATGAAAAAATGGTAGTTGGAGTTTTAACCCAGACTGTGGGGCCCTGGCCAAGGCCAGTGGCCTATCTCTCAAAACAACAAGACAGGGTTTCCAAAGACTGGCCCCCAGGTCTAAGGGCCCTAGCAGCAATGGCCCTGTTAGCACAAGAAGCAGATAAACTAACCCTCAAGCAAAACCTGAATATAAAGGCCCCCCATGCTGTGGTAACTTTAATGACTACTAAAGGACATCATTAGTTAACAAATGCTAGACTAAACAAGTACCAAAGCTTGCTATGTGAAAGTCCTCACATAACCACTGAAGTTTGCAACAACCTAAACCCTGCTACCTTGCTCCTGGTATCAGAGAGCCCAATTGAACATAACTGTGTAGAGGTGCTGGAGTCATTTTATTCTAGCAGGCCCAACCAGTTTATTCCATCAGTAGACTGTGAGAGGTACGTGGACGGGAGCAGCTTCACCAACCCCTGCAAAGTGACTCTGAAGAAGACGACAAGCCCTGCTCCAGTCACACCCAGAAGCTGACTGGTCCACACATGGCCGAAGCATGAGGAAACTCATCATGGGACTCATTTTCCTTAAAATTTGGACTTTTACAGTAAGGACTTCAACTGACCTTCCTCAGACTGAGGGCTGTTCCCAGTGTATACATCAAGTCACTGATGTAAGACAAAAGGTTGCTATGGTCCTATATTATTTTATGGTTATTGTAAGTGTACTGGAACTCTAAAAAGAACTTGTTTGTACAATGTTATTCTATACAAGGATGTAGCCCAGGAAATGACCAACCTGATGTGTGTTATGACCCATCTGAGTCTCCCATGACCACAGTTTTTAAAACAGGAGAAGGACTGAGGACTGGTGGGGGCTCATAAATGATACAAGTAAAGTGTTAGCCAAAACAGAAGAAAAAGGGATGCCCAAACAAGTCACCTTAAAATTTGATGCCTGTGCTGTCCTTAATAGTAATAAGTGAGGAATAAGGTATGGTTCTCTTAATTAAAAAAGAGGCTATATGGCAGAAAATAAGTACATCTGTTATAAATTAGGACTGTGTGGAAATAAATGTAAATACTGGTCTTGTGTCATTTAGGCCACTTCGATTAAAAAAAAAAAAAAGAAAGAAAAAGAAAAATGAAAAGGATCCAGTCCACCTTCAGGAAAGAAAAAATGGCCCTTCCTGTACTAAGGGACAATGTAACCCCTTAGAGCTAGTAATAACCAAGCCCCTTGATCCTCGCTGGAAAAAAGAGAAGCATGTGACCTTAAGAATCAACAGGGCCTGACTGGATCCTCGAGTAAATATCTTGGTTCGAGGAGAGTTTACAAACGCTCTCCTGAGCCAGTGTTTCAAACTTTCTATGATGAACTAAATGTTCTAGCACCAGAAATTCCAGGAAAAACAAGAAATTTGTTTTTGCAATTAGCTGAGCATGTAGCCCAGTCTCTCAATGTCACTTCATGTTATGTATGTGGAAGAACTGTAATAGGAGATCAATGGCCATAAGAAGCCCGAGAATTAGTACCTACACACCCAGTTCCTGATGAATTCCTGGCTTAAAAGAATCACCCTGATAATTTCTAGGTCCTAAAAGCCTCAGTTATTGGACAATATTGCATAGCTAAAGAAGGAAAAGAATTCACTCACCCCATAGGATGACTTAGTTGTCTGAGACAGAAACTGTATAATGGTATCACAAAAACAGTCACTTGGTGTAGTTCAAAGCACACAGAGAGAAATCCATTTAGTAAATTCCCAAAGTTGCAAACCATGTGGACCCACCCAGAGTCCCACCAGGACTGGACAGCCCCCACTGGATTATACTGGATATGCGGGCATAGAGCTTATACCATATTACCTGACCAGTGGGCAGGTAGTTGTGTTATTGGCACTATTAAACCATCTTTCTTCCTACTGCTCATAAAAACAGGCAAACTCCTGGGCTTCCCTGTCTATGCTTCCCGCGAAAAGAGAAGCATAGCTATAGGAAATTGAAAAAATGATAAATGCCCGCCTGAGAGAATCATATAATATTATGGGCCTGCTACTCAGGCACAAGATGTCTCACAGGGATACCGGCCCCCCATTTACATAATCAACCAAATCATAAGGTTACAAGCTGTTTTAGAAATAATCACTAATAAAACTGGCAGAGCCTTGACTATTCTGATCTGGCAAGAAACTCAGATGAGAAATGCTATCCATCAAAATAGATTAGCTCTCGACTACTTGCTAGCAGCTGAAGGAGAGGTCTGTAGGAAATTTAACCTTACTAATTGCTGCCTACACATAGATCATCAAGGGCAAGTAGTTGAAGACATAGAGATATGGCAAAACTGGCACATGTGCCTGTGCAAGTGTGGCATGGATTTGATCCTGGGGCCATGTTTAGAAAATGGTTCCCAGTGCTAGGAGGATTTAAAACTCTTGTAATAAGAGTTATAATAGTAATGGGATCCTGCTTACTGCTCCCTTGTTTGCTACCTGTACTTCTTCAAATGATAAAAAGCTTCATCACTACCTTAGTTCACCAAAATGCTTCAGCACAAATGTACTATATGAATCACTATCGATCTGTCTTTCAAGAAGACATGGGTAGAAAAATGAAAGTGAAAACTCCCACTATCGAATGAGAGTCTCAAAGGCGGGGAATAAGGGAGGAGACCACCTCTCATATTGTCTTATGCCCAATTTCTGCTTCCAAAGAAAGAAAAAGTAAAAACTCAAAGGCAGAAATGAAATCCACAAGCAGCCAGCCCGGCGCCACACCCTGTGCCTGGTAGTTAAAGATTGACCCCTGACCTAATTGGTTATGTTATCTGTAGATTACAGACCTTGTATAGAAAAGCACTGTGAAAATCCCTATCCTGTTTTGTTCCAATCTAATTACCAGTGCATGCAGCCCCTAGTCACGTACCCCATTTGCTCAATTGACAATGACCCTCTCATGTGCACCCCGTTAGAGATGTGAGCCTTTAAAAGGGACAAGAATTGCTCATGCGGGGAGCTCGGCTCTTGAGACAGGAGTCTTGCCAATGCCCCCAGCCGAATAAGCCCCTTCCTTCTTTAAGTCGGTGTCTGAGGAGTTTTGTCTGCAGCTCTTCCTACTACAGCATAAGTAAAGAGAGCTCAAAATACTGAAGAAAGTTGTGAGAAATTAAAATTGGAAACCTTTCTCAAGTGAGGTAAAAACCTAGTTACACAAGTGTCACCCAGTTGTGCAAGCCGCCTAATTGAGACAACTGAAATGTTCAGGCTGATTTGTTATAGAAGTTAGCATTACTCTCAGGAATAAACAGGGAGATTAAAAGTCCAAAGGGGCTCCATGTTAATACTACAGTGGGAAGGGTAAGACCCTATAGTCTGGTTATGACAACTCTCAAATCTTTGGACACTTTGTAAACACTGTTATTACCTAGTTTTGATTAGCAGAAAAACTTTAAAACTGAAAAGAATCATCTCCTTGTCTCTTCTTTCTCTTCTCTTCCCTCTTTAACACCCCTTCATCTTCCCTTCTCTGTACTTTATTCAAAGAATTAAGGTAGGTGAGCAAGTAGCACAACAGAGAGCTAAGGCACTGAGTAAATGGCTTTCTATGTCACAGCCAATCTAGCAAAGAAAGAAGCCTCAGGAAATACAAAGAGTACTGACATGTTTATGTCAAAGTTAAATCTGGACAAAAGCACATTGTATCTCTAGGTCACATTATTAAAAAAAAAAGAAAGAAAGAAAGAAAAGGGAGCAAGTATAAACATAAACCATAAAAGACACCACTTAATTCCCTGATTGATTTATTTGGTAGGCTTCTTCTCTGATTCTTTATTTTCTTAAATAAAACATGATAAACCACTAATGTTAGTATATATTGCAACAACTACTTCAAAAATGTGTTTTCCATTATCTACTAAATATGAAGATATGTCTGTCATATGACCCCAACAATTCCACTTCTGGGTATACCCAAAGGAAGTAAGCATAATTATGTCCAAGAGACGTGTACCCAAAAGTTCGGAGCAGCATAGTTTATAGTAGCTGTGATGGTTAATATTAAGTATCAACTTGATTGAATTAAAGGATGCAAAGTATTGTTTCTGGGTGTTTCTGTGAGGGTGTTGCCAAAGGAGATTAACATTTGAGTCAGTGGACTGGGAGATGCAAACTCACTCTTAATCTGTGTGTGTCTGCATCTTTCTCAGCTGCCAGCGGAGCTACAGAAAGCAGGCAGAAGGTTGAAAGAGAAGACTTGCTGTGTCCTCCAGCCTTCATCTTTCCCCTATGCTGAATTGCTTCCTGCCCTCGAACATCAGAGTTCTTGCAAGTTCTTCAGCTTTTGGACTCTTGGACTTACACCAGTGGGTTGCCAGGGGTTCTCCCGCCTTTGGCCACAAACTGAAGGCTGCACTGTTGGCTTCCCTACATTTGTGGTTTGGAAGTTCGGACTGGCTTCCTTGCTCCTCAGCTTGCAGGTGGCCTATTGTGGGACTTAACCTTGTGATCATGTGAATCAATACTCTTTAATAAATTCCCCTTCATATACACATCTATCCTATTAGTTCTGTCCTGCTAGAGAGCTCTAACACAGTAGCCAACAATGAGAAACATTCCAAATGTCCATCAACTGGAGCAATCAAAACAGAAGCAATAATATAGATCACCTTAACAGACAAAATGTTTGGAGGAAAATGATTATACATGCACATACATAAAGTAAGGCAGAGAAGAGTATATATAGTATGCCTACATTTAGGTAAAATTAAAAAGCAAGCAAAACTAACATTATCATTTAAGAGGGCACATATAGGTGATAATACAAACCAAACAGCCAATACATTTTTCTCATAAAATTCAGGATAGTGGTTGTATCCAGAAGGGAGGAAAGAAATGAGATAGATCAAGGGATTCACAGGACTTCTGGGTCCAAATACTATGTTATTTCTTCACATAGAAGGTGTTTACATGAGGATTGTTATAATAATTATAGTATGTTCATATTTTGTGCATTTTTATAAATGTTTTAATTTACTTTTTAAGAACTTAAGGATTCCACTATTTTTCCTCAATACCTCACTCTGAACTCTGTGAAAATGGGAGTCATGTCTGTTTTGTTCACTGATGTTCTTTCTAGGACTGAGCACACAGGCTGGAACAAAGGAGCTCAACATAAGTTTGATGACTAAATGAATGAATGAAAGCAAAGCTAAGTAAACTATCAATTACTTTAAATTTTTAAATCTATTAACAATAATAAAAGTGATTATAAGAGTTAATATTTATGGAACACTCACCATGTGCTAGACATTGGTTTAAGCACTTTATTTACATCGTATTATTTAATCATCTCAACAGATCTATGAGTTTGATAACATACTATGGTAATTACACAAATGAGAATGCTGAAGTTTAGAAATTTTTTAAATAAAATCTGCAGGATTATCAGCTAGTAAGTGGTGGAGCTGGGACTCAAATTCAGATCCATTTTATTTGAACACCTATATACTTATTTACTTTACATACATAATCCTCTGAATCAATTCAAGTGATTCCATTACCAGCTGAATCAATTGATTATTTTGATTTTTTAGAAACTTTTTGTGCCTTAAGTTTTCATTTTAAAATAGCATTGAAAGTTTCCTTCACTGAATTGTCTTCAATAGAACCATTTTTCATAATGTCACAAGACATTAACATTTCCTAAGATTCTGCTACCCTGACTAGTGCTTACTTTTTGAATATTACTCTAAAAACCAAAGAAACCACAATGTTAAGAAGGAGTATGGCTATTGTCAACAACAAAAGTCTCTGTTTACCAAAAGTATATAGATGTTATAAAGTTAAAAGAGAAATTACATCCACATAAAGAGACATTTTCCTGAGCCTTTACGTACCAAAAAAATAGTTTCACATCTTGAAGTGTCAGATATAAAGAGGTACTCGTAGAATGATGAAGAAATATCAAAAACATACAAGAGCCACCTGTATTTCCCAGAGGCTTTCACTGGCCAAATACAGAGTAGCAAAACAAATAATGATAACAATAGATTATAACCTATTGAATAAAATAACCCATGAATCTACAGAAATATTAATTAACGAAGGAAGAAAAAGTTCTTTCTTATAGTAGAATGTCAGGTAATAAATATAAAACAAATAATGGAAAGAGGAAATTATCAATGTTGAGAAAAAAGTAACAGTAAGAAGTTTGATGAGAAGCATGAGAGTCTCAAAGAGTCTCTCCACAAATTGTTAATTAACTTCAAACATAAATACAGTAAAGTTACAGTGGGAACATTCTGGCAATTTGCCATCAGAACTAAGTTTTCAAAGTTATAAAATAAAATGTCCTACACTAGAAAAGAGAGGCATATCTACAATGGGAATGTTCATATTTTACAGATTAAATAGACAAGTATAATTAGTTAAGTTTATATAAAGGAAAATATTAAATATGCAAATGCAGAAGGAGAATATATGTTTATTTTTTCAATTACATATTGGATGTTTATAAAAATTATAATATGTTAAGCCATAAGGAAAACCTGAGTGAATTCCAAACAAACAAAAACAAGGACTACATCTTCTAATAAAATGAAAAAGGGTTAGAACACAAAATCTTTTGATATACACACTCAGAGAAGAAGCCTACCTTAAACATATTACTTGCTGACCAGGGATGAATATGAGTTAATTACTAAGTTAAAAGTTACAACCAAAACAAAAGAAAACTTTGAAAATGGAAGTAAGGAACTACAAACTATAAACTTGAGCTGAGAATGGCAAAAACAGTAACAGAAAACAAATAATTTAGAATTACAAGAGAATATTGGTACATATAAATCTATATTAATCTATTTGAAAGCCTTCAACATTAAAGCACTAAGTTATCTTGGAGATTGGAAAACCTCTGGTAAAAAAATTGTGGTATTATCCCTAAACATTTTAAAAACTAGTAAGAATATGAAATACTGAGATTAAATAATAGTATCAACTACCAATAAATGCTGAAAATGTAAAGTGAGACAGACTAGTCCTAGGTCATGTCCTCTATTGAGCATGTTAGACTTGTCAGATCATTTAATCTAGAAATTTGCATCCTGTAACAAGAAATAGTGAAGGATACCATATTCATCTGTTCTCTCTCTCTACCCCATCGCTGTAATGGGGTATTTACATGCAATAACTGATCGTTGCAAGAGCAGAAACTATGTAGGAGAGAAAATGTGATCAATCCCAGTGTCTCTAATTAGTGTTCATATGGGCTTAGCTATGTCAAGAAAGCCCAGGAGAGGGCACAGCTGGTAGTACTAATTACAGCTAAGGATCAAGCAATTAAAATAAAATGGTCAGTCTAGTAGAGGCCAAAGTATAAGGATAACACCGGCAAAGTATCTTTAATATAACATTCGGGAGGTCTTTTCTGAGAAGAACAGGAATAGGATCTAGGCTTCTGTTGAGGACTCACAGAAGTGTTGAAAGAATATTGTTTATTTGATTTCTGAATTTTTTTAGGGGTGCAAAATTTGGGAATTGATCTTGGACAAGGGAACATATGGATCTTTTCAGGAAATGAGTCATCTATGTCTGAATAATTATTCTTGATACCTTATTTTCTTTTCCCTTTTTACATTTGGCCTGATGCTAGTTTGGGCACAGGACTTTGCACTGAAATTTGATTGAAAATTTCTACTAAATTTCAGAATTTAGCACTGAAGTCCTAGACTTATAATTTGAAGTTCAAGTGATAATTTTTCCCTCCTAAAATCCCATTTATAAATATAGGATTAAAGTCACAAGAGAGCTTACAAAAACTCTAGCACACTCCTTTCTCTGATTTCTAGATTCAGGTAAATGTATAAGTTCTATAGTAGAACAAGTCAAAATTAATTTCTCTTCATTAATTGAGAGGATGTACACTTTTGGTGATGCAGACCAGTGAGAATAAGACACATAATATAAAAATGTAGCCCTGAAACACAATTTGAAACTTACTCCACAGATTTCCTCTAGGAGTCCTGGGATGGCACCGATACACCCTGGAGGTCTCTTATAGCCAAGTACCTATATATTGATTACAACATTCTAAACAAATATAATACATTAATTTACCATATTCTTGAGGACTTGACAATGGGTCAAATACTATTATAGATGATTTTTATACATTATCAGTAATCCTGATGACAATCCGGCAAGTTAAGATTTATGTTAATATTTCTTGTGTTAAGTGGGAACAGGTTTCCAGGTTAAGTGAGAAACAGGTTAAGTGGCCTGACTTCACAAATAGTAGATCTGAAAGTTGGTCTTACATCGACTAGACTCCAGCTATTATACCACGATGGTTCTCTATTGCTGGCCTTATTGGAATCCCATGAAAGTAGGGGGTAAAAAAGAATATATTGTGAATTGTGTCCAACACAGGGATAGTAGTTTCAGAAACGAGATGATCAGTGAAGATGTTCACTAGGGTGTGGTCAGGAGAAGAATTTTGGAAAATTACCCAAGTGTCACTTCCTAGTGAATTAGTCTTAATTTCAGACTTCTGAGAACCACCCTAGTTTCTTAACATAAAAAAGGAAATTGTGTTTGGTTAATTGTACTTGTCAATAACCCTAAGATGGCCTTTCTCATTGACTTTTAAAAAAAATATTTTTCTGTGGGTACACAGTAGGTATATATATTTTTGGGATATGTAAAAATACATATTTTTTGATACAGGTATGCCATGTAAAATAAGCACAACATGGAGAATAGGGATATGCATCCCCTCAAGCATTTATCCTTTGAGTTACAAGTAATCCAATTAAATTCTTTAAGTTTTTGGGGGTTGCAGGGGAGCTGGGGATGGTTAATGGGTATAAAAAATAGAAAGAATCAATAATGCCTATATTTAATGGTGCAATAGGATGACTATAATCAATAATAACTTAAGTGGATTATTTCAAAACAACTTTCTCATTCACTTTTTGTACTCCTTTGGATAAAGTTTCCTGGATCAGACAGAACTTGAAGGAAGCCAGAAGCCTCAAACTGCCAGCAGTGACCACCTACAGGGGCTTCAGTTTAGAGGCAAAAATACTGACTCTAGCCCAGAGTATAAGCTCCGCAGCGGGACAAACAGAAGGCTACAACTGCTGACCAGGATCAAGTTGGGGGGGGCAGGGGAGGGAGTGGCAGGGTGAAGGAGACTTTAATAGAGATGAAATCAAAAATACCCAAAGCTAGTGTGAAATTACGGAAGGGGAATCTAGACTTTTGAATGGATGTCTCCACACAAATACTGCTACTCCTAGAGCACAGAAGACAAGGCTCTGCCTATGTTAAATAAACTGAGAAGAGAGGAAAGGCCCTTTTCCTCCTGGACACACACACATCACCTAAACACAAGGCAAAAAGACCTATGGCTGCCAGAAATTCTCTGCTTTAAAATCCCAAGGAATAACAACTTCTCTTTCAAAGCTCAGATTGTGTAAAGGCTTCTGCTGCTTGTTGTGCTAATCAATCCTCCAAGTTAGTGTCCATATATCATTATAATAGAGCTATTCTAAACTGAATTCAATACAGTGACATGTTTATGATTATTTTATTTAGTTTAAGGAATGTTATGGAAGGTGTGTTTATTTTGTGCTGCTATTAGCAAACTGTATGGCCACAAATCTTAAGATAATTCTTTCTAAGCAAGACAGGGGACTCAAAAGCTATAAAGGGAGAAAATGAACAAATTTGACTATAGTAACATTTTTGATATTCTGTATGTCAAAATACGCTTCATAAAACAAATGAAAGTTTCATCAGTAGGAAGACAATACTTGTAAAACATACAGTACACAAAGAATTAATGTCCCCAATGGGCAAGAATAGCTCACAAATTACTTTTTAAACAATACTCAATCAAAATTGGACAAAGTATTCAAACAACTAAACCTCTGAAGAAGCAAAGCAATAGGTAAATAACTATATTAAAAGAAACTCAACCATAATAATAGTAGTCAAGGACATACATATTTAAATAATTGGAAAATGTTTTACCCATTAGATAATTTTTGACAATAGAGTATAGCAGAAGTAACACCAAGCTAATTTCTGGCCTAGTCTTTAAGAGAATGGGCCGGTTATACATTAGTCTCTCTGAACACTGAGCCATCATGTAAGAAGTCCATCCCTCTGCTGAAAAGATCACATGGAGAGGGCCTGAAGGAGAATGGCTCACCTGAGCCAGCCTTTCATCTTTCCCACCAAGGTGTCAGATATTTGAGTGAAAAAATCCGTGGATTCTCCAGACCCAACCAGCTAGCAGCTGAATACCAGCAGGTGATCCCAGTAAAAAAAAAAAATTGCCCAGCCAAGCACTGCCTGAATTTTTGGCCGAGAAAACAGTGTCTCTCTCTCTTTCTTTCTTTCTTTCTCTCTTTCTCTCTTTCTCTCTTTCTTTCTTTCTTTCTTTCTGTTCAGTTTCTGAAGTAGTTTGTTAAACAATTATAAATAACCAGCATAGATCCCAATCACTAAACAGCAGGTAAATTATGAGAGTCCTTCTAAGATATCTGGGATAAAGCAGAGAAGAGAGCCAAGAGGAAAATCCAGAATAAATGGTATCAATTTCAAAACAGGAGAGCATATAATGAAGGAGCAAGAGGTCAATAATATCAATAATATGAGATATAAAACGAAGTTTATTACATGTAGTAATTAGAAAGTCACTAGCAACTTTAATGAGAATGGTTTCAGTAGAGGAATAGCAGTAAGCTGAAGAGTGAATAAAAACACAGCAGCACAGCAATTCCATTCCATCCTCCATTTCTAAGTATGTACCACAGACAAAATTTCTACCTATAACAATGTATGTAGTAGTGGAAAAACACACAACTCAAATGCTCAGATGTTCACTGACAGAAGAATAGATACATAACTTTTTATATTCAGCAGTAAAATCAAGTAACTTTAGCCACATGCAACATCATGGGTGAATCTCAGGTACATAAGCAAGTCTCAGAAGGTGATACATAGTGTAATCTGTGTAAACCTAAGGATTATACAAAATAAAATATATCACATGTATGTATGTGTGTACATATGTATGAATTCAGGCATGTGTGTTTATAACAAAAAAAGCCACAAAATGGCAAACAGAATTCAGGATCACGGTCACCTTCCAGGGAAAAACAAAGGCAGGGCAGAGGGGAGAGACATTTTAAAATGCAGTGATATTGGTAATGTTCTACTTCTTGTGTAGATGATGGATTTATAATTCGCATCTACGTCTCATATATTCTTGTATATGCATCAAATATAACATCAAAATACTTACAGGAATCCTTGTTTAATGAAACAACTGGGATAAAATGAAGACAATGCATTAGAGTCCACCCTTTAGGGAAGTTTTCCTATGATATGAAGAAGGAAAATAGGCTAATACTAAAAGAGAGAAATGGGCCAAGCACAGTGACTCATGCTTGCTAACTGAGCACTTTGGGAGGCACGAGGAAGAGGATCCCTTGAGGTCACTAGTCAAGACCAGCCATGGTGAGACCTGTCTCTACAAAAAATAAAAATGTTTAAAACAAAGAGGAGAGAAATGAATTGTTAACAAACATTTTAGGAGGGAAAAAACATGAGCATATTGCTAGACATATGGGGAAAGTCATTACTGAAATACACATAAATACAAATGTGTGAAGAAACAACCACAGACTTCATGTCAACACGGACTAAAAGCACTCGGAGATTCTGCTGACACATCACTTCCCACTGAAACTGGAGGTGCTAAACTGCAACTGGCTATCATTTGGATATTATTTGTAAATACATCCTTGTTATCAATTTGTTATTTAATAAATCTATAGATTCTCCAGTAAGAAAAGGCATTTTTCTATTATCATTTACCTGACAGGAAAATGCTAAGCATTCACTACTTACAAATCTGTATTCAACTTTTGATGGACAGGCAGAAGTTTTCTGAACATAAGTTGTAAGTTGAAAAGAATAAAATGTTTTCCATAAAGGATTTAGTTCAAATATTTACTAAAGAAACTAACATTTGTCAATTATCAGGGACACTTTTCAGCTTCTAAGCAGGCCCCAAAGTTTTCCACCTTTAGGAACTACAGGAAAGGCTCATTAGGCAGAAACTAAGTCTTTCTCCAAAAATCTGATGTAAAGACCTATTTAATATCTATCTTGAGCTTAATGGCAGTACATGAACTGAAAATACATGGCTAGTGAGGACTGAGCCATCAACCCTGCCTGGGAAGCTATTAGGTAACTCATTATTGTATAATCTAAGGCAAAACTTAAGATAGATACACACACACACACACACACACACACATAATATAAACATATATATGCACATATATGTGGACTTGGTGCTAGTATTCATTTATATATATATATAAATGTAACAAATATACATATACACACACACACACATATATATACACATATATATAAATAAATGAATACTAGCACCAAGTGTATTTTTGAATTTGTTCAGTGACTGTTCTGTCCTTGATGCTTTGCTTGAGGCAGAACAACATGTCCTTGAGTAGTGGATTTCATATTCAAGGAGAGATAGCTCTAACAATGTAACCAGCTATTAAAGCAACAGTTGAAGATGAGGTCAAATCTCAGAAGCCTGAAGTTAGGAATTTTCTTTTATCTATACTTTCTATTATCTACCTATTTTTTTCTTTTGAAAAGGGGAGACTTTTTTTTCCAGAGGTTTAAAATGATAGTCCAGGAGAGTTTATGCCTTGATAATGGGCCAGTGATAAAAATCCCACTTATTGCCACTTATTCTCTTGAGTCTAGCACCAAAATAGAGCTTCTGCTGATGTTTGGGTATATGCAGAATACTAGGTTATCTGCTGAGGTGCTTGGGGATGTGACTGGCCGGGAGAAATGCAGGCAATGACACTATGGCCACTATAATAAAGAATATCAGTAGGTCAAAAGGCACAAGACCAGGACTGAAAGAACATTTGAGCAAGGGTTTATGAAGAGTTTCTCAGAAAACTACAGTTCAGTTTTATGAGAAAATGAAGATTTGGAAACTTGCACTCAGGAATGAAAATGCCAGCAGTAAGAGAGCTGATTGCACCAGTGTGCTGTTCCTGCACTCTTGGAGTCTCATCATGTTGGGAGGTAAACATAAGTGAGACATAAAAGGTCTGCTATCCATGTTGACTTTTTCTTGAATTGGAAGGGTCGGAATTTGCCTGCTCCATGTCTCATGGTTGTTCCTAGATTAATTTTAGTTGCATGTATATTATATCATCAAGACTTAATCTAATTTGGGTTTTGGAGCTTGCAAGGGCAAAAGCCTACAGTTTTCTCCATCAGCTGCAATATTTTTGGCAGGATAAAATAATACCCTGCATCTCTTTGTTGAAACAATATCTTAAGGACACAGAAATGTGAATCACAACCTAAAAAGATGCTCTACTTTATTAGCAACATTATGTCATGGCTAACATTTGTAAATCCTTCATAACGGATGCCAGCAAAAGGAACTCATTTTTCACGATGTAAGATATGAGGCCCAAATGGGAATATATTGCTCTCTAGCATTCTCTCAAACATGTCCTTACATTTATAACAAAATTGCTCCAGTCAAGGCAGCCTTCTGGGAGCTAATCTCTGTGTGGAGCAGCTCATGATCCACCCATAGTGCTCCCCCCAGCTTCCATTCCTGCCACTAAATGGAGTAAAAGACCCTAAAAATAGCAAAGCCTTTGCTCAGACTTTGGGTCTGATTGTAAACTCGTTCTGTCTATGGATGACTTAATAAGCCTTGAACTACCACCTTTCTCAAAAATGTTTTAAAGCCTCATTTTCATACCCCAAAAGATACATCTTATCTAAACAAGCAAATTTCTTAACAATTTTAAAGTACCATTTTTACTTTCACATTTTAAAATAGGATATGACCTGAACATTAAAATGCAGTCCTATATTTATGATGTGGAGGTGGAGAGAAGTACAAAATTCACCCAGGGAGAAAACAGTCCTACTCCTTTTAAAATCTAATCAGGATCATGCCCTTTGAGCAACATGGAATTTTAGTGTGAGGAGAATTTATTTTTTTCTCCCAGAGTAAGAATTTTTTTTTTACCATGATTAAGAAAGTTTTCTGAAGAAGAGAGAGAAAAAAAAGACATCTTTTTAAAAATCTTGGCTTCAAAAACCTCCTGACTTTCTAAAATTAAGAAATGTCCTACCAAGAAATATATCTTTGATATTATTTTCATTTGCTTTTCTTTTTCCTCATAGTGGTAAAAAAAAAAATGCAGGAACTCATATGGATGACCAGTCACTCGAAAGCATTCTCAGTATAGGCTGACTTTCCTCAACCATAAAGTCTAATCCAAAATCCTATCTTATTGAACATTGTATCATCGCGTGGTAGGGTGTCAATTAGCAACTTATTGCCTCTCCACTCCATATGCCCTCTTTAATACATACACTGTGATAAGCACTGGAATTCCTTAAGCATCTCCCCTTTAAAGTGAACATGATGTTAAGCTCATGCAGAGGCTGCTTGAGGGACATACCAGAAGGAAGAGCCTCTTCTGTGTTTTCTAATGTGGGCAGAAACTAAGTGGTGTGAATGTGAGGACATCTTATGGAGCACTGCTCAGCCATACACCCAAAACACAATCCTTCGCAACCTGGCAGCCTCAGCTTTTTGATAACATAGAAAGCAGAGCTCCCAGGCAGAAGACATAATCTAAAGGCCTCCTGGCTCAGCTGGCACCTACATACTCCCACATGACCCATATGCTATAATGGCCTCTTGCCTCCACTAACACCTAGGTTTCCACTGCACACCTATACCACCAATTTCTGGTCGTCTCCAACACCACCTGCATTCTGGAGTATTGCCTATTTTCCACCCAACAGCTCCAGACCAGCCCAGCCAAATCAGTCAACTTCTCTGCTAACTGGTAGACTAAACCACACCTTCTCCAGCAAAGTCTGAGCCTCTTCCAAGTTTATACTTCCTTAGGTACTCTCCTGCAGTCTTATGGCGTATTGCATAGAGTTTTCGTATATCTCATAGTTACTCTTTTATCATAGCTAAAAATTGTTATATTAAACTTTCCTGTCTAACTTACTATATGGTTTCTGTCTTCTGATTGAACCCAGACTGTGACATGTAGCATGCTTGGAACATAGTAGGGCCTCAGCGACAGGCTAACACTGCCTCTGGGGATTTTGTCTATCTACTTGTTTTCTATTTATTATCCATTTTTATGTCATAATTTTTTTTCATAAGCTTTGTACTTTTCCCCTAGCCTGACTTCTCCTACCTCCTCTACCACCAAGCAATCTCATATGTTGCATGAAGATTAAGCTTACTAGAATACAACTCTGATGTCATACCCACACAAATGCTAATTTTTATTGAATGCATATAAGACAAACACTATTTCAAATGCTTTAAATGTAGCATTATTACATTTCACAACACTTCTGAAAGATGGATGTTATTTCCCAATTTTTAGAGTGTGCAAAATGAGACTTAAGGAAGTTAAAGCTTTGTCCAATATCACATAGTTATTAATTAATGGAACCAAGACCATAAATATATTTTATTCTAAGGCTCTGCTCATTAAATCTATGATTTAAACAACTCTCTGTTTTAAAAAGCATTTATTAGCATCTTTTGCTCGCTGGGTCAAAGGCAATTGTTATCTTGATTATAAAACCTTCTCTGATCTTTCTCTATCTCTTATAGCACACTTAGTAGATATCTAATAATACTCATTAATTAGTCTTGAATTGTATCTATATATGCTATGTACTTTGAATTCTAAGATGAAAAATTTTAAAAAATATATTTGTTTTTGTGTCAAGCTCTTCCCACCTGAGCTCCTGAAATACTATTTTTTATCTTACCAAACATACACAAAAAAGATAGCTGATGAAACTAACTATAAAGTTGCATATGAATTAACATATTTTAAAACACATTACTAATTCATGTCAAAGAAAGGAGAAGAAGTAAATATGGTAGCACTGTGGCTGTTAAAATGAAGTATTTTAATTTATTTTCAGAATTACAACAACTTGACAAAAACATATCTATATCTATACACAGGTAGATATTAACATTATATAACAAAGTACCCATTATTAGAAAGGAAGAAAAACTGCATTTATTTCTATTATTAGACTAAAAAATACAGTAGGGTTTTGTTTATTTTCCTATCAGTACAATCCCACTACCTAGCACAATGTCAGGCAAACAGTTGTTGTCCAATAAATGACAGATAACATAAGTCACATTTAGAGTCATAAAACAAGTCTCATTAAAATTAAAGTTATTCAAGTAACATAAATTATGTTCTCTGATTGCAATGAAATTAAATAGAATATCAATTATGAAAAGATTTCTGAAGATCTACCAATATTTGAAAATTAAATTATATACTCAAAAACTCATGAGTCAAAGGAGAAAGCAAGGACAAAATTATAACTATTTTGAACTAAATAAAATATAAATGCATATCAAAATTTGTGAGATGCCACTAAAGTAGTAAAATAGATAGGAAAACCTTATAGCAATAAATGCCTAAATTAGGAAATATGAAAAGTTCCAAATAAAAAGAAAACTCAGCTTTTACATTAAGGACCAAGAAATGAAGAGCAAATTAAACACACGGAAGCAGAAGAAAAGTAGTTGAAAATTTCAGATTGAATATAAATAAAGGAGAAAACAGGAAAACAATAGAGAAAAAAAAGCTGGCTGTTTGAGAATATCAATAAAACTGATAACCTGAAGGCACACAAATGAAAAAAAAATGGCATAAGACAAATTACCAATAACAGAGGTTGCATCACTATAGGCTCTTCAAAAATTAAGATAAATAAATACTTTGAACTACTTTATGCCATTTTAACTTAGATATAATGGCACATTTGTTACAAGACGCAAATTATCAAACTCATACAAGAAGAACTGATAATCTAAATAGCCCGATACCTATTAAAGGTATTTTGTTATCTAACTTGTTGTTAAAAATCTCCCCTTCCAGACCCAAATAGCTCTGCTAACAAGTTATACCTAATATTTAATAAAGAAATAATACAAATTCTACACGAATCCTTTATAAAACTAAAGAGGGGAAAATATCTCTCAACTCATCCTATGAAGCCAGTAGTAACTTGATTCTAATACCTGATGAAGACGTTAAAAGAAGACATAAGATCATTATTTTTATAAACATATATGCAAAAATCATAAATATAATTTTAGAAAATTGAATCCAATATTTTTAAAACATGGCATGTCATGACAAAGTGGAGTATATAAATTGGTTTGACATTTTACAATTAGACGATATCATTTGTTATATTAACAACCTAAAAATCAAGACAAAGCATATGATTATCTCAATAGTTGCAGACAAAGCAATTAATAATTTTTAATATAGGTTCCTGATTTAAAAAAAAAAAAATCTTCAAGAAACTAGAAATAGGAGTGACAGTTTTCAAGTTGATGAAAGGGATCTGCAAAAAAACATACAGCTAACATGATGCTAAACTTGCAAGACTAACTGTTCCCACCAAGCTTAGGAACAAGTAGGAGTGTTCATTATAACTGTTTCTATTCAATATTATAATGGATACACTAGCAGATTCAATAAAGCAGGACAATGAAATAAAACCCATCCAGATCACACCCATCTTTAATTATTGAAAAAATGATCATCTATCTACAAAATCTGATAATGTCCACAAATAAATGACTAGAACTAATAAGTGAGTTCTAATAAGAAAAGTTACAGGATATGGCATTAAAATGTAAAAATTGTACTTATATATTGTGGCAACAAAGAATGACAAAATTATAATCAACAATACAGTACCATTTTCAATAGCATCAAAAAATTGTTAAGGATAAATCTGACAAAATATATGTATAATAAAAATTACAAGAAGTTCAGAAATATTAAGGAAGACAAATAAATTAAGAGATATACTGTGCTTATGGATCAAAAGAATGAAAACTGTTAAGATGTCAGTTCTTCCCAAATCAATCTATAGAATCAATATATTCCAAATCCAAATCTAAGCAGGCTTTAAAAAACTTATTATTATTCACATACTCCATCTCAAAAAAAAGTACAGCCAATAAGACAATGTGGCATGAGCAAAAAATGCAAAACACTAATCAATGAAACAAAATACAGAGTTCAGAAATATAATCACACATGTGTAAACAACTGATTTTCAACAAGGGTACAAAGGCAATTCAATAGAATGATCTTTGTAAACAAATGTTGCTTGAACAATTGGCTATCCACAGGCAAATACATGAACTTTGATCCTTACTTCACATCATACAACATAAAATTAACACAAAGTAGAACATAGACCTAAAAAGTAAAACTATAACATTTCTAGAAGAAATTACAGGAGCCAAGATGGCCGAACAGAAACATCTCCAGCCTCCAGCTCCCAGCGTGAGCGACACAGAAGACAGGTGATTTCTGCATTTTCAACTGAGGTACCGGGTTCATCTCACTGGGGAGCGCTGGACAATAAGTGCTAGGAAGACACTGCATCAACTAGCGAGCAAAATAACCAGCTAATATCATAATGACAGGATCAAGTTCATGCATAACAATATTAACCTTAATGTAAATGGACTAAATGGTCCAATTAAAAGACACAGACTGGCAAATTGGATAAAGAGTCAAGACCATCAGTTTGCTGTATTCAGGAGACCCATCTCACATGCAGAGACACACATAGGCTCAAAATAAAGGGATGGAGGAAGATCTACCAAGCAAATGGAAAACAAAAAAAAAGCAGGGGTTGCAATCCTAGTCTCTGATAAAACAGACTTTAAACCATCAAAGATCAAAGGAGACAAAGAATGCCACTACATAATGGTAAAGTGATTGATTCATCAGGAAGAGCTAACTATCCTAAATATATATGCACCCAATACAGGAGTACCCAGATTCATAAAGCAAGTCCTTAGAAACTTACAAAGAAACTTAGACTCCCATACAATAATAATGAGAGACTTTAACACCCCACTGTCAACATTAGACAGATCAACGAGACAGAAAGTCAACAAGGATATCCAGGAATTGAACTCAACTCTGCACCAAGCAGACCTAATAGACATCTACAGAACTCTCCACCCCAAAGCAACAAAATATACATTCTTCTCAGTACCACATTACACTTATTCCAAAATTGACAACACAGTTGGAAGTAAAGCACTCCTCAGCAAATGTACAAGAACAGAAATTATAACAAACTGTCTCTCAGACCACAGTGCAATAAAACTAGACCTCAGGACTAAGAAACTCAATTAAAACCGCTCAACTACATGGAAACTGAATAACCTGCTCCTGAATGACTACTGGGTACATAACGAAATGAAGGCAGAAATAAAGATGTTCTTTGAAACCAATGAGAACAAAGACACAACATAACAGAATCTCTGGGACACATTTAAAGCAGTATGTAGAGAGAAATTTATAGCACTAAATGCACACAAGAGAAAGCAGGAAAAATCTAAAATTGACACCCTAACATCACAATTAAAAGAACCAAAGAAGCAAGAGCAAACACATTCAAAAGCTAGCAGAAGGCAAGAAATAACTAAGATCAGGGCAGAACTGAAGGAGATGGAGACACAACAAACCCTCCAAAAAATCAATGAATCCAGGAGTTGATTTTGTGAAATGATCAACAAAATTGATAGACTGATAGCAAGACTAATAAAGAAGAAAAGGGAGAAGAATCTAATAGATGCAATAAAAAAGGATAAAGGGGATATCACCACCAACCCACAGAAATACAAACTACCATCAGAGAATACTATAAACTCCTCTATGCAAATAAACTAAAAAACCTAGAAGAAATGGATAATTTCCTGGACACTTACACTCTTCCAAGACTAAACCAGGAAGAAGTTGAATCCCTGAATAGACCAATAGCAGGCTCTGAAATTGAGGCAATAATTAA